>NC_085049.1:5778103-6128911 GCF_963662255.1 Cinclus cinclus
CCCCCTACGTGCTTTCAGGTGCAGTGATGTGCCGCAGTGCAGGTTGCCCCAGGTGGAGGAGCAGCTGCCTCTACCGGGGCAGAGGCTTCAACCCCACCAGAGCTGCAGACAGCGGGTGCAGCCCTGTGAGTCCCAGGCTGCAGGGAGTCCTTGGGGTCTCTCCCTGGGGCTGGAGAGGTGGTCCCCTCTCCTAAGGAGGTGTGCTGCTCTTAGGGAGCTGTGGCACCACTGGAAGAGTTACAGAGAAAGTGAACGGGCAGTACAATGTCAGAGAGCAGCAACCAGGGCAGGAAAGAAAACCTGTATTGCAAAAGATATGGTATTGAGTATCTGATCCATATTAAATCCCCCTGAAAAAATCATAATTCTTCATCAGATCAACCCTGGTTGCATATCTTTTGAACTCCTTTTGAAAGGAATATGATTAAGAAGCTTCAAGACCCTTCTGCAATGTAAGGACTGTAAACCTCCTGATCTACATTAATGTAAATAAACTCTTTCTACCTACGCTATTTACATCTATATATTTTTATTTTCATAGCTGCAGTACTGGTTTCAGAATTACTTATTTCTTAAGCGTCTTCAGAGAGTACTCACATTGGAGGGGGGAAGAAAGCAAATTATTTGTGAGGAAACACCTAGAAAGTTATGTCAAGATTCAAAGAAACTCTTGGTTCTGGTTTCCATGGAAGTAGCACTTTATGAACTGCAGTTTAGGAGAGCTTTAACAGAGATGTGCAGTGATTAATTTAGCCCTACCTTAAACAAATGACTGTTTCAAAAATTTTCTTCTGCACCTGACCAGTACATCTGATGGTAGAGAAGGATGGTAGAAAATAGTCATAATATAATGAGATGGTTACTCAGACTGGAAAAATTATATGACATGCCAAAACAACTTTCCATGTCGTTCATACACATTTGTGCATGAAACATTTATCATGGAACATCCTGTAAAGACCTCAAGAAGTAGCCAGGTAGGTGATGCTTGCCTGTGACTTAGAAGCTGACATATATGATGAAGATTACAATAATAAGAAATATTTTGGACTCTCTAAACATTTTCCTGACATTTGAAATAATAGCTGTGGGGAAGAAAAAAATATGCATACCTGTATGCATACATATACAATAAAAAGAAAATTTAGGGATCATGCTGCTCTGAAGATGTTTAATTTTTCATATTGACTAGAAAAGGTCCTTTAAGATCAGTGCTCTCTTAAGAAGTCTATTGTTATTACATACTGGAAATATTTATCTATGCTTAATTTAGCTTGTTTGGGATTTTTTTCCATTAAAAATGTATTATTGAATCTAAAGACTGGTATTAGTCCAGTTTCTTATGCACTTGTATTCTATGCAAAGTTTGTCAAATTTGATTTGAGAAAACTTCTTCATTAATGTGTCCACCTTTTTCTTTCAATTAGCAGAACACCTCCTCAAAAAACAGAATTTAAATTAATTTTTTTCCACCTACATAAAAATACCCTATTTTATAACTATTAGTCTGACGCTTCAATATCATAGATTTATTGTATGTATTACACATGGTATAGATTGTTCTGTCCTACAAAAATTAAATGCTGTCTGTTTCATTCTTCTTCAGGACAGTATGGTTAGATGGCTGTTGAGGAGACACAGACTTACAAAGGGGTGGGAGAAACAGAAACCATTTTGGTGATGGAGTTCTGTAAGTAGCCAATTGAAACTGGCAACTCACATTCTGTACAGATATACAGAAAAGTGTTGGCTGTATCAAAATGAAGGACAACAGGTTACTGGCAATTTGATACTGGATTGATACAGCACATTAGATGGCAACCAGAATGGAAAATAAAAATTTATAAATAAAAAAAATAATAAAAATATTTTTTTTTACAAAATGTCTGAAATGTTTTGTCTTTGTAAATCTATCTGTGCCTTGTATAGTGGTGCCTGCCAATTGTACCTGGAGGAGCACTAGTTCTTCTGTGTACCAAACTAATATGATTCCCCTTTGAAGAAGCTGATGATAACAACTCTGCCGGGCTTCAGTGAGATGTCAAAACATAAGTGGAGCACTTTGTCTGATTGCTGTCTGCTTTCAGCCTCATTTCTGCTTGTGCAAGATGGCTGCAAAATGCCTGCAAAATTGAACTGAGGTTTTCTTAATCGCCACTCTGCGTGCCGTAAATGATACATTCAACTGTAGGTATTCAAAACATTTTCACATTAAAAAGCTTTTAAGTTTGGTTGCTTTTCTTCATCTATGTATTTCATACTACACCAATAACACCTTGAAATACTGTTCAGAAAGGTTGATTCCATGTTCTTCTTTGCTCTTCCCAGCTGCTGAGGCATCTGCAATGCACGAGGCCACAAAAGAGGAGAAATAGGCTCTGGGATAGTCTGAGGCAGATGGCAGCTAGTTTTTAAATGTCTCCATTCCCTTATTCTCCACACTGCTTCCCCCCAGTTATCTTAAGTGGAGCAGTACTCTTCTTTAGCTTTTCTATCTGAATGCGCAGTTAGCAGTTTTACAGTACCTCAGCATCTTCTCCTGCTGCTGGTCTACACTAGTATTGTCTGTGTCAAAAAGGTAGTATCAGCAAAACTCCCATTTCATCAAAAGACTGATTTCATCACCTGGAACATTTTGAGGAATTATATGAATCTGATTGAATACCTTGTAATTTCATAATATTCACTGTTATTGCCATGTTCAATGGTAACTTGTAAAGAACTTATTTTCTACTTTCTATACTGGCTCCTCACAAATCCTTTGGTCCAGGTTTTGCTGGTTGGTTTGGTTTGGGAGTTTTTTTAATCATCACAGGTTCTTTCCTTATCATTATAAATCAATAAATCCTTATCATCATAAATCAATCATCATCATCATCATCAATATTATGATGAGAATTCAGGAAGCTTATTTCAAAAACCTTTTGATATGTGAAGTGTTTTTATTTCTGCTGAAGGGAAAAGGATATACTTTGAAACTTACAATTATATTCAAATAAAAATTTGTATGAGGGAGTTTAAAAACTGGGAAAAAATACATATCTAGATTAATATATGACATAATAATATTTAAAGTAATTTATCTTTTAAACCAAATTTTTAATCTGAAGACACACATCTTCAACTTCTGAAGTACTTGTATGATCGCCAAGGAACTGATTGAAACTAAAACAATATGTTTTTAAAAGCATGTGTTGTTACACTTGTTTATCCTATTTCTTTGAACAAGGAAATAAGTCAGTTATCAAGGTTAATAAAATTTCTCACTTAGAGATGTGCTAGACAGATTACTGATATCAGATTTCAGCAAAATGAGTTAGCAAAAGCCCAGCAAAGAGACACTGTGTTCAGTACAGAGGCAATTGGGTGCCATTCTGTGGCCTATTTAACATGAGAAGGTACTGTAATAATCCCTTCGTGTCTTCCATCTATCAATAAGGAGAGTGTTTGCTAAAGGAGCAAAGAGAAAAAACACAGAGTACCACACTTAATAAATGTTCTCCGCAGAGTGTGTTTGGATCAATCTTTCCTCTTCCACTCTCTTGCTATTCCTTCTGTAGTTGCAGTCTGAAATAATTAAGCCAGACCCCTAGTGTCTGATTTACTTGCTGTTCCAAACATATCATGATATAGTAACACACTCCTCTTCTAAGATACTAGTGGTGTACACAGCAGGTCTGAAAGAGCCTCTGCTATCATGAAGTTTTAATTACTGTTAAAAATAAAGACCACTGAGACCTACTGCAGATGACTTAATGGCTCAAACTAGCAACCATGTTCTGATCAACAGATAAATATGGATACAGTGGGAGGAATATGTAGCTGTTTAATGACAGATAATCTTGTGTGAGATGGAAAAGTAAAGATGCCAAAAATTTAGGGCATAACTGCACTTCTAACTCACACAATTGGTTTAGGAGCCTGCTGGATGAACCTTGACCTTTCAGATCTTCAGAATATTTAATGAAATTTAATGGAGAGCTCAATATTTTCTCATGGAGAACATTTCAGTTGTTAGGAGGCATCCAATAATAAAATATATTCAAAGATCTAGTTGTATGTTAAACAGAACACACCCATATGACAATTAAATGAGATATATTCTAAAAAACTATTTGAATTTAGAATATTTTTGTATTATTACTGCCATTATCACGGAATCAGCTAGGTTGGAAAACACCTTTGAGATCATCAAGTCCAACCTATGATCTAAATCAGTTGTCAACGGGACCATGTCACTAAGTGCCACATCCAGTCCTTTCTCAAACATCTCTTAAACACCTTAAACACCTCCAGGGAGAATGACTCTATCACTGCCCTGGCAGGCCATTCTGTGAAGAACTTCTTCCTAATGTCCAAAAGTATATACACTGATAAAATAAGAGTAGTCACACAAGATAAAATTTCTTAGCCTCACTGTTAACTTACGTTTTTTGGCTTGTTTTCAGTATGAATGTTTTCACTTCCAGACTTTGGAAGCAGGGCCTGCATGGAATGACCTGCAGAAACTGCACAGTGCAGAGTAAAAGAATAGCACACTTAACTGAAAAAAAACCAGTCTACAAAATACTTATATGCAAATTAAACTGTACCTTCTGAGGATCATCAGAGGATTGACCAACTTAAAGCACTAAAGTGAATCCTCTGCAAAGAAAAGTGGGACAATACTAATACCACTTTTTTTTTAACTTGCATTTTAAAGAATGATTCATGCGTTTTGTTTAGACACAAAGATGTTTTTGCTGTCTCCCTGAAAGATCTATTCACCAGATTAATACTCTAGTGATTGAGTACTTCAGTACAGTTACAAACATTTTATTTCCTATACGTTTACAGAATAAACTGTACAGTTAGTCACAAATTCCTTGCATATGCCCTGCTCTCTGCCTCCTTTTGCAAAATGTATTTAATTACTGTCATGCCTTACATGATACAGTTTTTTTCAGGCATTCAAAGAATATTTTTCAAGTGATTAGTCTTCTTCTGATGAAAGGTCATGGCCAAGGAGTTCTCATTATAAAAAAGAAACTAACAGAATGTGAAATGAACAGACAGATGAAATATTCTGTGTCATATACCAAAATTCAAATATCTGAAAAGGAGTAGGTAGGATGGTTGGGTAAACACACAATTAAAAAGTGTTTTCCAAACTAGCAGTAAAACGGCTAAGAATGCAGACTGTCAATGCTTTCTTCACCAAAGGTTTTTTTATTTCCTTCAGTAAAACATTTAGCTGAGACTTAACTGTAACTACTTCAGCAGTCTAAAAGACATTTATTGTCATCTTGGTTCAATCAGGGGCCACCAAAAAACTTAAGTCTCCCATAAGATACATGCACAAAATAACAGGATGAATCACAGCTGGTTCTGTCTCTTCTTTTTTATTGACTCTGGAGAAAGTCTGGAGAAATGTCTTAAATTAGACAGTTAAATGCTTTGATGTCTACAAATTGTCCAGATCCAAAAGCAGTTACAGTTTTGTACTTTGGTCATTTTCAGAATAGGAAACTGTGAGGCCTTCCAGAACAGAAACCAAAAGAGCAAATTAAAAAAAAAAAAAAAAAACAAAACAAAAAAACCACCTGATCCACACAGAAAAACACTACAGAGTAACAGTATGGACAGTGGATGCTAACAGTGACTATAAACACTGTACACCAACAGAAAGTCAGCGGGGTGAATGACTGCACAAACAATCAGGTAAGGCACTGAAAAGGGAAGAATTTCAGGTCCAGTTTCTGTTTCAAGGCATAGCAAAGTTTGTGTCTCCAAGAGCCCTTAAGAGGTGGGACACCACTACAGCTTACCCCAATAGCCTGTAATTTTAGGTGCTGCCTAATTCTGTGGCTCACTAGCATAAGCAAATTGCCTTTTTGAAAGAGAAACGAGCAAATACATCCCATGTGTTTCACTTACACTTAGTTTGAGATGTGCCAGCCCATTGCTTACAATTTAGAAGCTACTATCCAGAAAGTGATCCTTTGAGAATATCAAATAAATTCAAAGGTGAAGATATTTGTCCCCAAATCACCATAAAGCAGTAAACCCTTCCAAAATAAACCAATTAAAGGAAAGCTACCACATATTGTTACATGACATGCTGACATTTCTTTCCATCTCTAAGAATGAACTAATGAAAAGGTTGTCTTCAGACAGAATGGGACTAAGGCATTATCACAACCCAGACCTCAGCAGAAAGATTAAAAATAATCTCAAACTAAGCATAAAAAATAGTATCAACTACTTCTATAATATGACATGATATTTCTTTATGCCATGACCAGTCTTAAGTGAGTTCGCTAAAATTCCAGAACGGTACCTGTAGTGATTGTGACCAGAAAACCACTGTGAATTGAGGAATTAGTGATCCACATTGGAGTTACCTGAGCAGGTGATACCTGTGCTGCTCCAGGCTACACATATGTCACGGTGCCATCACAGCTGTGCTGTGCTGTGTGCATTCCCTTGGTACTGGAGAACCTCAGCAGTGCTGTGTGCATTCCCTGGCTGTAGAACCTCAGCAGTGCTGTGTGCATTCCCTGGCTGTAGAACCTCAGCAGTGCTGTGTGCATTCCCTGGCTATAGAACCTCAGCAGTGCTGTGTGTATTCCCTTGGTACTGGAGAACCTCAGCAGTGCTGTGTGCATTCCCTGGCTGTAGAACCTCAGCAGTGCTGTGTGTATTCCCTGGGTGTAGAACCTCAGCAGTGCTGTGTGCATTCCCTGGCTGTAGAACCTCAGCAGTGCTGTGTGTATTCCCTGGCTGTAGAACCTCAGCAGTGCTGTGTGTATTCCCTGGCTATAGAACCTCAGCAGTGCTGTGTGCATTCCCTGGCTGTAGGAGAACCTCAGCAGTGCTGTGTGTATTCCCTGGCTGTAGAACCTCAGCAGTGCTGTGTGCATTCCCTGGGTGCAGGAGAACCTCAGCAGTGCTGTGTGTATTCCCTGGGTGCAGGAGAACCTCAGCAGTGCTGTGTGCATTCCCTGGGTGCAGGAGAACCTCAGCAGTGCTGTGTGCATTCCCTGGGTGCAGGAGAACCTCAGCAGTGCTGTGTGCATTCCCTGGGTGCAGGAGAACCTCAGCAGTGCTGTGTGCATTCCCTGGCTGTAGAACCTCAGCAGTGCTGTGTGCATTCCCTGGCTGTAGAACCTCAGCAGTGCTGTGTGCATTCCCTGGGTGCAGGAGAACCTCAGCAGTGCTGTGTGTATTCCCTGGGTGCAGGAGAACCTCAGCAGTGCTGTGTGCATTCCCTGGGTGCAGGAGAACCTCAGCAGTGCTGTGTGTATTCCCTGGGTGCAGGAGAACCTCAGCAGTGCTGTGTGCATTCCCTGGGTGCAGGAGAACCTCAGCAGTGCTGTGTGCATTCCCTGGGTGCAGGAGAACCTCAGCAGTGCTGTGTGCATTCCCTGGGTGCAGGAGAACCTCAGCAGTGCTGTGTGCATTCCCTGGCTGTAGAACCTCAGCAGTGCTGTGTGCATTCCCTGGCTGTAGAACCTCAGCAGTGCTGTGTGCATTCCCTGGGTGCAGGAGAACCTCAGCAGTGCTGTGTGCATTCCCTGGGTGCAGGAGAACCTCAGCAGTGCTGTGTGTATTCCCTGGCTGTAGAACCTCAGCAGTGCTGTGTGTATTCCCTGGCTGTAGAACCTCAGCAGTGCTGTGTGCATTCCCTGGCTATAGAACCTCAGCAGTGCTGTGTGCATTCCCTGGCTGTAGAACCTCAGCAGTGCTGTGTGTATTCCCTGGCTGTAGAACCTCAGCAGTGCTGTGTGCATTCCCTGGCTATAGAACCTCAGCAGTGCTGTGTGCATTCCCTGGCTGTAGGAGAACCTCAGCAGTGCTGTGTGTATTCCCTGGCTGTAGAACCTCAGCAGTGCTGTGTGCATTCCCTGGGTGCAGGAGAACCTCAGCAGTGCTGTGTGTATTCCCTGGGTGCAGGAGAACCTCAGCAGTGCTGTGTGCATTCCCTGGGTGCAGGAGAACCTCAGCAGTGCTGTGTGCATTCCCTGGGTGCAGGAGAACCTCAGCAGTGCTGTGTGCATTCCCTGGGTGCAGGAGAACCTCAGCAGTGCTGTGTGCATTCCCTGGCTGTAGAACCTCAGCAGTGCTGTGTGCATTCCCTGGCTGTAGAACCTCAGCAGTGCTGTGTGCATTCCCTGGCTGTAGAACCTCAGCAGTGCTGTGTGTATTCCCTTGGTACTGGAGAACCATTGCCCACCCAGGGTAACACAGGAGCCTGTGGGCAGCTACTCAGTATGGGGACTGTATTTAGTCAAAATGCAGGAAGAAGTTCTTGTGTGAACATATTTTTTTTTGGTTTGGTTTTTTTTTTTTTTTGGCCATTCAATTTATTAATAGAACTGTCTTAAGAAAATCATGCAAAAATCTCAAAACCTTCCCCTTTACAGTCTTAGCTCCAATAAATGGCATTTTAAAGTGGTGTTCTACAGTGTGAGTGCCCTCCTTATTATGATGATAATGAACCAGCACTTTCAGCTACAACACAGTAACCAAGATATCTTATGCTCCAGCTGAAATGACAGTCTTTAGAAATAAAAATGTTTCTACTAATATTTCTGGTGTTAATGATACTTTATCTAGGCCACAGAATTGTTAACATTTTCTTCTTTGAAAAACATTTTATATGTCTTAAAATGCAGGGTGAACATGGAATTTTTTGACCAAGCTTCAGGTGCCATCCATATTTCTAACATTCATGATGCAGAAAATAACTGCTTAAGAGTGAACTAACTGCCCAGCTTTTTAAAAATACACTAACTTTTTAAAAAATACACTAATATTTCCTTGTTTCTGGTACTGTTTTTTAGTGCTTCATACCTAATATATGAAAATCTTTAATAATGTCACCATTTCTTACTCACATGACCACAAACTGCAACCTTCACCTCCTTTTAACCTACATTTAACAGAGGCATCTACCTACAAGAATGACTGACTCTCATCCAAATCACTTCAAGTTAGTTATGGAAGCTCATTTAAAGTGAAGTCCAGACCAGGCTGAAAAGATCTCAGTGCAATCTACTGTCTCAAATAATTCCAAACATAGCTATTCAATTAGATAATGAAATATGTACATCATTCTCACACACTAAGTGTCTTTTCTGAAGGAGTTCGCAAATCCTGTCAGCTGAAAGGACTTGCATATTTAGGAGGAGAAACAATGTAAGAGAATTAAGCAGATTTAAATGTAAAAGTTCTGAAGTAAAATTTAGTTCTTGCATCTCTATAAATTCAGACTAAGCCACAGACTACAGGGAAATACTCCAGATGTCTAGTAAACAAAGATCAGGCACTAAAACATAAAACTCTCATAATAATTCCAGCGACTTCTATATCCTCCAAAAATATGCAGTTACTTAGGTGGTGTGGGAAGTCCCGAAGCTGACACAACCACTGATCATTTGAAGTATTTTTATTTATACCTGCTGCATAAACAGGTACAGCTAGTAATTATTTTTCTTTATCTTAGATGCTTGAAGATACATGCTCCTATCTTAAGGGAAGCATACTGTCTATGAAAAGTCTCTCTCCTCATCTGCATGGTAATTAAGCAGTATTCAAGGTGCTATCAGACAACATACATGAACAGGGCTACAGGGCAGCTTGGGAACAGCTGCAGGAGACTGGAGTGCTGGACTGGAAAGTTAATGCAAAGTTTTTCATGAAAACTTTTCAATCCAGTTCAAATTGCTTTTACAGGCTGGCATTCTGATTTTCTAGTTTCTTATCATAAAAATGGTGTTTTATAAAAGATGGACAGTCAAAATACAGAAGTATCAGCCAATGAAGGAAGAGACCTTGCAGAATATAAAAAACACCACAATGCCTTGAGTGCTCGCTGTCAGACAAATCACAGTTCCAGCGAACAGATCTCTCTTAATTTTCTAAATGACACAATCAATAAACAAAAGCCAAATAAAAGGAATCATCAGTTCAGCATTTAAGAAGAACACATTTGATAGTATATTTTTAAATGAAATCTCCTCCTCCAATAAAAGTGCCATGTTGCAATCCAGTTAAGTCTATTCACAGTACTCCACATTGATCATCTCATTCTTCTGCAAAAAAAACCTCCAGAGGACACATAATGACAGTGTAATCAACGTTTCACTGAATTCACCAGACATTGTCCAATCTTGCAAAGACCAGGAAAGATGCAACAATAAGCAGCACAGAAACTGTCTTCACTATCCTGTATGGAGGAGTTTCCTAAAAGTGACTATCTCAAAGCTGTAAATGAAGTTAATTAATAGAGAGATAATAGAGATAAACAGCCCTTACAGGCTTATCCAGACTGATGCTGAGTCTCCTCATCTTCCATATCATTCTTTATAAGGTGAAGGCACTTAGCAGGATTGGTATGCAGGATGATTATTCACTTATACATTTTATCCACATCCTGGTGTTTATTCTATCTCATCTCTTAAAAGAATCTAGAACACACTTATTTTTCATTTTGAATATGAACTGATTTAATTTTATTTCATTTTTTCAAAAGAACAAAGTAACAGATTTTGTAGCCATATTTTAAGAGGAAGAATGGATATACAGCAAAACTAATGATATAATTTATCCACCAAGATCCCTATAAGTAAACTTTCACCACGCAAATAAAAACCCTAAATAGGAGGATTAGGTTTTACATCTAAACCTTGAAAGCCCAGAGGATCTATCTGATTGCACCAGAGGAATGGATGCTAATCTAGCATTCAGGATCTTTAGTCTTTATTATCCTTCAGTGAAATCCACAGAGCTACTAGTTCCATTTAGAGAGTTGCTAACTATATTGCCTCAGAGGAGCAGGTTCTGAAATGTCAAGTTTCAAGCTCTGTAAGAATCATAAATCAGTATCAGCTCCTTATGCTATACCCTGACATAAATGGGAAAAGCCCCTACACTATCATTCCCCTTTCTTACATTAGAAGTCTGTATAAAGAAAATACTCCACTTTAGAAATATGCATGGTATGCTGTGACTGCCATTCTTCATACTAGCATTATTCCCCTCTAGTCCTCTCAGAATTTATTTTCTTATCTGTAGTCATACAGCTGAATTGTAAATTTTATGAAAGGAAGTATCTGTACTTACCACTTGTTCAGTACCTAAAATGAAATCAAGTTCCTATTCCATGACTGTTCCAAGCCCACAATATATTTGTACGAGGCAGACTTTTAAATCTTCTGTTTTTTACAGTAAGTTACATATTTGTCACTTAATAGCCTGGAAAATATATGAACAATTTTTTGTTTCATTATAAAGTAAACTAAAGTTTAGGTTTATGTAATGACACAACAAAAAGGCAACAGACATTTCTAGTGTTTAGAACAGAAAATGTTTCTCTCATACAGTATTCATTAGGGACACAAGAGTGACTTATCACATCCCATGCAAAATATACACAGACTACACAGAAAGAAATCTTGTCCCAGGCAATAGCAATTCACAGTTTAAAGTTTGGAAGTCTAATCTTCTTGATCCTTCAACAATTTTCCATGACTGCATAAATCTCAGCAAGAGTAAGTGATGGATTCTCCAGCTGGGATTGGAAAATCCTGGTTATACACAGAAACTGGAGATTGAGAGGCCAGAGAGCCACCTCACGGAAAGGGACCTGGAAGTCCTGGTCAGTGGCAAGTTGAACGTGAGTCAGCAGTGCCCTGGCAGCCTGGAGGGCCACCCGTGTGCTGGGGGCATCAGGCACAGCATCCCCAGCCAGGCAAGGGAGGGCATTGTCCCCTCTGCTCTGCACTGGGGCAGCCTCACCTCGAGTGCTGGGGGCAGTTTTAAATGCCTCAAAGGATATCGAGCTCTTCTAGAGCATCCAGAGGAGGTGAAGATGCTGACGGTCTGGAGGGGAAGCCATATGAGAACTGGCTGAGGTCACTTGGTTTGCTGGGCCTGGAGAAGAGGAGGCTGAGGGAAGACCTCATTGCAGTTACTACAACTTCCCCAGAAGGGTAAGTGGAGGGGCAGGTGCTGACCAGTGCTCTCTGTTGACCAGAGAAAGAAGAAATTCAGCTTGGGCACTAGGAAAAACTTCTTCACTGTGGAAGTGGTCAGTCACTGAACAGTCTCCCCTGCGAAGTGGTTGTGGCACCAAGCCCGTCAGAGTTCAAGAAGTGTCTGGAAAATACTCATGGTCATAAGATTTAATTTTAGGTAGCCCTGCAAGGATAAGAGAGTTGGATTTAGTGATCTTTATGGGTCCCTTCTAACTTGATATAACACTCTATGATGCTAGGATTCTGTGATTCCATTTTGACAGTTTTTTTTTTCCTTTACACCTTTTGTTTTTCTTTACGCTGCTTCATGATTTTTCTCCAGAAGATAAAAAGCTGGTATATGTAATGAATTACGCTATTAAACTAGAAGAGCTACTTGGAGAATAAATACATGTAGAACATGCTTAAAAACCATTCAGAAAACGTCATAAATTACAAGATGTATATTATCTTTCTGTAATCTATTGGTTTTATTAAATTCTGCTTAGACACTGAGAAAGAAGAGGCTAAATGAGCCAAAGACGATTAACACCATAAGAAAGAACAAGAAGGATTAATTTCAAAATGCTCAGAAAAAAAATATTTTGTTTCAGAAGATGGTATTACTCTCTAGTTTGGCAAGATGGTAGCTTGAATCACTGAAAAATAAGTAATTGCCTCCTTGGTTTTGAGTGCTACATCTGTTTAATTGACTATCCTCTGTCCTCTGTCATTCCAAAAATTCTAAACACACAATTAAATAGTTTCTAGCAGACAGCCAAGCTTATCTATTTCTCGGAAGATATTAGGTAGCTTTATGTGTTTTTGCATGTTGTGCACACAAAAAAAGGGCAATGTGTTTGGTAAGACAGCTGTGCAGCAAATAATAGGTACTTTCCATCAGTGAATAGACAGTCTCATAGTTAAGGAAAATTCTGTTGCAGATCAATCAGTCCAGGTGACATCAGCTACTCCTTTTCCTTGCTTCATTACCATCTCCCCTGATGGTAATGTGCTGAGGTACTTCTACCTAAAATGTTCTTAGAAAGAACCACTGAACCATATAGCTTGCATGAAGCGCACATACTACAGCAGTGAGCTGACTGTTTGGTGAAGTTATAAATACAGGCTATGCCAGAGCATCCGTGCTGGCTTATAGATGATGGATTCTTATAATATTTATGCCTAATATTGATTTATGCACAATATTTGTGATTCTCATACAGTACAGTGATGGATACATAAATAAGCTCAGATCAGCAGCTAAAAATATCTTTGACACTGACTGTCTCCTTAATTGAGATTGGCCTCATTAACATTGATATTAATTTCTTATCAAGAATAGTTTATATGCATCAAGTTTATTGTGGTATTTACTTTCTCTATTTCACTGTTTGCTGTTGATCTGTTGTTCTGCCCTAGTTGATCCGTTTCTGCTAACAAGATATGATAAAAAAGTCCTTGGTCCTATGCAGAGCTTTTCTCACTACTCACAAAATGTTTTACAAAGAAGGTTTAGCATTGTGATCTCCACTGCTACCAACAGAGAAACTTACACACAGGTAAGTGCCTTTTAAAGTGTGCTCCACACACAGCTCAGAGAGCTAAACTAACAGGACTTGAGTCTCAGCCTGGTGCAATATTAAGACAACTAGGTTCTCTCCCCTAGAGATAGAAAAAGCCAAAATCAGGTGGCTAATTACAAGTAACTGCAGACAACCAATAATCCTTGAATAATCCAGTTCCAAGCCCCCTGAATTATTAGATTCACAGATTCCTTGTAAGCCTCTGAAGTAATTAAAGCCTGACTGAGGAGCTAAGCGACCTTCAGCTGAAATCCTGTGAATAGATTAGCTTGAGAACATAATGTATGATGACTGTTAATGTACTATTTTGCTGTTTGAGCAGTGTCGTTCAGCAAAACCTTACCCAAATTGTTCGTGTAATAGATTCACATCATCTTTACAAAGCTGAAGCTAATGTTAGAAGAAAGCACGAAAAAATGTGATTTAATCTCTTATTGTACCAATGAAAACATGAGATGTAGCAACTGACAGAACACAGCCAGATACTTCAAGGCTCCAGTGGATGAGGGTCTGTGAGTCTTTCCATAAATTAGGAAATGCAACAGTTTCCCATGAGGGCAGTCTAGTAACAGGGATATGAACTTGTTACTTTTTCACCATTTTTAAACAAAGATTCTCCATAATTTGGAAAGAAATGTTAAGACTTAAGGGTTTCTGGAATTATTAAACTACTGTTAATTTTGTACATTTTAAGACAAAATACCCTTGGAAATGTACTATAGAGTCTAGAGGAAGTTAAACATCCCTGAAATTACCTGGAATCTCTCCTTTGACTGTGCCAGGAGCAGAAACTATTTATTAGACATGTATTTAAACTGTATGTGTTGAGCAAAAAATTATTTATATTATAACCATTGGACTCTATTTTAAAGGAATGTTCACTAACTCATCCCTGTGTCTGCACTCATTAAAACCTTCATCACTTAATCAGAAAGTAAGAGATTGTTTATTCTAATTCAATTTGGACTCAACCTAAGAATTTATTTTTAATAGTCACAGTCACTGGGTTTCTGTCAGCTACTAAGACTAGAGCCTCCTTCTGAGCCATTAAATACAGTTAAGCTCCACTGTGAATTTGATACAATTTGACAAGAACAATATCTATCTTTGCCCAAATTCTTGCCCCACCCCCCCTTTTTTTTTTCTATTTTCTGCATCCATTTGATGTAAATTTTTGGTGCACATTTTTAAAGAAACTCCAATTCCTGGCATGTCTGTTCAAAAAAACCTAATTTTTAGCAAGGCTGTGAAGCTAGAACCACTTTGGACCACAGCACAAAGAGACCAGTGCTTAGGTTTGTCACAGCCCTTCCTCTTGAGGAATATTTTTTGCTGAGCATCTGTTACAGAGCTTTCACAAGGCAGAACCCAGGACCTGAGACATGAATGAGTAGCAGCGTCTGCTTACATTACTAACAGCAGCAAACAGAACCAATGCCTTAGGGAATGTGTACTGCTCTCCTAAACTTATCTTCCTGCCTGCCCAGATCTGCAACTTTACACTCCATGGAACCACATCTTCCATATTCCTTCCTCCTCTCCCAAGAGAATCTGGTGCCCAATGGGACCAACCTGGACCATCGGCCCAAGAAGGAGCAAAGAAACATAAAAAAACTAAGCTTCACAAAAGTGCAGCAGAAAACCATCACAGCTATGGACTCTGTTTTGAGCACCACTTCCACATTTGTGTTATGATGCCTCTTCAATTAAAGAAACCAGCGATACACTGTCACATACAGGCCTCACATCTGACTCACTTCTCTGTTCTAATCACAAATTCTACATCATCTCCTGGCTGCTCCTTGCTATTGTAAACATCTCCAAACCTTTTGTTCCTTCCCTATTTGGAGGTCCTGATGGTATTTCCTTACTCTTGGTATCATTAAAACTAGTCAGGTTTATTTTCATGTTAAGAAACTTTCTTTAATGAACCTGAGTCCTTTCGTAGACAGCAAAAGATAAGAGGAGAATCTCATTTATAAATGTAAAATGCAAACATTATGTAGTTCAAATTTAAAAATTTAAAAAAAAAAGAACATTTCAATTAGCATAAATGTTCAAAGAATTCTTCATGCATATGCAAGAAACTTACCCTCCTGGTCTAATAGCTATGGTTCTGAAAATATGCAGGTGATGAAATATTTCTAAATTTCCATTAGAAGTTTAGATCACAATGGCAGTTTGATGAAAGACTAGAATTAACCTCACTGAAATGCAAAATTATAGTAGAAGACTCTTTATATTAGACTAACAATGAGGTGAGATTATATAAGCTTTTGAGACAGGATACTGTTGGGTCCAATTTTTCAGTTATGCCTTGCAAAGATGAGAAAAAAAAAAAACTCTCTGGTGCACTGCTAAGAAGCATAGCATACATACAGTTAAAGGGAATAGGAACAATAGGTCAGCATGATGGAACTTGTCAGGAAAGAAAAGCTAGGAAATGTGGTGGTCTACAAAACTAAAATATATATATCATCCCTGGAATGATCTTTGGACTCATGCATTATATTTTTTAAAAAAATAAAAAAATAAAGAGAGAGATAGAGAGCAACATAAAAGCGATACAATTTGCAACCACAGTAATTTGAACCAAACCCTGGAAAACTTCTAAAGGTTTCAAGAACTTTATGAAACTTCTGCAGAAATTCAAAGATAATCCGACATCTGTTCTTTCTTCTGACACTGCTACACTTTCAGATGTGCATCCCATATATTCAGTTAACACCAAGAGCGAGAGAAAATTTAAGCCAACTGACCTCTATCACCTCAGAAGATTTCTCACTATATCATCCTATTATCTCCCAATAATCCTACGAAGCATCTCTCTGATTTGCAACATAAGAAGAAAGTTACTAGACTGGCGATTGATCCAGTGGAGCACCATGCTGCTGCTTGGCCAGGCTGACCTTGTGTAAGAGGAAACTCTGCTCCTAACAAATACAGAATGTGCTGCCTGTGTGGAGGCCCCTCCGTAGCTCTTGTAAGCCATGGGCACGCTTACCTTGTAAACTGTGAGGATGTAGAAGAAGAATTGTATTTTTATTAGAATTAACAATATTTACATTTTCCATACATCTGAAAAACCCCATGGTTTCAGTTTAATCCACTTTTCTATAGCCTTCTTGAACTAAGCTGAATGGTCCATCAGGTGCTATCTAAAAAGAGAATAATTTTATCAATTTTGGTGGGTTTTTTTTTCATTGTTGTTAAAAATTCATTCATTTTTTAATTATTAGCAAGGAAAGAGGAAGCTATAATAGATCCTCTAGTAAAAAAGGTCTTATCTTTATACTAATGCTGTGTTTTCCAGCAGCTAAACTCTCATGGCATGGCTGGTCCATCTTTGGTCAACATGCTGTCCCTCTTTTCTTTGCAATAATGATGAGCCCAGATCCACAAAAGTATGCATGCAACTAATGTTCTGTTTGGATGCTAAGTTCTCATTTATCTATTATCAAATAGGGACCAAAACATTCAAAGATTTCATTCTTTGTATTTTAGAAGCTCAAGAAAAAAAAAAATTATAATTGTAATTCATCCCACTGAAAGTAATTTGAGACAGATATCTGAGTTACAAACTGTAAAACCAAAGAAATAAAAATATCTCAACTACTAATAACAATGAACAGCCTAGAGCAATTAATGATTTTTTTTATGACAAGTAGAGGGAGTTTGACTATGATTTTAATCCCTCTGTCATACTTTTCTTTCATATTTAATGGATTAGGACCATTTGCTGTTTTTTAGTTACAGCTCTAAGATGTATTAGGATATGACAAGATCCAAGAAGCCATTCTTTTAAATAAAACTTATTCATCTTGTAAATATTCCTCTATAATTTCTGGCTTTTATCATCAGTTTAATGAAGTCTAATGGACCTCTTATTATCCTTTCCCTTCAATGGGGTGATAAGAATAAAATATAATTAAGTGTGTTTGAAATAAAGGAACAAAAGCTGACAAGGTGGGAGAGAAAGAGAGATACAGCAACATTTCATGAATGAGAGGTCAGGCAAGCTGCAAATAGCTTTCCTGTAAGCACTCTAAACACAGTCATTCTGTGATTCCAAAGCTTATTCATAAGATTTCTGCAGCCTTCTAAACTGCTAATGTGCCCAGCTGAGTTATGAACAAATTGAAATAACCTGGATGAACCTGGTAAATTCTTTTTTAGGAGAAAATCAAGTCACATTTCACTGAAAGTAAGCTGGCTGTATGAAGCAATAATTATGAAGATGATGTTCATTTGTTCACATTGTGACTGTGTTTTATTTACATTAAGGTGACCCTACATGCAAAATGATGTCTGTTTAGTGCCCAGTAAGAAGAGAAAAAATTATGATAAATATTTGCATTCAAGGGTTTCCTCGTCTGTATTTTTTTGTTTTTTTAATAACTTCACTATATTAATTATGCATTGGGTGGAGGAAAAAATGTTAATTTCAATAAAAATTATGAGCAAGATAAGGACACATATGCAAAACATGCATTTAGAAAGAACCTATTTGTAGTGTCAGTATTGTTCTTGGAAGTTATCCTACACTGAGAAGTTTCTACATTGAACATTTCAAGGTATTATATGATAATGTTTTCCTTTTTCCTGAAAAAAACTGAAAAATTCAGTTCGGATTTGTATTAAAAATGGGGGGAAAAATATTGGAAATCTACCATAAATAGATAAATAAAATTTTTTATTTTATTTTTCACTTTTTTGGATAAGGAAAAAACATTTAAGTCACTTCATAGATAGCATGGTATTTCCCTTTCTTATCTAACCCTAGAAAACACACCATATATCTTGTGTTACACATTTCTCATTAATAAAAAAAAATATTGGTTTCATCACAAGCCGATGACTTCCCATCAATGTAATACAGCTTACAGAAAAACCCCATGAAAATTCATACTATGGTCTCTTTGTTTCTCAATATAAGTATGATATTTAACAATTTTATAACTTAACATTCCACACTAAAATAGCTCAGTATATTTTCAGCACAGTCAAAAATTAATATGGGTTTATAAAAGACAGGCAGGAAAAAAATACCACAGGGTTTGTATATGAAGCAACAAGGAGGACAAGATTAAGTAATTTTATTCAGAAAAATCATAATGAACCTGATCAGGAGCTGCATAAGAAAGTTATTGGTTTTCTCCTTGAACGCTTTTAGCTGCACTACTTGTTAAAGAGAAGAAAATATCTGGAGGTAGAAGAGAAGGTAGATTACTCTTTGCTGTGATGTTACTTCAGCTCATCAGTGAGATCAATGAAATGCACAAGAGAGAAATTTATTTAGCCTTTTGCATTCCAAAAAAGCAAAAGTTACACAATTCCCCACACTGTTTTCTCCCTACACCAACCCTTGAGATTCTTTCTAGATTTTTGTAACACATGTTGTCCTTTAGTGATTAACTCCTTTGGCTTATCATTTCCACTGTAGAGGATCTACACTTTTACTTGAAGTCCAAGGGAATTCTATCAGTAGAGTAAAACTGCTGAGCAAAATAAGCAGTGAGCTGAATCTCTGCATACTATTAAGTTGCCCAATTTTTCCTACAAAGTATGAATTTGAAATAATATAATGCCATTTAGATTTCTACTTCATGCTTGATAAATAGGGGTGTTTTTTTTTTTTTTTTTTTTTTTTTTTTTTTTTTTTTTTGTCAGAAACAGAATATCAGTATGTAATTAATGTCATTTTTCAGGAAAACATTGCTCATTTTCCTTCCTAATACATGGACAACTAAATACAAACCAGGTTTTTCCACTGTCACATATACCTAAGCTCAACATAGCACCAAAATAATTTTTCAGCACCTTTTGTCTATCTCCCACTTTGATGGAAAAGTGACATACAGGAGAACATAAAGGTGCACAATGATTCCTTCATGACTTCTTGGTTTGAATGAGTTGAATACATGGCACCACAGCAAGACTCATGGGCTGTCCTATGCAAGGATAATCAAACAGTTGGTAAAGAAAATAAAAGATAGGCAACTCCTCCTTCCCTCCCTTTCCCACTACAGTAGAGACACATGGTTGTTCAAGCTTGTTCTGCACAATCCTGTTGTTGTTACAGGAAGAACTATTCCATAAGAAGATTAGATATTAGCTTAAGCTGCCTTGATACAACTGAATAAGCATGAGCCTGCAGATATACAAATGCTAAATCTATTGGCATTATAATTTCTTAAGCATTTAGAAACCTCCAAGCTTTTCTAGATAGCAAAGCATCTTAATGCACATAAGTCTATTTCACAGACATAGCAAATCTGTTTATTTTGAACAGAACCAGCATTGTTCAAGCTAAGTTATAGTGTAATAAATAGATAGGGCGTCAGGCAACACAATTATTAAAAGAACAAGATCCTCAAAATGAAGAAAATAAATGAATGTAAAATGCTCTGTCAAACACAAAAAAGGCAAGGAAATTCAAATTAAAATGCAAGGAATTTAAAATTCAATCTAGTTCAAAATAATTAACCTTTTGACATCATATGTCAGTAATTCAGGTACCAGTTCAGAAAATAAATAGCACTTCAGGTTGAATGAAAATACCATCTCTTTTGAACCAGTGTGGATTTTCAAATTCAAGTAATCTGTAACCTTTTATTTAGAGCACACTGTTAAAGTATTGTTCATTACAGCAAAGTAGAGACAGGAACTTTTAAGACTGCAGCTTGTTCCTGGAAATCTGAATGCATTTCATTTTTTTTTTTTCAATTGCTCCCAGTAGCTTATGGGAGAATTGGCTCATTGAAAATAATGCAAATGACTATATGAAACATTTTCTTCCACCAGCAAAGGTAAGATTCACAGGGGAAAGGCTCCTCTACTACCCTTCTTTATCAGTCAACTAATAGAAGCTTAGGTCCTATTCTAGACCTTGACTCAGAACTGTCTTACATCACTTTTATAATTTGATTCAATTTCATCTCTTTCAAGATCAATTTCATCAATTGCTATTATAAAGGAAAATATTAAATCAAGAGTAAAAAAAAAAAGTCAGCGATCCTCTCTGAAGAGAAGTTTTCTTTATTATAATATGAAGGTGACTAGAGGTGTGTTTCGAGAAGTGTGTATCAGTATTTTTATGCTCAGGTACAAAGCCTGAAGACTAAGAACTTGAAGTGGTTCAATTTTTCATAAGAAAAGATTTTGAAAATACCAGAACCTGAAGAAGCAAAGATGGGGATGGGAATGTGAATTACTTTCAAAAACTTACGAAAATCTAGCTATTTATAGTCTCTTCCAATCAAAGGGACATAATAGCTGCCCTGATTAACTTTAGAAAATTGTGCCAAAAAAAAAAAACCCAAACCAGTAAATTTTCTTACATTTAAACAACATTGACTTAAGTTTCTATCACTTTCTAAACTCCACCAATATTAAAAATCAAGTCAAAGGTTGAGAAGCCATAAAATATTCAGGTTACAAGACAACATAACGGAAAGAAATTCAAGCATCCATTTTAAGCTCTTTCAAAAGAGTATAACTTGTTGGTGCTGTATGTCTCAAAAATACATGTACCTTCCATCTCTAGCCAAGAAATAACTAAAGAAAGAACCTTGTCCCAGTGGTAGAAGTATCAGGCCTTAAGAAACTGAACAAAACAAACTGATGAATATTCATGGGAAACAAGAATAGGTAATTCTCTCCTAGTTACACTATTATGCAAATGTTTGGAAATATGTGTTCAAATCATGTTTTAACTCAAAACAACTTCTTTATAATATTTATCCTGTGTTGTCACACAAATGGGGGAATAGCATAGCGTGCTGTTCACACAGCATGGAAATCAGCTCTAGAGGTAGTAACTTCTCACATGTATTTGAGTTCTTGACTTCCCTGCTATCTGTGGACACAGATGCTCAGGGTAAATAAATCACACCAACTGACTCTAGACTGCAGTGTGTGGTCAGGCTTGAATGCTCTCCAGCTGTCCAGAGACAAAATACTAGACTATTTAGAACCTTGGTCTCTCCCAGGGGAATTTCTTATACTGTTACCCTGAGTTCAATTTTTAAGTGTTATCTTCAAATGAGAATATTGTCTTCTAGGTTTGACTACTCTATAGCATTTCATACCACTGAAGTATTTCCAACACCTTCAAAGGATTAGAAAGAATTGATTGATCAATCAGACATTTGGGACAAACCTGGGGAATTCAGAGATAACTACAGCAGGATTTTTCTGATTTTTTTTTTTTTTTTTTTAATGAATTCTTTTCTGGAAGACTTCAATGTGGAACTTTCACAGAACTTCTGTGTCAGTACATCAGGGAGCATGCTTGTTATTCAAGATTTGCTGTCCCCAGCCCTTCTACTCCAGAGCATCAACAAACATATATAGCATTCAATTTGCCACCTTTACCTTACCTTGTATCATGTACATAAGACTGAATACCTGGAATGAAAGAACCAAATATCTCTACAGTAAGTTACACTAATTCTCCCTCATCTTCTCATGCTAGCCTTGTGGTTTCACTGCCATTTATTCTTCTCTCTATCTCATTGCTCTGCGATGTTGAAACTTCTCTATATTGTTGACAGTGCTAGTTGCTGGGAAACAGACTGCAACAATTATCCCCTCTCTAATTCAGTTGTCAAAAATGGAGTTTAAGAAAAAATTCTTGAAATACACTCTGCTACTGTGCACCACTCTTTTTCCTCTTGCTTACATGTGTCCTATTTTAAGAACAGCCTTGGTTTTTGTAAGTCAGGATGGGTCTACATGAAGTCAGTGTTACCCATTTTAGAGAACAACCTTGCACTGGCTTTATTGGTTCACATTTCAACTACCTTGAGACACTATAAAGGGCAGAATTATGCAGCACTTAATGCTATAGAATACGTGTTGTATCTTTCATGTGAGTATTTTATGTCAAATCCTTTGCAGAGAAAACTAACATAAGACTAACATAAGTAAGTGAACAGAAATGATAAAAAAACCTGAGAAATTAGGGCAAGGGAGAAAAACTAGCTTGAAAGAAGCTATTTCAGTGTGCGAGTGAGAAACAATTTTTTGGAATATACCCTGCTCCTTTCTGACTGCTGAATGCATTCCTTGATCATGGCAACAACAGGAACCACTGGATTCTGCTAATAACTAAAGGCACGGGGAAAGATTTCTTGTTTAAGAGTACCACATAGTCAATCTTTTCTGAAAAGATCTTGCTGAATTTAATATAGATTCATAATAATGCAGAATTCGAGGAGGGTTACATGGAATTATGAAATAATTTCAATACATTTTTGGCATAATTTCGGAAGACTTTAGTTAGTTATATCTCTATTAACATTTCTACTCCACCTCAACAAAATGTGGTGATTGATTTCAAACATATACAAGAAATACAAACTTTGTACTTTGGTGTAATTTTTTGTTTGTTTGGGATTTTTTATTTTAATTTTGTTTAGTTTGGGGTTTTTTTGTTTTGTTTTTTTGTTTTATTGGGGTTTTTTTGGGAGGTGAGGTGTGGGAGATTTGTGGAATTGTTATTCTCTGTAGCTCTTTTACAACTTTTTCATTTCTTTACCCACTGGCTTGAAAATGTGTGACATGTCCAGAGATATCTCTAAGTAGAAAAGACAAGATTTGTACTTTGGGACATCAGCTGCAAATAGAAGCATGTGAGTAGGAGACTCCCTGACAATTGCTTCATTTAATAGATTGCCACAACACATTATTTCCAGCTTTTTCAAAGCAAAATTTAACAAGGACTTGGGCAAAGATTTTCCATGTAGTCCTTTACTGGTTCTATGAATCTCAACGTAGGCTAAACCCATAAATTTCTTCAAATTAGATTAAAAGCATTTCTTCTTGTGCAGAAAAAATACTTTCTTATTTTTTGGGATTTCTAGGCAGGCAAAATTTGGCATTGCCTTCTTTCTTTTTATAGTTTACTCTGCATCCTTCTCTAGCCAAGTTTCACCTTCAAGTCTTAATCAACTTTTCTAAGCCACAATAATCCATGCTCATCGAAAAGAGCAGGTCTCTTTTCTAACAAAAATAACTTACTGACTTGGTAGACAAAAAGATAGCAATGGATATTGTCTATTTCAACTTCAGTCAATGGTTTCTCCCTCAAGACCATCACAGAGAAGCTGCTGAATTATGGGCTGGAAGAGCAGACAGTAAGGTGAATTGAACAAAAGATGAATGTGCAGGCCCAGAGGCTCATGATGAGTGTGAGAAATCCCATCTGGAAGACAATAGCTAGTGGGGATCTACCAGGGGTCCAGAACCATATAATGTCTTCACTAATGATCTGAATGATAGGGCAGCGTGTTCCTTTGGCAAATTTGCAGGTGACACAAAACTGGGGATAGTGGCTGATATGCCAAAGGGTCAGACTACCATCCAGATGGACCTCAACAGACTGGAGAAATGACCTGACAGGAACCTCATGAAGTTCAACAGGTGTACCAGGATATATTGTATACCAGTCCTCTGGAAACCAGTCATTTGGAAAACAGCTTGGCAGAAAAGGTAGGCAACAGCATGACTGTAAGCCAGCAATGCATCCTTGCAGCAGAGAAGGTCAATGGCATCCTGGGCCAAAGCAGAGGATTGTGGACAGCAATGGAGGTGATCCTTCCCCTCTACTCAGCCCTGGTAAGGACACAGCCAGAGTCCTATGTCCAGTTCTGGGCTCCTCAGTACAAAGCATGGACATACTGTAGACAGGTCAAACACAACTAGATAAAGGAGTGTGTAAAGACAGAGTCAAGGTCCTTCCAGTTGTGCACAATGACAGACCAGAGGCAATGGGGCACAAACAGCAGAGGTTTTCTCTGGACATCAGTGTAACTTTCTTGTCTCCCCTGCCCCTGTTGTTCTTGGGCAGGGGAAAGTTAAAGTTACAAGTATTTAACCTTTTCCAGCCGGCATGAAAAGACCAGGAGAGCAGCTCAGACTTTTTTCACAGGTTTTTTTAATGTCTGTGAAGGGGTCAGGCTATAAATCCAAAGACAGGGGATCACACATGTAATTTTATAGGGTTTGGGGAGATCACAAGTAAACCAATAAAAAACAGGGTTAACACATTTTAGCCAACTATATTATCTTTCTTTGTTTGGGACAACCAATTATAAAGACTCAAACCTAACCAGTAATATTCTAAAAAGATAAGAGGAAGAGCTTGCATTTTTTTCTAGCATGAGTCATTCTAAGCAAGTAGTTTTTCTTATCTCAGAGAAAGTGCCAAGGGGGCCTCACAGGGGTATCTGCAGAGGGATTCGTCTCCTCTACACATCAAGAAAGAATTTTTTTTTTTTACTGTGACTGGGTACTGGCACAGGTGGAGTATTCATCCTAAGAAATACTAAAAAAAAAAAATAATCTGGAAGTAATCAGCTTTGGATGGAAGTGTTCGAGTAGACCTGTTGGACCAGATGAACTCAGAGGTCCCTTCCAACATCAACTGAACTGAAAATCTATGATTCTGTAATGCAGACTTGTGACTGAAGCCCAGTGAAGATATAGAATTCAATAAAAGTGTTCAAAGCATTATAAAAATAAGGCAGCAACATCCTACATCAAATTGAAATGTAAATTACATCAGGCTTAGCTTTGGCTGACTCTATTAATCCTCCATTTAAGTGAATATTAAATCCAGTAAAATAAAGTTCTTTTTCCACATACCAATAGCAACACTTACTTGTTTGGTATCACACTATCTGTGTGCAAACTCTGCTGATACAAATGCCTTCATATAAACATTCACATGAATGTTCTGCTTGGCATATTCATAGGAAATCACTATACCTCTAAAATACATTGATTTACTTTTTATCGCTTCTGCTTCTGCATTTAGACACAAACCATAGATCAAAACACTTTTTGTTTAAATTACTCTTTGTACTTTATAACAGTAACATTGTTAGACTGGTTGGCAATTCTTACTGGTACTACAGACTTCATTATAACTAGAAGAAATTAAGAGATGAGGCAATTTTAGATAATATATTAAGATAATTTTTCTCTCCCACTTCAACCAACTGAAGTTCTCCCAGATAAAAAGTATGGCTCATCCAGTCAGAAGAAGAGATGCTCACTGTTAACACTGTTCTATTTGAACAGGTAGTTGTGACTAAGAAGTAATTTACACTAGCAAGAGAGAAGCGTATAAAATGACCAAGCTAATGAAAGCATGTTATTCAGAATCCTTCACAAAATCATGATACAGTTATTTTATGAATATTTTCAGTGCTTCTAACAGCACCTGGATAAGGAGCAGCTGTGAAGATAAAACATTATTCCATAATGCTTTATGATCATAAATCTCATAAATTTGTGCGTTTCAACTCTCATTTAATTTTATATCAGTTCAGGCAATGCGACTGAATGTTTCCATGAACTACATTCCATTCATCAGACAATCTTTAGGAGGGAAATACCATCAGTGTATGAAAAGAATTACTGGTATGAAAGAAGTATAATAGAGTGTCATGCTTTTGGGAATAATAGGGAATTAAAAATAGCATAGTAATTATTTGAGTAATAAAAATAAAGCTCTGCTTATGAGCAGCAGAAAGACTTTAGTCATAATGTATGTGGTGTGGTGTGTTATTCTGGATTATTAGCCCTGCATGGCACTGCTAAAGAGAAATGGTAGCAAGTCAGGACTAGTATCACAGGAACTGGAGTATTTGTAATTCCCTCCTCAACATCTGTTGCATAAAATGTAATTTGCTCATTTGTACAAGCTGTGCTTCTTTAGAGGCAATCTCCAAATACTTTTTTTTTTTTTGGATGTACCTGCCCTAACTTTTATGATTTGAATGTGGCCCAAAATAGGTTGCATTTCAATTTTGTGTAATTTGAGGATTCTGCAGTGTGCAAACTGTTTATTTAAATTACATAAAACACAAAGCAACACAGGGGTATGAGTGACCAGAGAGTCTGGGGAAAAAAAAAAAAAAAAAAAAAAGAAATTCAAAGAGTATTTTTGTTGGGTTTTAGTTTTTGATTTTTTTTTATTTGGTTTTTTTTGGTCTTTTTTTTTTTTTCTTTTCTTCACAAGGCAGAGCTTTCAAATCACCAGGAGGAGTATTAAGGAAAGCAGTTAATATGTAGTTAAAGGAATTGTAATGTATATGAACATATGTTGTTTTACCTAATTTTGATCAACTTAAAAGTAAAAATATCTTTACTCTTCCAGTTGGGTTTAACACACCATCTGGTTTAATTATTCCTTAGGTAGCACACCATAAAGTTAATAGTAACAGTATTGTTAAGCCAATCAGAAAGAACGTTTCTGATGTGATTTTTCACCAAGGATGATTCTCTTAAACCCATTGACTATAAGGTCAATGTAATAAGCTTTTGCATAAGGATTATGTTACTGCCAGTGCTTGACAGATGTTAGTTGCGAATAATCACCTCTCAATTGACTCAATTCTGCTTACTAAGTGAAAAAATTTAATCATAATCTAAAGTGCTCCTTTAATCTAGAATTTTGGGCAAATTTTTAATTTAAAAGATGTTGAGAAGCTATAACAACATTAAAAAACCAAAATCCTACAGTGTTGTCTACTGAAAGGAAATAAACTGGAGTTTATAAAAGTCATGTTGATTAAAGAGTCAGAACTCTAAAGCTAATCTCAGTCCCCATTTCAGCAAAGAAAGATGAAGCCTTCAGAAGCCCAGCGAGCCTTCTGAAATCCACTTCTTTGATCAACTAGGCAAGTGAAATACTGAGTGTTCATTACTCATTGTAATACCAGAGGGACTGTAGAGATTTAGGGATTCACTTCAACGTCTTTGAGTTGAAAAGTGACTTCAATCAGTTTTGCATAATCCCAACTTTAAGGAATACTAGTGAAGTTCATCATTCCACTCCTGCTGACTTTCAACAGACTCAATTATTGTTTCAAATTGTAGCTAAAACTTACTTCATGTTATTTATCTTCAGAAGTATTATTTAAAAAGGAAAAGAATGCTGCAACAAATTGTTACAAAACGGAATGCTTCCTTATGGCCTTAAAAAGCCTGTTCCTGAACCGACCGAAAAAGACAAGAAGGGGCTATAGTACAGAATTCCATCTCAACAGGTTTATAAGAATTCCTTTATCAAACTCCCAGTACGCAATAAAAGGAGAAGATCTAAAATACATTATATAAGTGCTTGATATTCTCATCATCAAAACATATATTTCCATTTAAAAATGCAGTAATATGTTTTCATTCCCTATTCCAGATTTCAGCTATGTGTGTGTTAAAAAATGCTACATAAATTAACAAATTAGGTAGCAGTCATACTGAAAAAAGACCACATTAAACCACTTTAACATCACAGTTAATCCTTTTCCAATTCCTATGCTTCTTTTGCCCATTCTTGTAGTATCTATCTTACAGCATAGTACTGCCATTCTAAATCACACCACTTACAGGAGAGTCCACTGATCCCAGGAAATACAAGAAGCAAAAAAATAACTTAATTTCTCAACAGTCATGTTAAATGGAGTTAATAGAAATAAATTTTCATTCAATAATGCTCCTAAATCTCATTCATTCCCAGATTCCCTGAGCAGAAAACAGTTTGGAAATGGAGAGATTTAGAGACAAGTGTCCTATAGCCCTGTTCTGTCCTTAGATTTCCCTAAGTACACATTTGCAGCTACCTCTGTGAGTATTGCACTGAATAAATGGCTGATGCAAGCAAGTAAATTTGTTCCTGGGTTTCAGCATAAAGAACTGAACTAAGTAGAACTGTAACCCACAAAATGATAAATAAATTACATCGAGACAACCTTGGGTACCGAAATGTGTCTTCTCAACAGAAGAAATGTTACACAAAAGACATGGATCTCTCCCAGGGCTCATCGGGGGAAGTCCTACAGATAAGAACATACCATATTGATGAACAGAAGTAATTCCATCTGTAATTAAAAACTTGAACTTAAAAAGCCTTATCAAACAGTCCAAGGGAGCTAATCAACTTGTCAGAGATATCAGGAGATGAGGACAGTAATCCATAGGTAATTCCATGACTTAGTGAAGACTTATTGGAAGGAGTAATCGCAGCCACGTGATCCTACACATTCTTATGCCAGTCACAGCACCCAAGGAAGCTATTTGTCTGAAGCCAATTTGACCAAAAGAATCAGCAGACAAACAAAAGTCTACATGAGATCACTTCAAGTAATCACATCGAGTGCCTTGGTATCGCAGGCCCCTACGTAATAAAATCCTGTTTCTAAATCAATTAAATTCCACTTCCACTCAATCCTGAACTAACCGTCTCTTTCTTTAAAAAAATCTTTTTTCTTCTTTATTCTTCTGATGTACTTTTTATCTCTCAGTTGTTGTTTGACTAAACAAGTCAAGCAATTTTCAACTTCATTTCTAGAAGGGACATTCAACTTTTCTGAATATCCAATCATTTTTCTCCCTAGTTCACTATGTTTCTGAATAAGGGAAATTATACTTGGCTTTGCTAATCAAGTGTAAACAATGCTGTCTATAGTGACATTAACATTCTTCATTTTCTAATTCGCCTTGGGGGCACACATCTTTTTCACAATTCCAGGAATGATGCACAGCTCTCCTGGAACTAACCACCATGCCAAGGATCCCTGTTGCTGGAAGAATATAGATGATCTTCCATTTCACTGCTGCAATTCATGCTGATAATTAAGAAACAGAATCACAGAATAGTTAGGGTTGGGAGAGCCCTTGGGTGAATTTCTATTCCAACCCCCTGCCAAGGGATGGTCACCTAGAGCAGGTTACACAGGAATGTGTCCACATGGGTTTGGAATGTCTCCAGAGAGGGAGAGTCCACAACCACCCTGGGCAGCTCTTCCTGTGCTCTTCCACCCTCGATGTAAAGTTGTCCCTCATGTTGAGGTGGAACTTCTTGTTTTTTAGTTTATTGCCATTGCTTCTCATCCTGTACCAGGGCACCATGAAAGAGAGAGTCTGGCAAATCCTGCTGGCATGGGCCTTTGAGATATTTTATGAGATCCCTCTCAGTCTCTCCTCCAGACTAAACACACCCAGCTGTCACAGTCTGTCCTTGTAAAAGAGATACTCCAGACCCCTCAACATCTTTGTGGTCTCTCCTGTAGGTCCTTGTCTTTCTTGAACTGTGGAGACCAGAAGTGAACACAATATTCTAGATGCGGCCTCACTAGGGCCAAGTGGAAAAGCAGAATCACCTCCGATCATCTTCTCAATGAACCTCACATGATGCTGTACTTCATCTAACTGTAGCTGAACCCATTCTAGTCTCAGTCTTCACGAATCTTCCCTTAGTGTTACACTTTTTCTTATTATAGGTAACATATCAGTATGATTTTAATATGCAAGCTGAAGGAGATATTGTCACCATAAAAGCGCTTGCTTCTTCAAGCATTAGATACAATGTGTTCTTTGATATTTTTTAGACCCTATACTTCAATACAAAACATCCCAGGCTCATACAGTAGCAAATGCCATGATCAAATAATTTGTTTTAAACTAGGCAAACCAGACAAAGAATAAATTCTACATACAGAGATTACTGCAACGGCTATCTGATTTTATATGTAAAAGAAAATTCTTGATACTTTTCATTTAGTAGGAAGCAGCTGTATTCTTAACTTTACTATGTGGGGAACAGGAGGGAAAACAGCTGTTTAAAAAATTGTGTAACATTTGTAGTGAAAAATGGCTTCAACTTTGAGGCTAATTGATGTTGCCAGTAGACTGTTGGAAAATTGCCAGCAAAGCATTGAAATAAAATGTATTAAAATCCAGTAGATTTTTAAGTAATTATAAACGTGAAAATTAATTACAATTATTACCTGTTGGTCTGCTCACACATATTAGCAGTCCAGAATACACAGTTGCATTTTATAATAACTTCTTCAGTCACTCACTGGTAGCTGTGATTAGAAGCTACCTAAATCTATCAGGAAACTCTTGCAAAAGGGAGCCTTGAAGTATAAACAGAAGGTTACTATTTTATCCCTCTCTGTCATTATTTCTTTTTCATTGCAAGTTCTAATAACTTGATCAATGAAACAAGATACCCAAAATTATTATGGGCTTTTTGCCATCAGTTTTCTAAGTGAAGAATTACATACTTCAGGAACAAAAGATGCACTGGGAGTCAGTGAAGATTAAGCTTTACCTTATTCTTTTTTTTCCCCATGTCAATCCGGTAAAAGAAAATACCAGTAGCTTTTCTTCTATTTCAATAAGTGTACTGTTCTTTAAAAATTAGGTCAAACCAATTATTTTCCCGCAGAGAATCTGATGCAATATTTTCTAATTAGTGAAGTACCTGTTTTTCTGTAAACACAGTTACAAGATATAGATGTCAAGTTTTAACGTGCATGTGCAGAAATGAACATTTACATAACTTGGAAAGACTGCTCCTTTGATTATGACTGCTGGCCTGGCATTAAAAGTACTAAAGCAGCAACAGTTTGACATCCCAGTGCTGGACATGTTCTCAGCTGCTGGTCAAAAAATCGCCTTTTTCTAAGGAAAATATTCAGTAAAGTAGTAAAAACCCCCTTTTTTACTGTCTAACACCACCTGTCAGCTGGGCTTCAGACCAGGCCACTAGCCTGAGACAGCACTTGTGGCTCTCTGGATGGCCTCTACATTACAGGGAAAAGGAAGAGAGTCATATCAATTCTAACAGACTTGGCACCTTTGATATAGCTGATCTCCAAATACTCCTGCTTTCAACCCAAAGACAGCTGCAGACAGCAAACACAGCCTGAAATAACTTGGGCCATTTTTCTCAAATCATAAACACGGGAAAGTACAGGCATTCCTTTACCATCTTCAGAGTCTCACAGTGGTCTCACTCCTTCCATTTATTTTTCATCGGGATCTAGATCTGCTAAGTGCAAGCACCAGAAGCTACACACAGCATGCAACTCTACCCTGCACCAAGTATGAATGGAAAAAAATTCTGTAAAAAGCTCCTGTATAGAGAGGAGGTGGTGAGAACTGATTTCAGGAAGGCCAAAACAATGCTTGAAGCGTGACAGAAGTGCTCATATAAATTTTATCTGGAAAAATTTCCATTTAGAAATATGCTTGTGGTATTTAACAGGTCACAGCTTCAAAGATATATTTTCTTCCTCATCTTTAGCTCAGGTAATGTGGAATCAAAAAAATGTTCCCCTGGATTTCATCTGAGACTTACTGGAACTTACCAGGCATGGGTTGGTCCTGGTAAAGTGGTCAGTCATCTCTCCAGGTCTGCATGTATGAAAGTAGGAGGGAAGTGTGATTTTATGTGGGAACGAAGCTTCAAAAGAGACAAAATTCAAAAGAATCAACTAAGCAATAAAAATGTGTACAAAGAGTAGTCCAAACTTTCAAAGGTCTACATTGGTCCATGAAAGAAACTTCTGTACTCATTACCATTCCAAGAAAACAATTATGTTTGTCATTCTTCACAATGAAGTGTAAGGAACAAAATTTTTATGATGGCATTGGCATCATTGTGATACTAATTCCCACAAGATTAATAGAATACAAATCCAGTTTATTCAGATTAATTTACCTTCATTTTCTTCTTTTACACACGAAATGGAAATACTCCTATAAATTAATTGAGCTATTTATTCTCCAAAGGAGAGAGAGGGACATGCTTGTTGGCAATGTTTTATGAACCTGAAAAGTAATAGGGCCCATAAAACTCTTTGACACATGTTTTTTGAGCTTCACATAATTAGTCTGTACCCTATACTTGAAGTGTAAAAAAGAGACTAGTTTCTTTTGCCTGATCATCTACCAGCCAAATTTGCTGCTCACAAAAACTTACATCACAGATTTTTACTCCCTTCTCTTTAGCTTTGCATTATGCCTATCCTGCAAAAACAGACACCAGAATATTTTTTTCAATGTTATTGAAAACATCTGAAGAAAATGAAATTATGTTTAGAAGTGTGCTGTTAACGCACAATCAATATTCTTCATGGGAAATTGGGATTCATCTTCTTGAATGATTTGAGATCCATCTGTTCTTCACAGAAGGAGTGCCTGGGCATTGGAATGGGCTGCCTGGAGAGCTGGTGGAGTCACCATCCCTGGAGATGCCTAAGAAGATACTGGACGTGGCACTTACTGCCATGGTCTAGTTGGCAAAGGGGTGTAAGGTCATAAGTTGGACTGGATGACCTCAAAGATCTTTTCCAACTTTAGTAATTCTGTAATTCTGTGTGATCTTACACAGACCTGCTTTTTTCATGTGTATAGAATCTAGTCAGGCAATGGGGAAGAAAATCTACCATAAAACGAGGCTTGTGCTGTGTGTACGTGGACTCCACTTGGTAAAGATAAAATCACTCTCCAAAACAGGTTGTAGGAACGAAAGATACTAATTTCTGGTATTCTTAAAAGTTTTGCATTGAGTGGAAAAATATTTCAAAATGTGGTATAGAAACTAAAAAGAACGTAGAACTAAAGCACATTTTAAGTAATACCTCAAAGCTACCTTTAGAAATATATGTTGTTTCAAAACAAGTTGTATACTTAATTTCTATAGAGTAAGAAATATTAAGAATTGGATCTCTACCTTGATACTATCTGCATGTGTTTCATACGTGCAGAGTCACATGAAGCTCTTCTTCCTTTGTTAGTTCCACAGGCTCAGATACTACCATAAATTTTCAGTGTGCTGTTCCAATATTAGTCATCTTAAATCCAAGTAAAGGGGAAAAAAAAAAAAAAAGTCTTCTCTTTTCACCATTAATATTCTTTCATCATCTGCAATTGATTCAAAAGTTGGTTTTTTAACTGTTTACATAAAATAAATCATTCCTCATCTTGTGTGCTTAAACTTGCTCAAATTCCTTGTTTTTAGGAAATAAACATTATGGTAATTTTCCTGGAATAATACAAACTGTTAATATATGTAGGTGTTAAATGCATCCAAAAACATGCATTCTGTCTGAGAACAGTCCCAAAAGATCTGCTGTCAATGCAGGAGAAAACACATTTTTCTGGTTATCACTATTGTGTTTTATAGATGTAAGCACTGCAACATTTCATGAACCTTGCAGCCAAGATCCCTGTTAAGTGTATACAGTGAGTAAATGAATTTGCCAATACACATTCTGTAAGATCTTGATTTTTCTGTCTCTCAGCTAAAATACTACAAAAGCTTGGAACGAACATTTTGACAGACTGTAACCACTTTAATTCCTCCACTACAACAGTTCTCTCATTAAGCAAGGAGGCAGAAGTTTGTGCTCTTAGCAGGTACAGCTTCCTGACTGGCAGTAATGTTTCAGACTCAGGTGCCTGTGGCAAAGACAAGGAGAGGCACATTTTTTGTTCCAATGAAGCAAAACTGAAGTGGGTGATCCAGAGTATCAAACGGTCTTCTCACGTGTGTATCCCTCTGCTTATTCCATTTTTATCTCAGCTGTGAAAGTCTGTCACAAAAACGATGTGGAACTGAATAGGAGATCAAGACAGGAGGGGGGAAAACAGATATCCATAAGGTAAGGGAGATGTAGGTAAGAAGAAAAGCAACCAACACACAGACAAGCCCCAGATTCAGAAGCTTTTATTATTTGATGACAGAATTTTCTCTAACAATTCTCCATCACATGCACCTCATTAACTCAGAATTTTACTCCTCCATTATTTCTTGAAATGTGTATTTTTGTCCTTCTAACTGAAGTTAAACTAAAAATTGAAACAGCAGCAGCAGTGTCCAATTCATAGCACTCTGATCTTCCATGAAAGAAAAAAAAGTGCAGATTTAGAGATGTGAGATAAAAATGCTACTTTCTCATCGCTTAAGTTCAGCTACAGTATTACACTAAGGTATTAAATACGTGAATTTATAGAAATTTGTGAATTTATAGGAAAAAAACCACTAAGAGACAAGCAAATCATAAGCAATGTAAGAACAAAAAAAATGGTCAAAAGCACAGTTTAGAAATGTTGCTGTTTGACTTTAGAGAAGAGCTCTAATTCTCATTCCATATGCTTTATGTCACCATCACTTTCAAACAAAGACAAAAACCAACAAGCCATGATTTAAGTTCTAGCTTCCTGACACCCACTTTTAAGACAGTTGTTCCTGTTCCTGGAAAAATGAAGATTATTGAGCCAAATCACAGGTGTCCTTTGTCACATGAAACATATAGGACCTCAGTAATATTGACATGCATCTGAAATTTAGGGGCCCTTGTCATGATAAACAATACATAAACATCACATCTACCAGGGTTCTCCAGCAATTTAAAATGTTTATTCAAATTACATGCACTGAAAATGAAAGCTTATTTTTTTCCTCAGCAATTCCCTACTAACCTTCTGTGCATAATCATATCTGCTGCTTAATATACTTCCAAAATAATTGAAAATAGCAGAAGAAAATTTAAACTAAATTATAACATGGTGCTTAGACTCAAGACTACAGTATGCTGTATCACAGAGTTTATAATTGGGCTCAGAGAACCTGATGTAGGGAGGGGAAAAAAAAAAAAACAAACCAACATTAAAAAGCCCAACTCTCAAATCTCTGCAGATCTAGCAGTTGGGAGAAAAATTCTCTACACATATATCAAGTTAATTTGTCTGAGAAGTCACTGACAAACTGCGATTCACATAGCAGTACCTGTCATGACAACTAGCAGAAAAGCACTTCAGAAAGTGGCAAGACAAACAGTAGGGGCAATTCACCTGACCTTAGATAAGAAAAATAAGGAAGCAAAACTGAAAAAAATACAAAAGACAGAAAACTAATATTGGAACTCAATGCCCACACTGAATACTAAATTCAAAAAGAAGCCCACAAGAAGAAAATGGTTATCATTTATTATAAACAGTGAAAAGAAAGGTAGTGAAATATATCGGGAATGTGCTCTAATTAGAAATGTAGGAAATGTTTTCTTGCGTTCTACATATTTAGTCTGATGGAGACAAAAAAAACAACAAACAAAAAAACAAACAACTACAAAAAGCCACAACACCTTATAATTTCCAGAAAATTTACTAAGAAAATGACACAGGTAGGTCCATCATTTGATATTTTTGTCTATGCTTAAATTAAAATACTAAGGAAAAAATTAGTTTCACTCTGTGAAGTAGAGGATTCTAAAGGATATCCTTTTCCTCTATAAATAATTACTGGAGAAACAATAGACAATGATTCCTAATACTACCTATCCTTCATACAATGCCAATCCTATGAGGCCAGTGTAATATTTATGCCAAAGAATGTGCTGGTATATCTCTACATTGCCATCAAATTTCAGGGCTAATTTTTAGCAGTAGCTGTGAGGGGGCATACCCGGGACACAGAGATTGTTGCATACCAGCTCAGGTCATTGCCAGGTGATGGGCAAAGGCACTCTCACTTCTGGGGAGAAGGGGCTCCTTCTGGTCAAGAAAACGTGCCAGGGGAACTGCCCGGTCTTGTTTGGCCTCGTAGGGTCCCCAGCGATGTGAATCACTCCCTTCTGCACACTTTTATTATTGCCATTGTTGCTGCTACTGTTCATTTCTTATCTCTGTTTCCAGTAAATTCTTCTTCTACCAACCCATAATGTTTTGTGCCTCCAGTTGGAGGAGGGGTGGAGGGGGAACAGCGAGAGTACTAAATTGGAGTATAGCATTTCTAAACCATGACAAGTAAGGCATTCTACATTTGTAGACAGGATTAAGGTAGAGATCTCGAGTTGCACAGGCAGCGCAACCAGAACTGAACAGCTTTTAGACAAAGAATCCATGAAGATATATTTACTGTGAAAAAAAGGTGAAAAACAATATATCCCTTGAACAAAACATATTTATAAAACAATGAGCTATGGAAGGCAACAAATCTCTCCAGATGAAAAGGGCTGTAAAAATAGCACTCGCACTGAACAAAGGAGAATTGGAGGAACATCTTGGGTCATAAAGCCCAATATCCTTCCAAAAATAACCATGTAACATTTTTCACACAAAGCTTTTATTTTACTCATATCTACTTTTATATTCAAGGTGAGCATTTCAAGTCTTCTTTGCCCCTCCAGCTTCTTATAAACATGTACACATTATTCACCTTTAAACCTTTTTTTACCTAAATCAGTAGCAGATGAAGATGTTTCAAATGTTTTAACTACACTTATAAAAGTTTGCATGGCGAAAATGTGTTCAATATCATATATGGAAGAGGTATAAAAAAGAGAAAAAAAGAATGGCAAAGCTGATAACCTTTGGTACACTCTAAAATTCACAGAGGTTCCAACTTAACAGTAGTGCTATGTTACACTCAGTGTTAAGACACTTAACACTGCCGGGGGGAAGACATTTTTAGAGTGGGGGAAGTATTTTTAGTGTCCAGAGTGTAACAACACTGGCAAAGAAACTGGAGAATTTACAGTAAGACAAAACACTGCAAAAAATATTTGGGATACAAACTGTCTGCAAAGATGTCTTCAGGAAATCCCAGTAAATCATGCCAACTACATCTCTCAAATTGTACAAATCCTTTGCTGCATTAATTCAATATCTTGACCTACAGTCTTAATCAATCTGTTTCACAAGCCCATTTTTCCATATTTTTCTTCCCTACAGAAATACTGAACCTGTTACTTGGCATTAAACATTTCAGTATTAAATGTAGGACTTGAAAATAGGAAGAACATCCTAAGGATGCTGTAATAATGGACTGGATTAATGTAATAACATATATACCAAAATCTTAGCAAGTTGTCTATCTGCCAACAAAGACAAGGACTTCTGCAGCACAATTCACATCAAACTCTCTCATGCATCAAACAAAGGTCACATGAACTGCACTGTGAAAATATTTATGCTTTCACTGACTTTGAAATGAGATTATGGCAAATATAGATGACTACTGTTCAAATGAAATTATTTGTCAGTTGTTTCTTTTTATCTATGAGGATCTGACTTCCAGAATATTTATATTTGGGTTTGGTGGTTTTGTTTGTTTTGGCTGGAGCTGATAACTTAAAATGAAAATGTCTGTGAAAGTTCTTTAAAATGATCTCTTATAAGAATCATTATTCCAGATATTATGCTCAGCAAGCGCACGTTAGGTCAAATGCTTTAGAGCAGGTAATTTCATCAAAATTATTGCTTTTCAGTAACATTTGGTGATATCAAATTCTAAAGCCTCTTGTTTTTATTTTAAATATTGATATGTTTTTTACTGAGCACATATATACACAAAACCATATATACTCTCACCTTACAATGAATGTTCAATAGAGCATTACTGACAGTAGATATTTAGAAAGCTATGGAAAACCTTTCTGATATTTTTTTTAACAAAATTGTTTTCAATAATAACTCAGGTTGTTATACTAGTTTGATTCAGGAAATAATTTTCTATTTTTATGATTCAAGCTGATACACAGAACTACACTGGAATTTGTTCAGTATACAAAATAAGGAATACAGACAGCCACATTTCTTTTAGGTTGCACAGAAGAAAAGTGTCTACCCAAGGTATAATTAAATAGAAGGTTCATTTTGGTTCAAAATACGAAAAACCAGGGAACCCTTTGTACAGCAACACAAGTTAATTCCATCAGTAACAGGTAAACTCTCAATATCTGTTACACTTTTATTTGTTTAATTTAAAGCAAGAGAACAAAAGTCATAGATTGGTTTGGGATGGAAGGGGCCCTTGAAGATTACCTAGTTCCAACCCCCACTACCATGGTCAGGGGCACCTTCCCCTAGCCCAGGCTGCTCAAAACACCTAGAGAGCCTGACAGCTGGATAGCCTGATCTTGAACTCTTCTGGGGCTTGGGCATCCACAGCTTCTCTGGACAACCTGTGCCCGTGTCTCACCACCCTCTCTGTAAAAGACTTCTTATGCCCCATGTGAATCTACTCTATTTCAGTTTAAACTATTGCCCCTTGTCCCATTGCTACAGGCTTAGATAAAATGTCTGCCTTGGATACAACTTGCAGGGTTGTAAGTAAGGTAAGTGAAGTCTTCCCTAAGCTGTCTCTTCTCCAGATTGAATAACTCCAACTCTTTACTGGTCTTCATAGGCTTTAGCCCCCTGGTCACTTCTGTGGCCTTCCTCTGGGTCTGCCAGAAGTGCCAGAAGCCACTGTTCCCACAACATTTCAACATTCTTATTTTCAACTGGACCATTTAATGAACAGCTTAGCTTAAACCCACTTCTGTCATCTGGCTAAGATGTTCTGCCAAGCTTTGCACTGGTGTAGTTCAATGGAGAAACTAAATATCCACTGAAAGGAATACTGACAGCTGAGAGTATGAAGAGTGATAGAGGTAATCAGGGTTAAAGGTACTTCTGCTTGTCAGTGTATCATCTCTTAGAACACGTTTGTCAAGATCAGCATTATAATATATTCAGAAAAAAATCAAACCAAACCAACCAAACAAAAAAACAGTTCCAAGAGCAAAGGTCAAAGCCACCATAAATTATGCTAGGATTAACAAGAACTCAGAAAGAATTCCCATTTACTTTTTGTTAGACTTTGTTTCATATGTAGTGATTTTTCTTTTTTATGCGTACTGATTTCTCATTTCTGTAAGAATTAAGGACCCCTTTCTCAGATGACACATAACAGAATCATCAAGTTCTATAGCTATGCTTAAATAAAAATGGTCAGTACAATTCTCCCCAACAATGGATGAAAAACCAGGAATAAATCCAGCCAACATAACTTGCAATTGGAAATATTACCAATCTCCTAGGCATTCTGTTCTGGGCTTTTACTCAGTTTCTGGTACAGAAAATACAAACAGAACACATCTGTTAACTATATTCTGGAATTAACCCCCACACAAAACAAAACTGGAGGCAGTCCCAGTTCCAGAACTTCAAAACAGCAGAATGAACAACGGGGTCATAGCATAAATTGCTACTTTCAGTTGCAGGCAAAGGCAGAAGGATGCTTTATTATGTAAGGTATGTGATCCTAAAAACTTCATAAGATCCTGCCCTGTTAAAACACTCTCCTGTTGGAAGAGCAGGATATGACAGTGCAGGAGGATTTGTGAAGCCAAGGGTCAGATTATGTCATGGGTTAATTCAGGCTGCAGGAGAAAGAGGCAGCCTAGGAGTGGGACCATTTACAAGGCCATTTAGTGATAAGGAGCAATGTCTTAAAGTTTTAGTGGCTTCAAACTGAAAGACTGGACATTTAGATTAGTTACTAGGATGGTCCTCTAATGTGAGGGTGTTGAGGGACTGGAACAGGTTGCTCAGAAAAGTTCTCATCCCTGGAACTGCTCCAGGTCAGGCTGGATGGGGGTCTGAGCAACCTGGTCTAGTGGAAGGTGTGCCTGATCATCGCAGGGGGTTTGGGACTAGCTGACTATTAAAGGTCCCTTCCAACACATAGAATTCTATGATTTCATGAGGCAGAAATATACAAAATAAATAAACATATATAAACAAACTAAAACCCATCAGAACTACAAATAAGTCACACCAACCTACAGCCTTTCTTGTAACAAGAAAACTGAAGCTAGAGGTGTCTTTACATACAATTTATGTTTTCTCCAACAACAACATATAATTTGGCAAAATAAATAACACTTGCTTCTAGAGAAGCAACTTACTGCTGTACTGCACCACAGACAGTGAAGAGAACTGCTAGGACATGCAAAACCACAGAAGATACTGAGTAACTGGATGCTACTCAGGAGAAAACCGGAGAGGTTGTTACTCAGAGACCCCTTTGAAAAATAGTCATACTCCTCACCCTAGTTGGAAGATTTCCTCTTATCTGACAGCAATCAAGTGTTTGTAGAAAGACATCCAAAGAAGCAGTCCATTCACAGATCAAAATAATACACAGGGCACACAGTTTGGAAGAGATCCACAGATCTTCACATAAATGCAAAACCCTCTACCATTTTACTTGTTATCCATGAACAGTCCTTTTATTGAAAAACATGTACTAAGTCTTTGAAATGAACCTCTATACCAAAAATATTGGAAAAACAGCCTAAATACAGTTCATATATTTTCAAATAGTCACCACATAACATTTTTCTATTTGTAGGGCTAACATAAAAGCATATCCATGAAGAGATGACTTCCAAAACATCTACAACAAGCAAATTTGCCAACCATCTGTGCAAAAAGCAGTCTAACTTGGATTTCAACACAGGAAAAACAAAAACAAAACAAAAAAAAAAACCACACAAAAAAAAAACCAAACCCAACCAAACAACAAGAAAAAAAAGGATTCACAGCCCAGTAGTGGAACAGCACACCTGATCAAACATGAGACTAACCATGGAAACAGTCTAGTTTGAATTTAGCAACAAAGAATATGCAAGCCAGGGAGATTGTGGCTAATCAAACCTGCCTGGATTTGCCTATTATACAACATTTCCATATGAAGCACAGTATCCAAGCGCATTTTTTTAGCTATTCACAGCATTCAAGGCATACCTCTAATAAACAATATTTGACATACCAGATACTGGACTAACTGTCAATGCTGGTTTTTTGGGTTTTTTTAGGTTTTATTGTTTTGTTTTTTCTTCATGTAATAGCCTTGTGGTTAGAGCACTCTCTAAAAAAGCACTAAATTGCATCTTAGAAACAGGTATTTCATACCATCCCCTTCTAGCAGAGAAAAGTGAGTGGGAAAATACCCACTCCTAAGGGCTAAGCTCATTGAAGGACTTTCTACTACTTCTTCAGTGACATTAGTAAGAAAAGATCTAAAGATTAATGGAGCCCCATTAAATGAAAGTATAATCTAGCTCATGTTTACACCCTTAGCTGGAGCAGTGGGACCCCCAATATTCTTTTCATAGTAAATGGTAAGAAAAAAATAGTACATTACACAAACAGCAAAAAAACCTGTCAAAGAGGTCTTAGTCTCTGTCCTGTCAATCCTGCTGAAAGACACAGAATACTCCTTTACCACATATTTAATTGAAAATATTAATTTTCTTCTAGTTTCCCCTCCCTACCTACTTCCCATTATTCATCCATATCAGTGGTTATACTTGCAATGGAAGTATGAATTGCCAGAATTCAAACACACTTGAGAAATTGTAATGGTTCTTACTTACTTAGCCTTCAAGGGTCAAATTCAATATTCAAAGCAGTAAGAAGACAGTTCTTATGTTGATGCCAAGGACTTCTATGTAATACATCATGTGGACAGACTACAACACAACTGGTGAGACAATCTCAGTGTCAATGTGGCACTCACATTGACAGGTAGTACATTGTAGAGGCCATCAAGTTCAAAGCACTGGTTTTATCAAAAACATTGGGCCTGTTTCAAAAGGGCCAACTGGGACATTACACAAAGAAACAGAATTTTAATATTTTACTATTTATTGTCATAAAAGCATTGTTTTTCCTTTCTATACATAAATTAGACTGCAAAAAGTTTGACTAATGACAGTGGCTCTCTATGTCACATCCTGCACGCAGAGTTCAGGTAAAATACATATGTAGTAATTCTTGCAAAAAACATAATGAAGTTACAGATCAGGTAAACAGATTTAAAAAAAAAATCTAAAAATCTGTGATTTTCAGTTTTGAAAACAGAAGAAGGGATCTGAATGATAACAGATCAATAACAGGAGCTATAGGCTTTCCTTCAGAGCTGACCTGTTTGCATCCAGTGTAAAGGGGCAGTGACCATTTATCATCAAACAGCTCTTCAGTAGCCTATGTATGATGATATGGTAGCTCCTGCTGTAGAAGTGGCCAGGTGACAAGTCACATCCCTGCTGGCAGTCTCAAATAAGGAAACAAAGAGACCTGGAGACCATAGTAGCCCATGTCTTTTAGACAGAACACAGCTCGAGAACAGGACAATGAAAAGGTATTACTCAAATGAGCCATGGCTATGCAATATGTAGCAGGATCACAGTTTAAGGTGAGGATAGGACAGGACAGGACATTTTTTTCATGGTTTAAACCCAGCCAGGATCCAAGCCCCAGGCAGCTGCTCCTTCACTCCCCCTGAGCAGGACTGGGGAGAGAATCAGAAAGGTAAAAGCCAGAAAACCCAGGGGTTGAGATAGAGATAGTTTAATAGGGAAAGGAAAAGCCATGCACAAGGGCAAGAAAACAAGAAATTAATTCATTCCTTCCCTTGGGCAGGCAGGTGTTCAGCCATCTCCAGGAAAGCAGGGCTCCATCATGCATAACAATGACTTGGAAGACAAACACAATCACTCCAAACCTCCCCTCCTTCTTCCCCCAATTTCATACACTGAGCATGATGTCACATGGTCTGGAATATCCCTTTGGTCAGTTGGGGTCACCTGCCCTGTGTCCCCTCCTAAGCTGCCATGTACCCACTTCCCTCACCAGTGTGGCAATAAGGAAAGCAGAAAAGGCCTTGGCTCTGTGTAAGCCCTGCTCAGCAATAGCAAAAATATCTCTGTATTATGTTATGGGAAATACTTTGCATTTTTGGACTTTTATATTCTTTTTTCTTTGAAAACCAGCATTTATGCTTACTAAATGCTGATAGCACTTACTGCTCTCTTCCATACACTGTACTCAATGCAAGAACGTCAATTTTCCAAGTACCATTTCCATTCAGTTTTGCTAGCTCCTTTCAAAAAAAACAAAAAAAAAAAAAAAAAAAAACCAAAAAAACAAAAAAACAAAAAAAAAAAACAAAAAAACCTCACCCTTAGAAGTATTACCTTAACAGAACAGCACAGAGCTCTAATGTTCTACTCCTTATGCTAAAAAATAGTATAAAAATGGAAAAGTAAAAGCTTGTAGCAGCCACAACTTTGCTAAAAGCTGATTGATATATTGCTAAAAGTTACTATTTACATATAAAAAGCTCCTCAGTATCTATAGCAAAGTCAACTGAATAAATGCATTGAAAAGTAGTTCCAAATCAAAACTATGTTATTTAGATTCTTGATGTAGCAGGCAGCTGTGATATCGTGATATCATATAGAATTTCCTTATTTGACCAAACTTTCTAACATGGCAAAATGCATACACCAGTTATGAAGAAGAAAAACAAACAGTAAAAACCACAACGTGTGGTATTCACTGTAGGTACTTCTCTCTGGCTTATTACTGCTCATTAAACAAGTATGCAAGATACATGCCTGGAATCTAAAAATGTCATAAGTACTTTAATTCTGGATTGCCATGAAGGTGGCCACCCTCTATCAGGAGAGCCTTCTGAGGCTGCTTTTGCATTTAATGATGTTTCTGCTTAGTAAAATAACTCCTTGTTGGCCACACCAAGGACCATAAATAGACTATTTCTACTACTTTGTTTTTTTGTCTTCCCCTGTTGAGAGCCTACCAAATCAGACCATTTTCCTTCCAATGGAGAATATTACATTATATTTATCACTATAGCAACTAACCTAATTGATTTGATGCAGGTTTCTCTTCCACCATAGGATGGAGCCATTATCCCTAAGTATAATCTAAACATTTAGAAAGAAGAAATTATCAGTTTATCATTTTACCACAGGAATATAACTTGGCTTCAGATACTAAAGTATAAATGAAAGTCTAATGGGTTGTACATGCACATCCAGAACATTCTTTATAAAAATGCTTATCTGTCAAGTGGAACTTAGAGTATGGTGTTCACTGGTTGCTCCCAGTAACAGGGATGACTACTGTACAACAAATACACTTCCAGAAACAAAGATTCATTAAGTAATTAGGAGAAGGAAAAGCAATGTTCAAATAACTGGTTCAGAAATAAGCTTTGTCAGACTAACTGATTCAAAATGGAAATAGGCAAGATAGATCAAAATTTGTATTTACAGTGCTATTAAGAAAGCAAAAATGGAAAAGTTCTTTTCCAGATTTTGTTTTGGAAGCTGCAGGGTTTGTTTTCACTAGAATGATACAGTGAGAGATAATAAAATATTAGGTTCCTTTAATTAGTTCGATAATATATTTGCCTTTATTGTTACACTTCCATATACCTGAAAACAAGATGTGGGGGAAAGTAGAGACCACCTTACATAGTCAGATTCTGGTAATATGGTAATCCTGTTATTTTTTAAAGCATTTTAAAAGTCAACACCCAGATATTTTTTTTCAAAATAAGGCACCAGGTGAAAAAAAAAAGAAAAACTGATTAAACTATAGCTGATTTTAAAAGAATTCATAAAATCTGAAGTGCTAATTTACCTAGACATAGCTCCATTTTTTTAAAATCTTTATTTTTCACAGATCGAACACCATTTTTTTTTTCAATTTCTCAAATACTACCACTAGAGAAAATGTCCATGATGCTTCATTAACATTTGGAATTGCAATTGTCAAATCAGTGAAGCATTACATAAATGGTGGAGTGTTTTGACACTGCATATTTTAAGCAGCATGGTGCTTTTCAGTGCTATATGAAATGAAGAGTGTACTACATATTTGAAGAACACCATCTACACTGGCTGAGAGAACTAATTAGAAACTGGTCTTTAAGCACACTAGAAAATGTCTTCAGATTATCAGCCAACATTTGCATTTTTCAGCGGTAAACAATACAAAAACTATACAATGAACAATATGTACCCATTCAAATGGAAGATTACATTCCTTAGGACAAAATGTTGTCAAACTTCTCAATGCTGAAAATAAAATAATTTTTGAAGTGTCAGAGTCCATGGTTAACTCTTTTTGAGGCCATGCTGATGGAAAATACATGCACAGAAGATCTCAAATGTTCTCATAAGAAGCCTGTGACTCCTTGGACACTTCTAGCACAGGCTTAACAAAATATTTCCTATCACTAATATCAAACTGAATTCCCTATACCCTTGAACTATTCATTCTGTTATATGCATTTCCATGATAAAATAAATTCTTTTAAAACTCACTATGCTGTTTAGTGTATCCTCTATATTAACACATTAAAAATAGCATTATGTATAAAATTATATTGTGGTCTGTTTAATATGATTTTAATAATGAGAAGTGTAATCCAAAAGGTGCTAAATTACAAAAATAAAATTACAAAATATGTTATTCTTTTTGGAATAGTCCACTTTCAGTGTCATCAGTATAAAGGGTCCCTGCAATATGCAGAAAAAAAAGTGAATTAAAGGTTCTCCTAACCAATTACAATCTTGTTTAGAAAATAATAATAATAAAAAATAATAATAATAAAAAACCAGAACACATACACAGAAAAACAGTCAGTGTAATACAGTTGGAGGGAATGGAACAGAGGGTTAAGAAATGCAGCAGGTATGCTCCTGCAAACCAGCATCTATTTCCTATTCATCACAGCCTACACCTATTACAGCTCAACAAGACAAGCCTAGTGCAAAATCTTTAATGCTACAGCTAATGAAGGCAATATGCACCATGGGTAAATTACAGACCACATTCAGCTCAGGGTGCCAAAATACAGTGTAGATTCATTTTGGCAGAGCTGTGTGGGTCCTCCCTGATAAATTGCATATCTTTTTAAAATTACTGCGTAAAAACTGCTTTTTCTATCCCCTTTGCAAGTTTCCCACTCTGGTGCTATGGGCTAACTTGCATTCCCTAACTTGAAGTATGGGCATTAACACCATTTACAGTGTATAACTGCTCGAAAATTAGTCTTGCTGAAAGTGAAACAAGAACAAAAATGACCAAAACAAACAAAAAGCAGGAAAAAATAAAGACCTTTAAAAGTATTTATAGTACAAACACTTGATTCTTACAGGTACTTCATCTGCAACAGTGTAATTAATGGAAAATCTATTAAGAAAAAAGAATATAAGAACCCTACTGATAACCTGAGATGCAGCTCTGAAACAGGAAACATGGACTTACTAAACTGCTGAGGAAATGATAAGGAAGTGCCAAGATTTGCTCCTATGGAATTTCAGAGGATCACGTATGATCCCGGCGATTTTAGGACATCTGTCACTTGATGAAGCCTGTGCTTCCTAAAGGAATGAACATAAAGAAAGCAGCTCCTCTTCACGGGTGGTGGGCAGAGCTGGGAGAGTGTGTATGTGGAGGGAGCAGCCTCAGAGCAACCCGGTTAACCTCTGACTATAGACTGTGAACAGCGCTAGAAAGTTTGTTTCGACAATCCAAGACATGTTACAGTTTGGACTAGAAACGCCCCATCTATAACCTTAGGACTCGCCACTCTCTTGAGAAGGAGCCGGTCTAAAGTGCCAGTCTACCTGCTTTGCCATAGGGGAGATGCGCTGAGGGGCGAGTCTAAGGCACAGCACCTATGGCTGCCAGCTTCAGAGCCCGGCCTTCACCGGGAGTGCTACCTCACATGCGAAGGATGTGGATTTATGCCCAGCAAAAGCACCAGGACAAATATGTACTTACTGCAGTAAGCGATTAGGAGACTAGCCAGGATCATGATAGCCCAGAAAGTTGAGGACATGCTTGGCAAGGCGCTGGCATCTTTCCTACTGCTTCTCCTGGGAGATGGAGCCATTGAAGCCACTTCCCCGGCGGGGGGAAAGTCAGAGAGTTTCACCAGCCAGCTCTCCCCTTGACTGATGGCCTTGCCCCACGTGTAATCCTCAAGGAAGGCATCTTCCAACGACTCTGCCGCTCATCATCAGCAACACGGTCCTGCTGCAGGAATCATCTTCCAGCCGGAAAGCCAAGGCGACTCTACCGCACGCGGGACTTGGGAGCAGCGGCCGCAGCCAGCTTCCCTCCCGTCACTGTGGTGGGATTCACTAGCACGGAGCGCTCACTGCGGCTTGGATGCGTCGCGTGGTACTGAGATTCGAAGACGCCCCACGAACGAGCCTCTCTTTTTTTATTTTTTTTTTTTTTCTTTCTGTTTTTAATTTGCAGAAGTTGTTCCTTCAGAAGCTGTCGTTCCCCGTGCCTCCCCCTCCCCGGCGGTGCTAACGCGGCGCCTCCCCCGCCCGCCCGCGGCTCTACGGCGAGCCCCGCTCAGGGCACCGCCGCCCCCCAGCCCGGGCCGGCATGGCCGAGGGGGCCACCGAGGGGCGAAGGCAGCCCGGCACCGCGGCCAGCCGCCCGCCCGCCGGGCAGGGCTCCGCCGGGCAGCTCCGCACGGAGAGGGCGATCCGCGTCCCGCCCCGGCGCCCGCCGGCCGAGCACAGCCCCGTCCCCCCACGGCCTGTCCAGCCTGAGCTCCCCTCCCCGGCGGTCCTGCGGCTCGACGGGGCGGGACACTTTAGGCGGAGGGTCGGCAGCGGGTCCGCTCCTCTCTCAGGCTCTGCCGCTACAGCGGCGCTGGCCCTTCAAGTAAAGGGAAGCGGGAGGAGGAGGAGGAGGAGGAGGAGGAGGAGGGGGGGGCCGGCGGTCACGCCCACAGGTGCTCGGCGCTCCGAGCAGAGCGCTCCTTCCCCCGCTCCGCTCTGCTCGCGCGTCCCCGCCGCAGGAGCGCGCCCGCCCCGGGGCTCGCATCGCCCCCGGCCCCGCCGCTCCCGTTCCCGTTCCCCGGGCCGGGGCAGGGAGGGAGGAGCTGCGGGGTGACTGTCCCCGTCCCTGCTGCCAGCCCTGCGGGGCCGGCGGTGGGAGCGGGCAGTGTGGCGAGCCCTGGCAGAGCCGGCTCCTTCCCCCAGCGCCTGCCCGCGGGTCCCGGCCGAGAGGGGCGGGGGGAGCGGAGGGGAAAGGAGCGCAGGCGGTGCCCGCCCCGAGCACCCCCCTACCCCCGGGCAATCTTTGCTCTCGGCTCCCACGGAAGGAGAAGTGGCCCAGGGAATTGTCTCTCCCAGTCCCCTCACCTGCACGGTGCGGCTCGAAATCTCCACGATGTATTGCGCCTCGACACGACCATAGATGCTAGAGGAAATAATTCCTCATTGTATCCATCTGCGATCCTTATGGGGACTGCTGTTGGCACTCGGTTTCTGTCGCTGAAATGGCAGCGACACATCGATATGAAACCCGCTTTCGAGGGCTTGAGTTCACATGTGTGCCAGTATCCCTTATGATTAAAAGCTTAAATATTTTAAGAGGGACCAGGTAGTTGAGCTTTTCTGTTCGGAGTCTCCATAGCAATGTCTTCAAATTAATATTTTAAGTTCTGCAGAAGGTAGTCGCGTTCCAAGTGCAGGCAGGATTGGCAGACTAGAAGAGGAGCTTGGTCACAAAAAGTCCTATTATCTCCTCCTGTGTTTTCCTTGCATAATAAAAATGCCATGAAAAAGCTGATCCGTATTCCTTCCCAAGTCCCAGGTTGGTCTGATTGTTTGCCATATAAACATCTAGACTTAAAATTGCATATGAATGATGCAATATTCACAAGACGGGATTGTAGCGACCTTTTTAGTACAGCTGCACTTGATTAGATGCTTGTAACTAAGTTCGGTTTTGCACCACGAGGGTTGTTTGCCAATGTAATCGCTTTGATTTTAGAGAAGATTTCTACCGGAATAGTTTCATCCTGAACTGGTAGGACAATAGATTAATGTGTTCAAACATGCTTCAGAGATGAAATTTTAACTGTTGTTTAGGTACAACTACATTTGGGTACATCTCCTTCCAAGATGTGACTTGGAAGTCAACGTAAATTCATCATCCCCCTTGGAATCCTGAAGTACTAATTCAACTTGATGTTATTAAGTTGTACAGTTTCATGAGTTTTTTTAAAAACTAGGACTTACAAAATTCCTATTCTCAGACTAAATGTAATTAAGTGTTAAGCAACAAAAATACCTCTGCATGTTGTGCTGCTGTTTATTGCAATTCCAGGACTAACATGTAAATTGAGCAGTTTTCTGTATTTATGAAAAACATTGATTCCCATTATAGGTGTGACAAAGAAAATTTTAATTAAGAAAGATTTTCAAAGTTTACCTTCTGATTTGCTTGTCAAAGGCAATACTTAAAACCACTCTTAAAATGTAATTTTAGGTCACCAGTGATTTGTTTTGTAGGTGCATGTCGATCTCCAGTAATGGCCTGGCTGTTCTGCACGATCTTGTATTGAAAAGTATTTCACCCTACAGTGACACTATTCACAATGTAAAGTCTTACTAAAGGAAGAAGTAGCAGAATGTGATCTCAAATTAATTTGCTTGCCCATTTCTTGATATGCTCCCCACACTTGGATTTTCAAGGAAAATGTGTGAGGTCTGTCTTTATTGCCTCCCTAATCGTCAAAGAAATACCCAGTATTCAGGCCTGTGTGTATGGAAATTTAAGAAACAATGAGGAAAATCATGGACAGATGTCTGAAAGCTGAATAGAAAATAGAAACCCAAGTTAAAGCTTGTGAAAAAGTGAAATACCCTTTCCAGAAATCAGATTTGTTCCCATATAGTCAGACACAGATCTCTCATTCTGCCATTGCTGTTGAAAGTGTTAATATTTGCAAGGAAATGAAAAATAATATTTAAGCTCTTTACTAAGATAGGCTGTGCCATTGGTCCAACTGAAATTAGAAGCAAAATATATCTATTGACTAGAAAAGACATAGCTTGAAGGCTGTTGTAAGCTGTATCTATGTCAGTTTGTCCATGGTGTGTGCATGCATCACTGCTTTCTGCTAGGATGTCAGACCTGTGAAGCCTGTGTAGAGATGTTGATCTCTATTCCAGGTGAGAGGATAACCTACAGAGGATAAATCTTAACATTCACTTAGCATCAAGCATGTACATGGTAGAAGTAGATAATGTTCTCCAGGTCTTTACAGAGAGACCTTCTCTTCTATTCTATTCTCTTCTATTTGAATTTGCCTATTTGCTTTGAAAACAGAATGTTTAGATAAATTGTGGGTATGTTACATGGCATTCCACTGATTCAGTATACTTCAGAGAGGGGTTAACAATCAATATTCAAGCCAACAACTGAGTTTTTGCTTGGGATAAAATAAAAATATTCAGTTGATTCTAAATGTTGTTTTCAAGGAAACAACAGAATATATGAATGGACATTATTGATTAGATTTGTTAATTTTGAGATAAATATGAGCAAAAATGTAAACGAATAACAGCATTTAAAACTTTTTTTTTACAATGTTAAAAACATGAATTACATACGAGAGCTGTGTAATATAAGCTTGTTGTATATCAAAAGAATGTTCAAAGGAAGAGCAATAGAGTTTAATACTAAGAAAATATGCTTGTCAACTTTAACTATCTATATTTCCAACAAATTAGTTACAGAAATCTATATGTCTCTTTATAAAAATCGATGTGTCTTTAAAAAACATAGCAAATATAAAAAAGAAATAATTCAAGAGAATTGTAATTTTCTTCATCTTCCCTGAGACGGATACTAGTCAGGGGATATAGATTCATGATTTAAGAAAAATAATCACTTTAGTTTGATTTTATGAGAAGATTTGCTATCTTTGTATTTACTGTTCTTAGGCCATTTTTAGAAAAAAAAATTATGTAGACACATGCCTCAATGATTTTTTTTTTAATATCTGTTTAGTGCCGGGAATATTGACCACCTATTTAGTAGGGAGGTTTCTACTATTGATTTGCATGAGGCTGAAAATTATCGTATTTGTGAACAAAGAAAGAGTATGGAAACAAGAGAGACAGTATGTAGTTGCATTCTTAATTCACTGTGAAATTATAATTTAGAAAGTTCAGTCCTTCAATAACAGAAAACATATTTTAGTCTAAATGGCACTATATACAACTGAAACTGTAAGATAAGAAACTTAGTTCTCACCCATTAGTTCAGTAAAAGTCGTTATTTTCAGAGTACTTTAAAATTTGTAGAAGGATATTTTGACACATGTACATGAAAGAACCTTTGCTAAGGCCATTAAAACTAAGGTTCTTAATAACAAATCTGTTAATGCATAGTCACAATATATTTAGAGGGAAGCCATTGACGAAATCCAAGTCATGTTGCTTTACTGCACTGTATTGTCTACGTGGCAGGCATTCTCACTGAGGAGTGCTTTTGTTGATTTTTACAAATGTAAAGCTACAACCTTGTTACTGGTAGATTGTGCCTTTTCACTGATCTTCCTTCCTTAACAAGGTATCAGATAGTAGTGGCGGGGGTTTTTGTTTGGTTGGTTGGTTGGTTGGTTTTTCATTATGAATTTAGCTGGGTCTGGGGTTTTTTTCCTAACTTAATTGCCTGCCAATGATATTACAGATATTGAGTGATATCGATGCAGTTTGGAAACCTGTATGTGGTTTTGATTTAACAGGTAAGTTTTCATAAGTTATGGGAAATCCTCAGCCTGTAAAACAAAATCCATGAAGTTTTTCACTGACAGCTATATTAACCAGTCCAATTATGTGCAAAGCCAAACATTTTAAAGAAGCAAGAAAGTGACAGTGGGAATATATTCCCAATACAAAACATTTTTATACCTGTCTGTATAACTGATGGGGTGTCACAACATCTGCATTATCATCCTGACTGAGTTTTATTTGTAGACTTGGCATTAAAATGCAGAAAAGCAATGAAGATAAATACTTAACAGTGCATTTTAATTCCACTTTGTGTCAAAGTGACACAAAAAAATGGCACCAATATTATATCCTTTCAAAATGTGTCTGCCATTTTTTAAAAGAAATACTAGTTGTAGATGACCAAGAGATCAAATGAACTTTTTGCAAAATTACTGCATTCTCAGTTAGATTCTAAAAATATAGAGTTTGGAAAAAAAAAACAAACAAAACCCACTTTACTGTTGTCATGCAAGTCCAAATATTGCATCGAAAGCTGGGTTAAAATAAACTGCATCTCTTCATAGCATGTACTAATAAAATGTTTATTTTTTTATGATGTGGGTGTGTAAAATTGTTTCTTTGCATTGCAATGCCTAAAACTGATGTGGCAGATAAGTACATTTCTGTCACTTGGCAACCTTTGCTAGCTCTGAAAAAGAAGGGGGGTATCTTAACTGCTATTATAAAAATGTCTGGAATTTAGAAAATTACCAAATCATTCAGAAGTGAGTCAGTACCTGAGCTACAGTGATGTAATATGCTGGATTTAACAACAAGAACAAAAATAACTAACTTGCACACATGGATAATTTTGGAGGTGAGTTATTTTAAAAAATTAGGAAAGAAATCAGAACATGAAAGAGCAAATAAACCTGAAATAAGTCCAAATATGGTAAATTGCTTTCATTACAGCAAATAGAAAATTAGAGGTATATGAAATCATGACTATGAGCAAATTTCTGTCTTGGAAACTACATAAATAATTAGTCAGATCTGTTGGGAGTTAGGTGTAGTTTAATTTTGTGCAATCAAGCAAAAGAGACTCTGAATTCAGTGCCCATTCCAAAGTGTCCAGAAAAATCTGCTTTTGATTACATGATAAATAACACATGCAATTCTTTTTCCAATATATTTAAAGTGAGGAAAGAGTAAATTACTTGCTTGGGAATTTATTCCGTTTTGTCTTTTTTCTCTAATTTCCCTCTACTTTTTTTTCTTTCCCTGACATTCCACAATTTGATAACTTACACACTTAGACATGTTAAGGAGTGTATACAGTCACGGAGGTCTATTTTTTTTTTTTTTCCCAGAAAAATACAGTCCTATATCTTTTTCTGTCCTGGGTCTGTTAGCTTCCCTGCACAGTATTCTGCAGGAGAGAAATCAAAGTAACCTATACTTGTCTGTGTATACAATCAGCAAGTACCCATTCAAGAGAAAAAAGTGTCACTGCAGATCTGACAACTACATGATTCTGATATCCAAGGAGAGTTCTCAGAAGCCACCTGTGGATTTGCTATGCAAGTCCTTATTTTCTTGGACATTTTAACACACACACCAGAGATGTAAAGGCACATGAGGCTGTGTTTTCTTGCCTTTTTCTGGAAATCTTGCCCCTTCTTCATGAATGTTGTTGTAGGAGAAAATAGTTGGTATTGTCTGGAGATGGAGCACAGGGTTATGTTTGAGAGCTGGATTGTGTTAATAATGAAGCCAATACATTTTCTGAGCAGCTCTTTGATAATGGTTTAAATGTCTCTTGTTGTCTTAGGTGCTGCTGGAATCATGAATTGTTAATTTTTGTTGTTGCTGTTGTTTTTGGTTTTTTTTTCTGTAAAGACCTAGAGAATTTTAATAAAATATTGTGAGTGTTCTGTTTGAAGTTGAGGTAATGTACAAACATTTACAAAATGTATTTTAAGAACTCATATCTATGATGCGGAGAGTTCAGGTGTGGTCAGTGTTAGCTGGTACTTGAATTCTTAAATTCACCACGCAGCAAAATGCTTGATCAGTAAATAGCAGGAAATTTTCTCAGGAAAATAAAGTGTAACTAACCATGGAAAGTTGCAGATTTAAAAGCTGGAATTTTTATTTAGAGTGAATAAGACTTAGAAAGAATGTATTTCCTTTGCTTTCTCTCATTTGCCAGTTCAACTATTTGCTCTTTAGAGCAGGGTGAAATGGTGTTCTAGTATCGGTATCGTGTCTTTCAGAAATCAGCTAACATTCTGTTACCAAGAAATCCCTCAAAGAAATCATTGCCTTCCTGAGTGGAAATTAGAAACTATTGGTTTACTCTAAACTGTAGCATACAAACTGCAGCCTGTGAACCTGATGGGCTTATTTTGAGAAGCAGACAAGCTGTCTCTTGAATGATATTGCTGAGGAGAAGACAAGGGTTGAAATTGCCAATGTTTTTTCTGGTGGGCTGAAATGCTCAGTTCATCATCAAACACTATCTGCTTCTATCTAAAATAGGATTTTAGATGTAGGGTAGGAAAAGAAAGGGTACTTGAAGGTAAGAGTAGACAACAGTAAATTACAAATAGGAGCAATTTACTGGAGATCTTGCAGGTAAAATAAGCTTTGGTTTGGGATTTTTGACTTTGGGTGGGATTTTTGTGGGGGGGCAGAGGAAGAGAGAACAAGAGGTAGTGTGATGGCAGTAAATGCTAGATTAGAGAAGGGTATTTGTTCATAAGTCAGTAGACACATTTTATTGTAAAACTGTCACGTTCATGTGCATCCTGCAAAATGTTGGCAATGCTGAAGCGTGACTTCAGGTAAAATGTTTGGCTTTCAGAGAGCACTAAGATCCTAAATTTCAAAATTAGGAAATGCAAACTCCTGCACCTGCAGAGGATTAACTCCACGCATCATCATGGACTGGGGCCCATGATGTGGAAAGCAGCTTTGCAGAAAAGGACCTGAGAGTCCTGGTGGACATCAAGGTGACCAGAAGTGAGCAGCCCGACTTTGCTCCTGCAGCAAAGAAAGGCAGCAGCCTCCCGGGCAGAGTGCTGCCAGCAGGTCAAGGAAGGTGATCCTTCTCTAGTTAGCACTGGTGAGACACATCTGGAGTGCTGTGTGCTGCACTGAGCTGTCACGAGAGGTAGTACAGGACAGAACAGGAAAGGTATGTCCACCTCACTCCAGTGCAGCACAGAGCTGAGAGAGTGGTTAAGGAATCAGAGCATCTGCTCTACAAGGGCAGGCTTAGAGAGCTGAGATTGTTTATCACCACAAAGAGAAGGATGTATGTGTGTTCGTGTGTGTGTGTATGTGCGTGTCTTACCAATGCGTCCTATTGTCTCTTTTCATCCAATGAAAGGACAAGGGACAAATTGAAACTGAAGAAATTCCACTTAATTATAAGAAAATATATTTTACTTGGAGGGTGATAATACTCTGGAACAGGTGGTGCAATGACGTTGTGCAGTCTTGAGAATGAAGAAGACAGGTTTGGATAATGTCCTGAACAGTCTGGTGTAACTGAGCCTGCTTTGAGCAAGGAGACTAGGTAAATTTCAAAGACCTTTAACTGGTCTTTAAAGAATAATTGAATAATTCGATTATTATTGAATATCTGGTCTCTCTCTCTATATATTTAAAATTATAGTTATTTATCCTTGTCCCTTTTCAAGGTATTTGACTCTTATCTAAGATACCAAGTAACATTTGTGCTTTCAGACAGCATGATGAGGGCTGGGTGCCTCAGCACAGGATCTGGCCATAAAGTCAGCAAATGGTGCAGCTAAAGAAATAAGGTGGAGATGTCCACTCTAAAAAGCTGAGGACAAGGTAACTCCTATCCTCTTATTAGGATTCTAAGTGCCTTTCTCTCCACCTGTGTAACCTGCTCCTGAAGGCTGTCGCCTATAATCCTTCCTTCTAACCAAGTGTTGTGTTTAGAGGAGAATGAAGTGGTGGCAATAGGACAGGTGTCACAGCATGTCCTCAAGGCCTCCTAGTCATTCCAACATTTATTCAGGATGTACGGGAGCTCAGTTCAGTCCTCATCTCTGCCGAGGGCAAATCTGCATCAATCAATGGTTCTATAATGGGGCACTTACAATCCCCTTGTTGAAACAATGTCGCTGCACATGTAATATATCAAGATTTACAGGGCAGAAGGAGAAAGTATATAAGTGAAACTGATACTGTAGCTGTTTATGTGGGTACTGACCTTGAGATGAGACCAATCGTTTCTTGGCAGGTCCCAGGGCAGTTTGTACAATTTCAACTATGACTGCATAATGTGCATAATTATGGGAAAGAGAGGCCATTTAAAAAGACTGATATCTGAAAAGTTTATTTACTAAGACTTAGCTTCCATGCTTTGTCTGCAAATTGAATAATACCTACTGTAAGTATGTAGCATTCGTGGCAAATTTCTGAATAGTTACATCTAGGACAGGTTTCATTAAACAAGCAAAAAATGAAATTTTTACATTAGAATTCAAAACAGTGTTTTCCAACAAGATCAAACAAATACTATGATTAATACACTGTTATTCACTCCACTGAACACTTTCTTTAGGCTCACATTCTTCTTTATACTACCCAGACTATTTTTTTTTTCCCCCCTCTTTTATTAATGCAAACACTTCATTAGGTTACTGGAAATAATACTTTCCATTAAAAAATATTTTTAAGTTGTCCAAAACTTGTTTGACTTCTCCACAGCTTCATTTTTTATGCTTCAAAATCTGCAGGCTGCAAGTTTTGATTGCAGCTGGCTGGATAGATGCAGGAAGCTGAGGAAGACAACACTTTGCAAAACTTGCCCAGAGGGCAAGATAACAGCATTACCTTTCTTCATTATAGAAAAGTATATAATATTCAAACCTGAGGAATGTGCAGAATTATAAGTAGGAAGACAGAATGGCTGAGCTGTGCAGGGTAACTTGGCATAAACACATTTCATAGAGTCACACAATGGTTTGGTCTGCAATGGACATTTAAAGGCAATATAGTCCAACCCTCCTACAATAATCGGGGACATCTTCACCTACATCAGGCTGCTCAAGCCCAGTCCCACCTGACCTTGAATGCTGTCAAGATGGGGTCCTCTGCCACTCTGGGAAATCTGTTTCAGTATTTCACCACCCTCATCGTACAAAAAATTCTTCCTTAAATCTAGTTTAAATCTACCCTCCTTATGTTTAAAACCATTATCCCTTGTCCTATTACAACAGATCCTACCAAAATATTTGACCCCATATTTCTTATAAGCCCTCTTCAAGTACTGAGAGGTCACATTAAGTTTCCCCAGAGCCTTTTCTTCTCCAGGCTGAACAGTGCCAAATCCCTTAGACTTTCCTCATGGGAGAGATGCTCCAGTCCTCTGGCCATTTTTGTGGCACTCCTGTGGACCCTCTCCATTTAGTTCATGTCTTTCCTGTGCTGAAGACCTCAGAGCTCAATGCTGTACCCGTTTGATTCCCAAGACTGAAAAGTGGTTATTTACCACATGTTCAGCTTATTAGAACTGGTTCATTGCCACCCTAGAAAGGCATCTTGGTTCTTTCTCCTGTTGGGCACACTAATGAATAGCTGGGAATATTGATTTTTGTTTGTCCTTTGAGACATTGCTTTGCTGCTCCGCTACGGAGCTTCATTTTTTCTATCATGATAATATCCTGCAATATATATCCAGCTGAATGGAACTGCTTTGTGTTTGTGTTTGGAGCAGGGTGAGCCACAGAATCTGTTAATACAATTTTAGGTACTGGACTGATAAAAGGGTATACAAATTTTTTAAAATCATTTAGCTTAAAATGAGGAAGTAACATACTTATTTACAAGACCACTAATTAATGTTTTATTCTCTTCTATTCTTTCACTGAGGGTAGCAGGACAATAAAAACGGAACCCAAACACATTTCTGTGTCATCACAAATTAAGGACATCAGAAAATTTTCTTGACAAGTTGCCAGCCTTCATCATTAGTGACTTCTCTGATGCTCATTCCACAATGGATTTTAAAATCTCATCAGCTGTGTGAACCATCTTTGTCAGGCAGGAAGGACCTTAACAATGCCTTTGTTTATTATCTGGACCTCATTTGAAACTAACATGACACTTAAAGTCTGATATTAATGTCTCTGTGTCCATAGGCTCTCTTTCAAACATGCTAAATGTTGATATGTGGTGTGACAGAAACTTTCAGTTATCTGTGTTACTTAAAGTTCTACTGTACTGCTCCCCTGTCCACCCCCAAAATCACTTGCTATAATCAAAATCAAAGATCTCTGTGCTTTATGTCAGAACTGGATAATATTTTAAGCATTTAAGACATAAGAAGAATTGGCTTCAAGGAAAAATGTAGTAAAATCCTTATACATTTAAGAATAATAATTTGAAAAAAATTGAGGATGAAAACTGCAGATTTTGACTGATCTGCACATTCTTCAAAATTCAGAAATTATAAAAATGGAAGATAAAGGATTTTTTTGCACAGGACATTTCAATTATGCCCTCAGAGGTTATTTCTCCTGCTTTATGATTCACTGTGGTGCTGGATGAAGCTTTTCTATACAGTATACTTTTCTTTTTGTCTTGTCACTTTTAGTTCCAATATAATTTTAAGAGATAGCATTTGAACCATTAAACTTTTCACCTAATTGCGAAGCCATTACAGGCAAAATATGGCAAGAACTGAGCCTGTCAATGCAGCCATTTCTTTTAGTTTAATTGTAGTCCACACATCTTAGCTTCTTTCTGATCTACTTTTAAACTTAGATAATATTCTCTAGGAGATTTCCCATAAACTAACATGTCATTCTCGGAAACTGATACCTTCCAAATTCTGCAGAATCATGCACATTTTTCTAAGGGTGTTCTGATGCCAAATGAGAACTAAGATAGTAGATATCTTTTAAATAATATCAGAAAGTTGTCCTCTTGTCTCTTTAAGGAAGATAGGGTGAAAATAGTTTTGAAAAAAGCATTTTTCATAAGAAAATGTTGTGTTGATGAAACCAAAGCTTTTCACAGAAATTTATGTTTTTAGTAAGTTTCATAATGAAATTTTATTTTTTTTTTCCCATGTCCAGGATAGAATTTCTAACCGAATTCTGACAAATTGAGATGCACTCTGTGATCAGGGCAAATTAGGAGATCTGGGTTTAGACTGTTTACGTTGAGCTGCAGAAGGTAACTGAGCCTGGGCCAAGCACTCCAAAAGTGACTGTGCTCAGTGAATGAATGCTGGTTTTTGAGGTAAATCTATCTCAGTCTCCCTTAAGATCTCTTCAGAGCTTTTTATATATCATAGTTTTCCCCGTACATGGATCTAAAACAGAAGAGAAAATGTCAGTTATGATGACTAAAATAAAATTCTTTTGGTCCCAGGTCTGGCTATTTTACAGAGTGCAAACAAAAATGCTGTTTGGATATATTTAATTAGGAAGGCTCGTGTGGTATATTTTAAATTCCAGTTAGAATTTCAGGTCGCAGCTCTATTGATTTATAACACATAATTCTCCTTTATTTAAGTGAAATTATCTCTATAGGTGCATGTAGACAGCTTGAGTATTTCTGTTTATAAGCTTTGGCAAAGAAAAAACCCTGTAATTTTAATACTAAAAAATTAGTATTTGTCATTTCACTAAAGACATTTATGCACATTTTATATAATAATAAAATTATCTGCTTATGCCTCCATGCTGGTCCTTTATGGGGTAGATTTCAATATTCTATTTCACAACAATATAAAAGAATTTAGATCATTTAAGGAATTAACCAAATAGTTGAGGATGTATGTTCTAAATCATTAAAAGCATTAACATTGTTGATAGTCACTAATAGAACAGTAAGGACTATGAACACAAGCCACACAATATAATATCTTCTGTTTTAATCTGAGACACTCAAAATTGTGGAAGATTATTAGAACTGTCAAGTGGGAAAATGTACATACAAAAATATCAGAAGATACTTTTTTGACTTCACAATGTGATTTGTGAAACACCTTGGCTATTGGGAATGAATTACTAAAATTTACCCATTTAGAATGAAAAGAACTGTGTGCAAGCCAAATTATTTATTTTTTTGCAATAAAGATAAGCTGTTATATGGTAATAACAAATGATGATACTGAACAGACTTACATCAACATATTAAAATAAAGAGTATATTTATTTATAAGATTTTTAAAAGTAGAAGTTGCCTTTTAAACTGGACTAGACATTTTGCTAGACCATGAGCAAAATGTTATTTTTCATGGACCAAAATAAGTAGAGCTTCTTGACCATCAGCTTTTTAATGGATTTTGATTGAATGGGAATTGTCTAGCAGTAATTGAGGTCTCTACATTCTGAAGTGTGGATTACTGAAATAAGGAAAAATGTGATTTACTGTAAAACTGCAACCTTGTTAATTACTGCTTAGCTGTCATCCATCGCAGGATCACTCAGTCACAGTAGGCAAATCCTTGTTTAACCTACCCCCAATTTTTACTAGGCTTTAGGGTTTCTGCATCTGCACATGACCTGACTTGCCTTACTTCGGTCAAGTACCTATCTTCTGCTTGTGACCTGCTGAATCTGTGACACAGCCATGGCAGGGTTCAGATCTGCTAAGTACTCTCACAGCATATCAAATGCACACTATCAAAAGAGCTATGATAAAGTGTAATCATGTCTACATTCTTTCTAAAACCTATTATCAAGATATAGAAGGGTAAGCTATTAGCTCTCACCTTTGAATATTAAATAGAGTTATGAATTATTCCCTCATGAAACCTGAGATAACTTGTATTCTAAACCTTTCTCCAGAAGAGCATCTTCAAATTCATCTTTCTTGCTTCCACAGAAAATGAGGAGTGTTACTGCACAGATAACATTTTAAACTGGAGAGTAACTCTCTGTGACCACATGGGCTCCCTCCTCCCTCCCTTCCTTCCTCCCTTCCTCCCTTCCTCCCTTCCTTCCTTCCTTCTTTCCTTCCTTCCTTCCTTCCTTCCTTCCTTCCTTCCTTCCTTCCTCCCTGCCTTCCCTCCTTCGATGCAAGCACTGCTACACTTATTCATTTAGTGACTCCATCTTTTAATTTCTCAATTATGAAATAACTAAAATATTTACACTCCTACCCAAACATCTTGATATCATTGATGAAAGTCAAAATTTAACAATGCATACATGAAAAATGTTCAAGTATCATAGTAGTTATAGTTCTTGACGGCATTTCTTTCCAAAATTGATTGATTATGTTAATATTTTGTAACTATTGGCCATATTGCCATATAAAAGATTAATTCTTTCACTTTTCTCCAATAGGCAGGCAAAAGGTGATACACCGCTTGATTCTTTCTGGATACTGTTTTTGGTTGGGATAGTTAAATTTTTTCATACTAACTCGTGTAGAGCTATGTTTTGAATTTGTGCTGAAAATCCAGTGGTAGTGTTGATAACCCACTCCTGTTTTCATTTTTGCTGAGCAGTCCTCACAAAGTGTCTGGGAATGTTCTGTTTCTCACACCAGCAAGGAGGCTGGGGGCACAAGAGGCTGGGAGGGGACAGCTGACCTAAGTGGCCCAAGGGAAATTCCATACCATATTACTTTCTCCTCAGCAATAAAACTGGGATGGCTGGATGTGGGCCAGGGCTGCTGTTTTTCTAGGACTGATTGAGCATTGATCAGTTAGTGGGGAATAATTGTTTTCTTTTGCATCACTCGTTTTTCTTAATTTTAATTTTCTTTCCTTTATGTGTTTTTTTTCTTACCTCTTTCCCCCTTAATATGATTAAAGTTTAAAACTATTAAACTGTCTCTGTCTCAACCCATGAGTTTTCTCACTTTTCTCTTCCAATTCTCCTCTATCCCACTGCAGGGAGGTGAATTGTCGGTGTAGAAGAAGAGATTACAGGTGGCCTTGCCCCATATAAGTCACAGTTGTACTAATTACGGAAGAAAAGAAATAACCTTGCCCTTAATAAGTCAGAGCTGTGACTAATAAACATAAGTGTGATAAAAAGGGTGGGTTGGCTGGTTAGGGGAATCTTGGAAGACGAGGGCTTGGAGAAAGAGGACTTTGAGGAGGTAGAGGAGCCCTGAGGATAGAGGGACAATCCAGGGAGATGCAAAGAAGAAAGAAACAAGGCAGAGAGTTGCTGCTGTAGATGATCTGCTGTGATGTCAGTCCTGGTCTGATGGAGTCAGAGCCTGCTGCTGGAGCCTGCAGCCATAGCTGGGCTGGGTGAAAGCTGGGCTCAGGGTCTGCAAACCAACACTTGCAGTCCTAGTCCAGCAGGAAACAGCCAGCAGTCAGTCTGCAGCTGCACCCTACAGTGGGAGCTTGCTGCACTCAGAGTCAGGATGGCTAAACTGTAAAGGAGAATAAACCAGGACCCTTTTCATGTTGTTGAGTGAGGGTCTGTGTCCTGGCTCACTTCTACCTAAATGAGAGATCTGATGCAACGGAGAATAAGTGGCTATGTGGGGTTTAGTGCTTAAGTAGACTTAAACCATGACAGTAGAATAGATGCTGCCACTCAGTCTATTCACTTCATTTGTTACTGCATGGGAAGGAAGGAGAAAAAGGAGGAAAGAAGAATGAACAAAATGAATATATATATATATATATATAGTCAGTTACGGTAGTTGAGTAGTTGTATCTCCACAGCACAGACAATCACCAGGATGCATACTTGTTCTCTGAACATGTAGACTGAACAGTTCAATGGAAGGTAGTGGTTTTTTTCAACTTAATATTGTTTTATATTCTCAGACTTAAGTACAAACAACTGCCTGAGAATGAAACTTAACAGTCAAGAGAAAGGACTGAGAACATGTTCATTTGTGTCCTCCTCTCAAATGTTCCTCAGACAAACATGACACACTCTACTGATTCTAAAGACCAGCAAAGTTAAAGCTAGTTTTGTAGGAGTCCCTCTAACAGAAAACAAATTCCTTTCTTGGCACTCCACAATGTGTTGTTCCATTGAGATTCATGCTCAAGAAACTGTCATTTATTTACTTTTTTATATGCTCCCATTTTCTGGTCTCTCTGTGGCTACTTCAGCTACTTTGGCACAAATCAGAGCAGCTACATTAGGAGCGGAAGTTTGCTATGTAGTCAACAGAGAGCACTAGACACTGCCTGGGGGAAGTTCAGAATGCTTAAAATTAATTGAATTGGTATTCTACTAGTCACTATAATCAATGGAGATTAGCACAAAGGTTTTTATCATGCTTATAACAATGGTGAGTTCAGCTGGGAACTAAATAATCTTTCTATTGATTGCAAAGCTAGCCAACCTGTGACTGGATCAGACATTTAAACTCAGATGAGGTGGACTTCTAAGCCTATCTCTTTCCTCAGCTCAAACAATTCATAGTCAATACATTAGCACTGGACTTTGCAGCTGGAGATCCCACATTAATAAACCCAGGCCAGACTACATGGATCAGGATTGGTGACAGCTTTGATCTGTCTGCAGCTATTCCCCTCTGAGGAGTTTAATTTCTCCTCTGCAAAGGCTTTGATTGCTATCCTGTCCCACAATGCGCATCCATTCTGGTCATTTACCACATAAGGGCAGTGAGTTAGGAAGTCCAGGTCGAAGAAGGGCCAAAATAATAATTGCACTAGGGAAGGGGTATTTCTAAGGACAGTATAATTGTATTCTGCAGATCTGTTTGAGAATTTCAGTGGGTCTCCTTAAATTCTCAAGGTCTTACTATTTTTCTGAAGCAATTTGAAGGATTCAGTCTTGGTCCATACCAGCAGTTAGACAATCACTTGGATTTTGTATGTCATTCAAGCATTTTAATTAAATACATTGGAAGTAAAAACAGAGGTGTGATTCTTGTATCAGCAGAATCTATCAGAAATTATTGTCCTCAAAAATTTTGTTAATTTTTTGTCTCTTCTGGGGATCATCCAAACCTATGAAGTTCCTAGTGAGGTACCAACATTAGGCCCACTTGGAATTACTAACCATGGAAGAAAATTAACAAGTTTATACAATGTTATACTGGTTTCTTGTGTTGATTTAGACAATAGTTCCACTAACATGTTTACCACATTTATTTTCCCCTGGGAAACAGTTTCAGAATTTAATCTGAACTAAATTTGCAATCTCCATGTGTTAATAGCCTACATATATATATATAGGTATATTTAGGTGTGTGTGTGTATATATACACACTAATCTGTTTATACCTAAGCAATTTAAAAGAGATTGGTTTTCCTCATTTATTACCTTCATATTCACAAAGGGTAGGATTATCTCATCTCAGCCTTAAATGAGCCATGTTTATATGTAATGCCATTTTGACTCTGTCCAGCTAGGACTTTTCACTCATTGAGATCAAAGTGGTATGAAGCATTTTAAAAGATTTTGCTTCTATTAATGCTGATCTCTTTATAGGCTGTGGTACGTTCAGAGCAAAATGGCAGGGCAATGAATCATTTGCCAATGAACAAGCCAACTGTTGACTATAGTGTACTTTAAATCCTGAACTTTGTTATTAGCAGGAAGTAAAAAATGTTGGAAGCGAAGCTCAGAACTGAGGCACACTAGTTTGGAATATAAGATAAATTACCTAGTTGAGAAAGGTACATATGAACTAGAAAAAAATCTGTAAAGGGAATGACTGACTTGCTGGAAATCCAATCAAGTCACTACAGCTATTTTCCTGTTCTAGTGAGTTTTGCAGGGCTGTTATGTTTCCCTACAAAGTCAGTGTTGAAGTGCCACTCAAAAGGTTTTACCCTTTTAAAAACTTGCTTACCATGCTGATGTGTAGAAGGGTCTGAGTGGCTGTAACATACAGGCCAACAGGACGCAAAGTTCAAGTTAGTGCAGTGGAGCCTCGGTAACACATACACACTCTAGTCTGTAAAAAATGGTATATTGAATCTGAACTGTCTTGTCTCACCTTGAAGTGTGATTCTAGCTCTTATGTGTTACTCAGATCTTCTGAAGATTTGATAACAGCATTGTTTTATTGAGATGACAAACCACTATATACAGTTTCGTGAAAGGAAAATTGTTGTGGCGCATGTTTATTTTATCCAGTTTATTGTTAAAATGGGCTGTTCCTATGTACTCCTATGTTTTCCTCAGTTGATTTGTTCCCAGGTTGTATCCACCCCTGAACCTACCTTGTTTGGCATTCCCTGCCCCTTGTTCCAATCCCTTCCTTGTCCACCACTGTAACCCTGCCCCTTGTTCCAGAACTTTCCTTGTCCACCATTGTAACCCTGCCCTTTGTTCCAATCCCTTCCTTGTCCACCATTGTAACCCTGCCCCTTGTTCTTGAACCTTCCCTGTCCATCACTGTAACCCTGCCCCTTGTTCCAATCCCTTCCTTGTCCATCACTGTAACCCTCCCCCTTCTTCCAGAACCTTCCCTGTCCATCACTGTAACCCTGCCCCTTGTTCCAATCCCTTCCTTGTCCATCACTGTAACCCTGGCCCTTGTTCCAACACTTTCCTTGTCCATCACTGTAATGCTGGCCCTTGTTCCAGAACCTTCCTTGTCCATCACTATCCTAGGTTACAATCCAGGATATGCCCAAAATCTATTCTATCACCACCTTCATGAACTGTTAATGGGCCCATCAATGCCTTGCCATGACTCATAGATAACTCCCTCCACCACCTATCTCTGTTCATGGGCAATCAAGGACCTGCTGCAGGACTCATAGAATGATATCATCCCATTGTGACATGTTCTGCCTGGAAGGATGAGCCAAGGATTCTCACCTGGATATAATGTGGGATTTGGGCCCTTACCCACTAGATCTTTTGCAGAGGACAAAGGCTACCAGACCTTCTCTACGGGGCCACTGCTTCAACTAGACTGCTTCATATGGATCGCTACCACCACCCTAACTAACAGGGTCTCAGGAGGAGTTAATTGTCACACTGGGCCTGGTCCTGAGGAATCTGCCATCATCTCCTCGTGTGCCTCGGAGCTCTGAGCTGCCTCCTCCTGCCCTACTGGAGCTGGGCCGGCGCTGTCCCACTGCCGCTGCTTCCTCGGCACTGCTTTGGGGCTTTTCGCTACACTGTGGCCCTGCACCCACCTGCCCGGCCAGGACATTCCTGCTTTTCCACCTGTCACCTACAGAGCTTCTCATCTCGCCCACCAGCCCAGGATTTTCCAACATTCCAGCTTGGTGCTCTCCAAGTTCTGCACCGGAATCAGACTGCCCCAGGTTTTGTAAAGCAAAACCCCTCAAGGTCCCTAGTTCGGTTTACTTTTAATGTTGTAGTTATTATTGTTGTTTGTTTGTCTTGCTATACATATTAGTAAAGAACTGTTATTCCCATCCCCATACCTCTGCGTGAAAGCCCCTTTAATTTTCTAAATTATAATAATTTGGAGGTAGGGGATTAGAATTCTCCATTGCAAAGGGAGGTTCTGCCCTCCCTAGCAGATACCTGTCTTTCAAACCAAGACTCATGGTAACCCTGCCCCTTGTTCCAGAACCTTCCCTGTCCATCATTGTAACCCTGCCCCTTGTTCCAGAACCTTCATTGTTAATCCTACCCTGGGCCAATCCCAGGTCGTTCCACCCCTTTGGAAATCCCCATTACTTGATGCCCCATTGGCTAATGTGACCCTTTCTCCTCTCCCTGCTTCCCTCAACTTTTTTAACTGTGTCAGACCCTGCCCTCCACTCCTCCCCTAAGGAGTTATCAACCTGATCTGCCCCCATATTTAATCCCAAGCACAGCAGTGCTTAGGTCTCTTTGCCCCTGAATCCTCCAGCCCTAATAAACCCTTTGGAACCTCAGAAGCTGAGAGCCTCCCTCGCCTCCTTTGCCCAGCCCTAGATGTGGACCACCCTGAGGAGCAATTAACTCTAAAGGTTCTGCCCCAGGAAATCCTATTCTGGGGCAATTCACCACACCTGGTGCGGTGCTGGTATGTCTCTGGAGAGCCAGCCCAGCTCTGGTGGCCATGTCAGAAAATGCCTGGGGCTAAGCACACTGTTGTAGATGAGTTGTTTGAGAGCTCTGCTTTGAGAGCTTTCCTCCTGTGCAGGAAAGAGGAATAAAAGCCATCCTAACGCATTGGGCAGTGCCAATACGGGAGATGTGAGAGGACCCCTATGAGCCTCAGCAGCCAGCCCTTGCTCCGGGGAAGGGAGCAGGACAAGCCAGGAAGGCAGCTGGGGCATCCCCAGGTGTCTCTGCAGGAATGGGGATGCCAGGCTGTGGGTTAGCCCTGCTGTGGTGTGGCTGGAGAGCTGGACCCCTACAGCACCACTGGGACAGACTGACAGCTCTGGGCTCGGCTTAACCAGAGCCCTGGGCCATGGAGCAGGGCTGTGGGAGCTCCGGGGAGCCTGGATAGGGATGCTGAGGGCTCTCATTCCCTCAATGCCCTGACATTTAGTGACCCGTATGTGAAACGTAAAAGGTCAGTATGTCTTTGTCAGAAAGAATGGGTACATGCATCTTGATCTTCTGGGCTGATGACCTTTCTGTTCACATTGTTTCCACAAAGATAAGAGTCTGGCAAGGAAAAATAAAGAAACATTAATGTGAAGAGCCATTTTTTGACATTTCCTACCTACACTGGGTGGGGGAGAGGAAGGATGACAATACTCTTACTATTTTCTTTTAAATAAACAAGCTAATTTCAAATTAAAGCACTGTGGATTGTAATAAATCTAAAAGTCAGAGTATTTCACTTATTTTTCTCCTGGTGTTCAGGAATTCAATCACCCCTTGTTTGATTTAACCCTGAGATCTGTTGCTCATGGTATGTATTGCAGATGGCGTAAAGAAATGAGCCATAGTTTTCTATCTTTCTTTCTGAAGTTCTTTGCTATACAAAAACACCTTTTCTTTTTCAGCAATAGAGTATCAAAGTATCTTTACATGCATGGCATGACTGCTGTAAGAGCATGTCTTCAAATTCTTCGTAATGAAAACCTCTACTACTTATTCATGGCATTAGTTGTTCAAAAATATAATAAATCACTATTTTTCATTTACTGACCAACAAGGTTTTGTCATTTCTGATTTAATTTCACAGCTGCATAAATTACATCAAAAATCAACACATTTAAAGCACTCAGGTAAAATAAGGGATAACTTACTACCATGAAATAGCAAAGTGTATGAAAATAGATGAATTTGAATTGTGACCTGAACAGTAAAAAAATCTTTCTTAACAAGGAATTACATATCTTTGGAGTTTAATTACGATAAGGACTGTCACCATAAAATTAATGGTGAGCAGTTTTTCACTTCAAACAATTTCAATTGAGTTAACATAGTGTCATTATTCTTAGACTGATAAGGTCAAGCAAATGAGGCAAAAGTGGGCAAAAAGTGGAAAGCCAAACTGTACTGAGAGAACATTGTGAGTCTATGCTATTTAAAATATTGCAGTAAGATGATAAAATATGAAATATTTTATGCCTTTTTTTCTGTTAGCCATGCAATATTGTAGGATCTAATGCAGTTTTCTGAACTGCGAATCAAATAATTTGTACATTGGCATCTCTCAATCTTTTCTGGAAATGTGAAAACTTTTCTGGTACATACGTATTATTTCTCAGATATTTCATAGCAGTACTCATAGGCATTTGACTGTATGGTAGGAGTAGAATCTAAATTGGTGATTGTGAGGTGATCTTTTAATGCACTGGGTGATGTGACCTTGGGAGTCACTTTAGTGTGTGCCCTTATACCTTGATACATAAAGGCTGTAGCCCTTTTCCTTAGGGAAGAGACATTGAAAGAAAGAAAGAAAGCATTGTTATTATTCCTCTTATGTCAGAATCTAGGAGGAAGTAGGTCCATAATCTTCATTTTCAGCCTGTTTTCTGTAGACTTTACCTTTGAGCATTGTTTGCATTCTCAAAAATTTTCATAATGTTTATTTGAATCAGGAAAAATAATTTTCAAATGCTGTGCCATAAACTCTGGTCCATAAAATTAGGTCACCTGAGGACACATATGAGCGGAACTGCAAGTGCCATTCTCAGTCCACTAACCCCACTAATGGAAAGCATTCAATTAGGAACAGATTTACTTTACATCTGTTTCTTTATTAAGTGTCAAAATACAATTTAACAAAGCTTTAGTATAAGTGGTTAAAATACCCTGATCAGTCATCACAAATTATATTTCAGTTGTCTGTGTTTGGGATAATCAGAGCTCATCTTCTACTCTTCTTCCTTGTACTTTTTTTTTCCTTTTTTTTCCCTCCCAATGTCTAAGGAAATGTGTATTTCTATTTGCTTTGTGTACACTTTATGTCAACTTTTGGCCGTTACCAACATCTTTTGATACCTTTAAGGATCTCTTTTATATTTATTAATGTAAACATATATTCAACACCTACTAGACCATATGATGAAATAGAAATCACATCAAAGGTTTTTGAGAAAGAATCAAGTTCTGCAACTCATGAGGATATCAAGATAAATATGAAGAAATGCATTTTCTGTCTATATATGTCTGCATTTCTAATAGAACCTCTAGGGAGAGAGTGGAGTCTGGCTTATACTTAGCATTAGCTGTATCAAGAAGCAGGCATAAGTAATGTATTAGCAGTTTACCTTGTTTACTCTCCTCATTCAGCACAAAATCTCACATTGCTTTCAGCCTGTGAACTAAAGAAGCCACTCAATCTTCCTGACTCACAACAGAATAAATTAATCAATAAACATGATTATCTATTTTAATTAAATTAATATAATTTGAGGTAATCTCCAACAGAACAATAGTGCTAGTTTTTTGAGCTTTTCTTCATTAATAAATTAGTTTGTCTGATAGCTGGTGCTTATTCTGAGCTCTTCTGAATATGAAAAACTTAAATAGAAATTAAAAACAGAATCATCTTTCAAATTCTCATTCCTTTGGAACAGGTGTTTCACACTCTCTTTGAAAATAATGCATACTACACCTTTTTACATGCAAGTGCATTTTAGGAAAACATAAACAACTCCTTATTGTTTGCTATATATTCTCAACAAATAAACTGCATCTCTCATCAATCACCATGTAAAATATATTTCCTTTTAGGTAAGAAAAATAATGAACAAGTAATCCTTGAAATGATAAAAAGCCAAAAACAATCTCAAAGGATGCTTAGATCTGGAGATATTATTGACTCAAAGAACAGTGTCAGCACAGAGAATGCAGCTCAAAGAACCAGCTAATAAACCAATAATTATATAAAAAAATCAATGCTTATTTGTGTATCATAAGCATTCCCTCCAGAATTCAGCAATGTAAGGGTTCCAGTAGAAATTTTATTATACAACTTGGTGCAGAGTCAAATTTGAGCTTATTGCTTTTGAAACTGACCTATAATGTGGGAATATAATTGGGAGTCCTCTGTAACACGCACACTCTAAATGCAACTGGTGTTCATCAGAGTGGCCCTGGAGCCTAAGAGAGAAATCAGCCAATTTGTTCACTCCGAGTCTAGACAGGACCTAGATACTGCTACTGAGGACATCCCAGTCATAACCTGCATGGTCACAGATCATCTGTGCAAAACAAGCTGTTCCTGAGCTCCTCAAAAAGGCTGAGCTGTGTTTTATGTTTAGATGATATTTGAACTAGATTTTTTTTTTGTTTGCATTACTGTGAATTTCTCGAAGTGCATATAATGTTATATATTTCTGCACGTAATACTGTCTATTAAGTGGCCCTACACACTCATTTTACTTGTATTGTTTTGGGAGCAAAAAAAGGCTACAAAACCTTGGTAATCTTATACAATTGACAATATCAGCTAATGCTAGTGCATGATAGGTGACCCTTAACTGATATGAAGAGACCATTAATCACAGTGTCTTGAAAGGAAAACATAAAACAAACAATAACAAAAAACAAAGAGAGTGCAACAGCAAATTGTTTATAAGTCAGCAAACTTCATTTACTAATTTATACTGAAATATTTTTAACACATACATTGCATTGCTAATGCATAACAACCATATATTTTCCTTGCTTACGGTGGTGTAAGCTCTGAATACAATAAATCTGGATACAGAGTTAGTACTACTCTCTCTTGCCCATAAATTTAGTAAAAAGCAGAGTTTCCAAAAATATATATTTCACATATAGAACTCCCTCTAGACAGAAAAGCAATATAGTAAAAATATGTTCTTCTTTTTCACAGTCCTTTTATGAGAAGGTATATAGCTTCTCTCATTCAATATGTTCAAAACTGAGTCTTTCACTCTAAATCATCCAATGTTGTATGACCAATATCAGTTATATTATTCTGAGATTATAATAAATTAAATGTAAGCCTTAGGATTATCATTATTTCAATATTGTTTATGTTTTGAGGGTCAAAATAAAATTCAGAAATTGAATCCACAGTTTGTCCATTTATATTTTTTAAACTATAATACACAGTGAAGCAAAAAAATATGGATCTAAACAAAGTTGTTTCAAAATACCCTGAAATAAAAACATTTCACTTACATAGCAAATTTTCAATATGTTTCTTTTGCTTTTCATGTGATATAACTGATGCAAAATGTTCTCTGAATTCAAGCTGTCCAATTTCCATTCTTTTCTCTGCCTTACACCAAGTCAAACCCATTAGAAAAATCCAAACAGAAAACAGGGAGTAGAATTTTGATGAATTATGCTTTTCTTCTCTGTAAAATGACATCTATGTTCTACAGAATACCTTCAGCAATTTTTTCCTCCACCCAGCTCCTCCTTTTCCCCTTGTCTTTTATGGAAATGCACTGAGAAGTAGGTCAATAATGTACCAAACAGTTTTTCCCAGTTGTGAACAGACAGGGCTTCCTTATAATTAATATCAGTGCTCAGCCTGTGGGCTGGCTTTCACATCTGCCATGCTTCCAGAACTCCAAGCAGTAGAACAGGTTGCCCAGAGAGATGGTGCTGTCGCTCTCCATCGCTGGGGGTTTTCAAGACCTGACTTCATAAAGCCTTGAGCAACCTGGTCCGATCTCACAGCTGACTCTGAGCAGAACATTGAACTAAAAACCTTCTAAGTCTCATCTGGCCTTAAATATCCCACGATGATTTTGAGTGATATTTATTGAATCTGGGGTAAATTCACATGTGCTCGTAGTCTACTGCAGTGTCATGTGGGGAAACTATACAAATACATGTCTTCAGAGCAGTGCTAAGTGCATGTGTCACAGTGTGCTCCTTTTGAAGTTATTGGAATTGTTCTTTTTAATCCATTGAGAAATGGATTCATAACTTCTGAATGAAGTTCATTATTTTAGTTGCCTTTCTCAAAAAGATTTGGGGCACTTGAAACATCACGCTGCTTATGAAAACCTGCTTTTCTTTCTTATGGAAGTAACACAGCAATGACTGCTGTGGTTGAAGGAGCTCCTCTAAATTCCCTGAGGTGTAATAAAGGTTTCAGTGTCTGATTTTTCACTTACGGGTTTGGTTTAAATTACTTTAATTTTTTATTTTATTTGCAACGCAAGTAATTTTGCATTTCACAGGAGTCTTCATTAAATAAATAGGCATTTGTGTTTATTCCTGCTTTGTTATCTATGGATTACAAGCTACTGTACCTGTTAATGATATTTGCCTATTTCTACTATTTTTCTACCTCTTGTCTTCTTCCTTTCAAGCCCACCAGAGCAGTGCCTTTGCTCACAATCCATTTCCATTATTCATGAATAAATAAACAAGTTTTGGATTTTTTCTTTTTTACTATTGCTATGGATCACTTCTTTTTTCCCATTGTTTTCATTCAGCTTCTGACTACATTCTTTAAAGAATTAAAATGACCTACTCTGCTTTTTAATTCAAAACAGAATCAGGATTTATTTTGGATTATAGATGCATATCAATAGTGCTGAAAAGACCTTAAGTAACCAAATTTTGTTGCCATTACAGCTGTTGACAAAATTATCTTCTGAACTACCAAACAGTATTCAGAAAGATTTCAGTGACTAAAGAAAGTCAAGAAAAATCTGCTATCACGTTGTCAAGATGGAGAAATATCTGTTTTAAGAGTTCGGCCTCTAAATGCTGATTATTATTTTACTGAAAGCAATGAGAGTCTAGAGTACAGTGATAGTGTTGGGATCTGTCATATGCTGTTTAGAGATTGCTTATTTTAAAAATATTTTTTTTATAGCATCTTTTGTCTCATTTGTGGTTTTTTTTGTTTTTTGTCAGAATGTGCAAGCCAAACAGGATTAAATATGACTTTAACATGATTAAATAAGACTTTCCATGAAATCCTGGGCTGTCGTACTGTGCAATATGGGTCATAGAATCACAGAAAGTCTGGGGTTGGGAGGGATCTTGTCCTTCTAATTCTGTAGCCATGTGCAGAAAAATCTTCCACTAAACCAGGTTGCTCAGGGCCCAACCTGACCTTGAACACTTCTAGGATGGGGCATCCACAACTTCTCTGACCAACCTGCTCACAGTAAAGATTTTTTCCCCTAAAATCTAATCTAAATCTCTCCTCTTTTAGTTTAAAACTGTTTCTGCTTATCCTATCCCTATCCCATCTATCTGGGCAAAAATTCTCTATCCCTCTTTTTTATAAGCCATCTTTAAGTGCTGGAAGGCCACAATGGGATCTCCCCAGAGCCTCCTCTTCTCCAAACTGGACAACTCCAGCTCTCTCAAGTTTGTCTTCATAGGAGGCTTGCTGCAATCCTGTGATAATCTCTGTGGCCTCCTCTGGACTCTGTCTCACAGTCCATGCTTTTTTGTGCTAAGGACCCCAGAACTGGAATCAGCAGCTGAATGCAGACGTGGTCTCAGGAGCACAGGGTGGAGAGGGGACTGCCACCTCCAGCTTTAACTCATCACTGAAGCAGGGCAGTAATCTGGTGATTAACTGCTTTTTGTTGGGGGAAAAAAAGATACAGCCAGGCTCCTGTTTAACCAAGAGTGCTGAGAGATACTTCATAAAATACAGCTTCCATGGAACAAATATTTCATGCAAAAGGAACTTTTTAAAAAAAATGTGTAAAAAAGTGTACACGCTGCTAAAATTTATGGTGACAACATTCATTTTAATATGCAAATTTGGAGTTGATATAAGCTATATTTCAGATGTAGTATATCAGAAAAACAATAATTTTTATAGAAGCCAGACTGTGGATACAGGAAAACAGCAAAGCTTTCAAAGAGCTGCGTATTTCTAGAGCAAGCTTCTCAAGTCAGTGGAAATAGCTGCCACTGTGGAACTCTTGTTGACTTTATTACTTATATGTCCCAGTAAAGACTGATTGCCTCAATGTAATTCAAATTAGCTACAGGCAGTGTGCAACCTATTAAAAAAGACACCCTGCATTTAACCAACTGGCACAAAGCAAAATAAAATAAGTCTTAGTTTTCATTACATGACCCTATCCATTTTATTTCTAATCAAGAGGTACTTGCTTTCTTACTTTACTTTCCCTATAGCACTGTGATTTCTAGATATAAAATAACTATAGTATTTCAGGGCTGCTTTTTTTTTTTTTTCTTTTTCCCTATCACTTTTCCTTTGAATGCATGTTATGGGCCTAATTTCATCTGAATATTTGACACTGCTTGCAAAAATGAGTTCACACATAGCATTATCAACACAGGTGTCCTGCAATTGCACTTGTAGATGTTAATTTTCTTTTTTATAGGTTTAACTGATCTTGACTGCATTGTTAACTCCATATTTCAAGGAAAACATTCCATGAAACCTGACACAAAAAAGAAGGAAGAGATGCAGGGATTTTTTTTCCATCTCTCTGAGTACTATCATTCTTGTCTTGGTTGAACTGGGACAGAGTTAATTTTCTTCTTAATATCTGGTATAGTCTTGCATAGTGGATTTAGCATGAAAATAATATTGATAGTGCACAAATGTCTTGGTGTTTGCTAGGTAGTGCTGCTCTTAAGTGAAGGATTTACTCGGTGTTTCGTGCTCCGTCAGTGGGTAGGTGCACAAAACACTGTGAGGGAGTGTGGCCAGGAGAGCTACCCCAAAGTGAATAAAGAGATATTCTATATCATGGAATGTCGTGTCTAGTGTGTAAACTGGGGAGCTGTGCAGAAGGGACCACTGGAGGATAGGCTGGTTCTCGGCCAGGAGGTGGTGAGCAATTCTGTTGTCTGTCACTTGTTTTATTTGGGTTCTGCTACTACCTCTCTCCTTATAATCACTATTACTATTATTAATCATATTATCAGCATATTATTATTATCATATCTTATTTAGATTGTTAAATTATTCTTATCTCAACCCATGAGGTTTATCTTTCTTTCTGATTCTCACCCGCATGGGATGGGTTGGAGGAATGAGTGATGAGCAGTTCCATGGTACTAACTTGCTGGCTGGGGTTAAACCATGACAATTCTCTCCTGAGAATTCAATAATAATTCACACTTCTCCTAGAAAAATTTGTCCACTGCAAATTTGTTACCATAAATTCTACTGTTATCATAGGTGAAAAATTAGACTTCAAGCACACCACAAAATCTTTGCTAAGTTAACTGTATTTTTTTCCTCTTTTAGATTTTTTAACAATTACTGTTTACTTTTTATTACTGAAAATGGTTTTTCTTATAAAATGATGTCTGACAAACAATTTCTGATTCATAATTTTAAGGAGGCCTAGAAAAATATCTTGAAGTCTATAGAAGAGCCAAATTAACAAGAAATCTGTGCTACCTTCTTCAATAAAAGCCTAAAGCTGAAAGACGAATAACAAAGTATTGCACCTAGCCCTATTAGCACAGAAATCCTTTTCTTATTTGCTACTTAGGTATTAACTAAGGAGTGTAGAAGTCACAGTAGCTAATGGAAGTTTCATATGTCATCAATTGCCACTTTGAAACCAGACACATTTTCTAAATGACAAACACATAGATCATAAAGGATATTTCAACACTAATCCTTAAGTAAGCATGAACTTAAAACCTTGAGGGAAGGTCATACAGATTCAAGAGTAGAGTAGATTAAAACACACTCTTCATTTAATTTCCTAACTCATCTTAGAAGAATAAACCAGAATGTGATGAAAAGTTTTTTTCCTTACCAATGGAGAATATAGGTAATAGAGTTGCCTGTACACTGGTTTTAATTTACTTAATATCTTGAAAATGTAGCCTAATAGATGAAAGACAGTAATGGAAAAAGATCTCTGAAACAGCCTGAGGCCCATTCTCAAAGGATCTCAAGAGCTGGAGCCTACACTGTGGTGACAGATGTTGCGTGAAGTCCTTGGGGATATTGGTAGAGGACAGTTTATCTTCTGGCTTCCAATTAGTCCTAAAGTCAAACTCCACTGTACTGTCAAGGCATTGACAGTTATATTTTTATTGATTTTAGAGTGAATGGTTTTTGGGTTATTTTTCTATCAAGGTCTGCACCTCCCATCAATATAAATCCTTCATTTCAGCAACAACCTGATATTTTTCAAGAATAGTCACTCAGTTTTCCTGACTTCAAACAGTATGGCAATTAGCAGAATGGAGTAAAATTTAATATTACTGATCAAATTTCAGCCAGGAGATGTAATAACTGTCAAAGTTCCAAAATCTGAATTTGACTAATTTCCTTCTTATATAATTACATTGTTACACATTGCTCAATTTGCTAATTGACTACATAATTTGCCTGACATGCATAGATACTTTAATCAGTAGTCTTGCTGGGATTTGGTCATGGGCATTCCTGTAACATTTGGTAATATCCTGACTTGAAAGGATATTTTGAACTGCAATTTTGTGTGGACATTTGTGTACATATGTATGTACACATGGCTTTCACCTAATGCAGATAATTCCTTTGAATTGTTTTTTTTTGCTATTGTGTTAGTGCCAGCATAACATTATTCAGCACTCCTCAGTACAAGAAGAGTCTCAGCAACTTCCCTGCTTGTTGCTGTGTAATGCTTTTACAATCACCTATAACACAAGATATCTCCCAGAAAAATGGGAAAGTAAAATAATAAAGTCTCTTCACTTTCTCCAGGTTTTAGATTGAAGGTTTTGGCATTTGAGTCAGGCACTTAAATGCCATCTAAATCCTGATTTTTGTATATTTTACTGGCTCAAGACACAGTAAATTTAGTCTGAGAATTGGTCAACAAATTAGAATATTAATAAAAATTCCTAGAAGTATTGCTGTGGGCAAGACATGAAGCAGAGAAGGAAGAAGTAGATGTGGTTAAAACCAAAGAGCTTTGAGAGGCTGAGATCTCATGGGAGATAGTCCACAGAGAAGGGGTGAGCACTGAGACAAAGGGTGAAGGGGGGCAAGACCTGAAAGGAGTCTCAGAATTGAGGAGGAAATTGGCAAAAGTCTAGGGGGGACTGTTGCTTATACAGTGTCATGCTTTGTTTATTGCAGAAGCTGAAGTACATGAAGGCTGATGTTATATTTGCAAAAGTTGAATGCTTGTATGGAAACTAGATTCTGTCTATACTTCTGCTATTGATTTTCACTGTATTTGATAAGTCACTTCAACAATACTTTATAAAGGTGCATATTCATTATAGTCAGAACCTACTGCTTCTCAGTAACAGCACTATTGACTGTTCAGAGATGTAATTAAAGTTGATTTGCTATGCTGTGAATATATGAAGATCCATTACTGCAAATAATATGAAAAATAAGGCCATAGGTGTTCAAACTAGAGATTTCTTAATCTTAATCCTTTGGTGTTTCAGCTCTCTCTCTCTAAAATGGTGACAGTGCCTATATGTGAAATTTAATTTATTAATGTTTATAAAACAGCAACACATTCTCTGATAATGTTGAAGAAACACTTCTGGTGAAATTAAGAATTCCTTCTCCAGACCAAGCTTTCAGTCTTATGGAGAAAATGAGGAAGAGGGCCAGTGGGAGGAGACCAGGCAGTGGGCATTGAGGAGAATGTGAATTATTGAACAGATCTGGGAAACACACTGTGATATTGTGGAGACAGGAGTCCCAAGGAGAGCAGAGGTAATTAGATGATACATCTCAAGACATATCTACAACAGCATTGCATTAATTTTACAGCAAGTACCTTTTTAATCTAGTCAAAATTTTTCCATGGCTTGATTTCTCAGTATGGAATGGAATGGAATGGAATGGAATGGAATGGAATGGAATGGAATGGAATGGAATGGAATGGAATGGAACGGAATGGAATAGTTCTAGTTAGAAGGGAAAACAGCAGTCGTCCATTCCAGTTGCCTGACTAAAAGTTGATGTGTGTTATTAAAGGCATTGCCCAAATGACTCTTAAACACTGACAGGAATAGGGTATTTACCATACTCTAGGACGGCTGTTTTGCTGTTTGATCGCACTCTTGGTAAATAAACTCTTCCTAAGGTCCAGCCTAAAATCCCCCTGGTGTATCTTTGAACTCTTCCCAAGCATTGTATCAGGGGTTACCAGACACAAGAAATCAGGACTTCTCTCTCCACTTCCCCTTCTCAGGAAGCTGTGGTGAGCAAGGCTGCCCTTCAGACTCTTTTTCTCCAAACTAGTTTAACCCATAGTCCTCAGCTGCTTCTCACAGGACATGGCCCCAGCCTTGACACCACCAGTTTCACGCCTCTGGATACATTCAAGTACCTTCACATCCTTCTTAGATTGTGAGTTCCAGAACTGCACTCCGTGCTCAAGTTGATGCTGCACCAACACTGAATACAGAGGGGTAATTAATTCTTGGCCAGCTGCTGATGCTATGTTTGATGCACCCCAGGATGAGATTTGCCCTCTTGGCTGCCACACCACACTGCTGGCTTCTACTGAGCTACAGTACCAACCACATTTCTGCAGAGCCCTTTGTGCTGGGCTCTTCTCTAGTCACTTTTCTCCCAGTCTAGAATTTTGGCTGATCATACTCCATCCCAGATGCAGAATTTAGCATTTGTTCCTGTTAAATTTCAGACCACTGACAATTGCTCAATGATCCAATATATCTAGGTCCCTCTGCAAGGCATCTTGTCCCTCAGAAGAGTCAACAGCACCTCCAAGTTTAATATTGTCAAAAAATTTGCTAGTGGTGCATTCACCTCGTTCATGCAAATAAACAGAGCCCTTTCAGCCCTACTGTTCAGTCAGTTCTTCACCCAGTGCACTGTGTACATCTCACAGCTGGGCAACTTGTCCAGAAGAATACTGTGAAGGTCAGTATCAAAAACATTAATAATTGCAGTAAAGCTACATCTGCTTTCTTCCCTTCATTACTAGGGAGGTGACCCTACATTGAAGGATATCAATCAGTTAAACAGGATTTTCCCTGTGTGAACCAATGTTAACCGTGCCTGTTGATTGAATTCTCCTATTTCTCTCAACAGCCTATGAGTATGATCTATTCCATAATTTTTCTAGGTACTGAAGTTAAACAAACAGGTCTGTAGTTTCCTGGATCTTCCCTTATGCTTTCTTTTAAACTGGAAGAACGTTGGCAAGTTTCCAGTCAGCAGGGGCTTTCCCAGACTGCCAAGACTTTTGATAGATAAAGAATGTTCTTGTTATAACATTGCTAACTCTTTAAGTACTTTGGGATGAATCACCATCATGCCATACAGATTCATGAACATAAAACTGGTCCCTTAGAATTTCAGTGTCCACAAATGGAAAGACACTGTTTCCAATTTCCTGGACTCATAGAATCACAGATTGCGTCAAGTTGGAATGGACCCACGAGGATCATTGAGCCCAACTCCCTGCTTCTTGCAGAACTACCTAAATATAAATCATATGACTGAGGTCATCATCAAGGCACAGGTTTGGTGCTACAACCAGAAGAAATTGATACCATTTGGTATCAGTCCCATATTTTCCTTAGACCCCCTCTTGATTTTAACACAGTTTATGAAGCCTCATGTTTTCTGATACGACACTGACCAAAAAAGTTCCAATTGAACTTTTTCAATATTTTAAATTAACTTCAAATTCTCCGTTAAAAAAAGCCAAACAAATTTTGTTCTTCTCCTTCCTATGTCATCTATTTTCCGAGACCATATCAGATATGCAGGGGATTGTGGACACATGGATTTTTATTATATTTACAAATAAAGGTACCTGAAACTAGTGGTTACATTGATGACTTGATAAATGGTAACAAAATGGATTTACATTCTGTTACCAGCTACTGGGTTACTGATGTTTAATGAAACACTGATCAACATTTGGCTTCAATTTTCCTTTCTGATAGTTGAATAAAATTATGATTTTCTTTGTAAAATACTATAAGAAGAACTATATTAATAAACCATTCACCTATACCCTATTATTTTTTTTCTTAAATTCATACTGATGTTAAACGTTCATTCATTTATTGTTTTGTTTTTACTCTAATAAAAGAAAAAGCATTAATAGTTAATTTCCTAAACTCAGCTTCCTTTGCTTTTGCCACAGATTATACTCAGTCCTGCATTGTTCCTTTGAGAAGGCGATGTGTGACACTCTTAATTAATAATTCTTGAGTAGCAGCACTAGATTCTTCTTGGGCTGGCATCATATTTGGGAGATGATGGGTTATTAGATCCATTTCAGAGAAGTTCCAAACAGGCTACGCTCCAGCAGCCACCACCAAGACATGATAGGTATGACCCCAGGACTGACACCCATATAAATGTGTCACTTTTTGAACAACACACCTAGGGAACTTAGAGATAGAGGAGATTATGAGAATCTTTTTTCTCACCACACTGGCCCACTTTGTGATGCCTTTTCTGAAGAACTAGATTATTTCTATTTGACTGTGGACTGACAGATTGGACAGTTTTTCCATACCTTCATAAAATATGATAATTAAATGCCTGAAAAAATTGTCTCTTGGCAGGTTTAATTTCACTTCTTCCTAATATCGCTGTGTTTGTCTCATTTATGATTACTGGAAATTAAATTGAAAATATAAGGTTTAAAAGGGAAATAGTAAATTGCACATACAAAAAAAATCAGGGAAGGGAGCAGAGGCAATAAATTGAATATAAACAGATGATACAAGTAATATGATGGCTCAATATGTATGACTGTAGTTCTCTAAATATGTCAAATACATTTTGGAATGAAAAATCAATCTTCTACAAAAATAATACAGTATCAAATTTTTACAATTATGAGAAGGGTATTAGACTATTTTTTTTTTCTGAAAAAAATTGGTCCAGAATTAAGAAAATGTCCTTTGTAGAAATTCAAGAAGGATATGTATTATTGAGCAGGAAACAAGAACCAATAAATTAAGGTATAACCTTGTATATTCACAATGAAGAATCAATTCCTTGTTTCCACGTAATTGTATAATTATATAGTATATATAATTGTATATAATATATTCATAGGGACAAAATAGAAGGTGGTTAGCCATGTTCTGCAGTTTCTTTCAGACCAAATATTTGAAAGTTGTCACAGCCATTCTGCTTTCAGTGTATAAAATTAATTTTTTCAGAAATTGTTATATGGTGATTAGCCTTCATGTAACTAATAAAACTTGAATAATTCATTAAAAATCAGTAAATTATGTCAGGCTGTCCCTCATACAGTTACTTATTTCCCTCTTTTTATTGGTGTTTTGATGTTATAAATAGGCATCTGGGGGAATTTCAGGCTATGATTGTCTGTTTCATCAAAGACTGACAGTCCCAGTCATGTCTGTGCTACATGTCTTGACATCAGAAGGCACAAATTAAAGTACAATAAAGTTAACCATCTTGCTTCTCAGTTTCAATGTCTTAGGCCACCAAATTGACCGTCACGTTGAGATGATATGAAAAACAGTTTTTCTGCCAAGACAGTCTGAGTAACAGCTGTGTTCAGACAAATTGACACTACATGGAGGAAAGAGTTATAACAAGAAAAAACTAAAAGCCCATGTCACAACATTACTTAAACATTATTGGATTTTTACTTTTTTTTAAGAACAAGGACTGGGAGCACAGATCCCAGCCCATGGTCTTCTTATTTTTATTTTTTTTTAGCAAGGGTTATAACTAGTGCACTATAGAGTAAAACTCACTTTTTCAAGCCCAGTAAATCTTAAATTGTTTTTTGCTAAGAAATTGCCTTCAGCAGACTAACTTGATAATGCCACAATAGAAGAGCAATTCAAGAGCACATTTTTAAGAGCTGAGAGTTGTGAATGTTGATCCTTAAAAAGAAGAAAAGAGCACTTTGGAATCTATAGTACTAAGAAGCATGTACAGGGAATGATTTCTGCTTCTCCACTATGCTTTCTTGTTCTGTTTTGAATATTTATGCTGTTGTTGCTACTCCTAAACATCAAAGTGAGTCTTTAATTGAAAACTAAAATTTCATGGCAACTTGGTATTCTGTCTTATAACTACAGTCATAAGTGTGTTGGTTGGTTTCTAGATTTTTTTTAACATAGATTCAGTTCAGTTTCTAGGAAGGTGCATAATGGACTGGCCAAAGCATATGGTATTACGAAACACAAATATATAGAAGCCATAGATTTAATAATTGTTGGTGTGGTGTATTTGGGTAACTTAATGTAAAGATTAAAATATATTGTTTAAAATATTTACAACACGAGGTTTTAAAAATACTACATGTCAATATCATGCCCTTCTAAACAGAACTGTAAGGTATTGGGCTGAACTGAGTATCTGTGCTGTTTTTCCACTGCAATCACTGGAATGAAGACATAAATTCAACTGGGTAAGTACTGTGGAAGTGGCAAGCAATTAAGAAATTGACAAATGAACAAATTGAGAAACAAAACCCGACAAATAAACCAATTGGTAAACTGGAAAACTGACAAATTTGCAAGCAGCTTGGTAAGGAGGCATGCTTGAAGTTTATTAGAAGGGCAGTTTAGGTAGTATAGATTGGGAAATTTGATTCAAGGTCCTCTCTGGCACTGGGTAGTAGTTTTTCACCAAGATACTATGTATAAGAAAAGGAGTAAAGTGTAAGACTAGAATATGAGCTGAGACATTTTAAAATCAAGTTGTGTGAGAAATAATTATTACCTGAGAACTGGTAATCTTTGGACTACAAGCTAATTTATCTTTACTGCACATAGCTTTTTTGATGAAGTGTCTCACACTCCAGAATGCAATATGTAAATGGCAGACTGGATATCATGAGTAGCTCCTATGTGAAGAATGCAATGGCATAGAGTAAGACTGCTTGATAGGAAAAGCTGGTTCACTTCCAGACATCCTTGGGCACAATCCTGAGCCCACATGGTAGAGTTTGGAGACAATGTGATTCACATCACCTCTTATTTTAGCTTGCAAGTTTTAAGTGGTTTGGTTATTTGTTCATGTGGTGGATTGACCTTGGCTAATGACCAGACACCATCCACCCACTCCCATGCTCCTCAACTCCCCCTCCTCAACAGGGCAGAGAGAGAAAATGAGATGAACAGCCTCATAGATTGAGATAAGGGAGATTACCAGTTACAGTCACTGGTAAAAAATGACTTGACTTGAGGAAATTCATCTAATTTTTTTAAAAAAAAAGTAACGTAAGATTGTGAGAAGTAATGACAGAACTAAAACCACCTCCCACAGACACAGACACACACTTTTCCCAGACTCAAATTTACTCCTTAATTCATGGGGCTCCTCTACCCTCCTCCCCCTGCTCTATGCAGTGCAAGGGAAGGGAGGTTGCAATCAGGAGCTAGGAATTCCTCTCTGCTGCTTCTTTCTTCTTACACTATTTATTGCTGAAGCACAGGTTCATATAGTTCTTAAACTTCTCCAAAAAAGGCCCTTCCCATGTAGATCTTAAAGAACTGCCCCAGCCATGGGTCCTTTGCAAATGGTAGTGTCCTTCAGGAACATTCTGCTGTGGTATGGATCACATGGATCCGCCATGGCCACAGTTCCTGACAGGAAATCTCCTGCATGGGCTCCTCTCCAAGGGAAACAGCTCTTGCTAAAATTCTGCTCCTTCATGGGCTCTCCATGGGCTGCAGTTTCTCTTGGGGCATCTCCACCTGCTGTGGCATGGCTTTCTCCACAGATTGCAGTGTGTATTATTCTGCTCCAGCATCAATGCAAGTGGCCAACCTGTGTTTCCATGGTCTTTTCCAAAGGCTGCAGGGGCACCTCTGCTCCAGTGCATGGAGCATTTTCTCCTCCTTCTTCTTCACTCACCTTGATCTCTGCAGGGTTGTCTCTCTCATGTTCTCACTCCCTTTTCTCACAGCTGTTACACATTGTGTTTCACCCTTTCTCAAGTATGCTGTAGCAGAGACACCACCAGCACTTGGCCAGTGGCAGGTTTATTTTCTAACTGGCTGGAACTGTCTGGTATGGGAGCAGACCCTGGCCTCTTCTTAGAACCCCTGCAGCTTCACCCCTACCAAAATCTTAGCACGTAAATCCAATACAGTTGAAATTCACCCAACAATCCTGCTGTAGTTGGGAATGTAGCCCCAGACTCCCAAGGCAAATGTTTGTTTGCTCCAGGTACACACACCATAGGCTATGGAGTTTAATGGCATTAATTAAGTAATTCAAAAACTGTATATTCCCATAAGCAAACTGAAAATCTGTCTTGAATAAGATGTACTTTCTAAGGGAAATATATGATCTGCAGTTAATACTGATGACCAGGTTCAGTTTAATAAAAGACAGAGATTGTTAAAATATTGGCCAAAATTACCTAAAATCATAATTTCATAGGTTACTTTTTCCTATTTGTAAAAAATATATAATTTCATTTATGCATTTTCAGGAGAAGGTAATAATGGAGTTTTAACAAAAAAAAAAAAAGGAGAATCAAAATACAAAATATGCTGATAAAAAATTTAGCAGAAGCTACGTCATAAAGCAGTAATGATAGATACTCAGAGGAAGAAAGTACACCTAAAAGTAAACCTTTCTCTGTCACAACCTTCTTAGAACAGTAAACTGGAAAAAAAAATCCTATTTATTTGGAAACAACAACAAAAAATAATTTGTTCTTTTGTTCTTGATCTAAGGGAAGAGGCTCTTGTTTTCTGCTCCTGCTGCTGTCACAGTGGCATAAAAGTAAGCAAAAGGAAAAACTGTGTAACTCAACACATAAGGTGACCTCCAGGGTATTTCTGGGAGGTACAGCAGATATGGCCTCACACTTACTAATGTCTGATCTGGGTTTGGGTGACTGTAGCAATTTCTGTGAAGAACACATTGAAAATGGTGTAGCAAAACTCAGGAATTTTATGAAACAGAAAATGCAAAAAGAAAGAAAGAAAGAAACAAACAAACACTGATATTAAAAAAAAATTCTGAAAACATGACTCCCAAACACTATTTCAAGTTTCATGGTTTTTCATGCCTTCATAAAAATTCTCTAAACTAGATGGAAATGGGGATACCTACAGTCTTGTACAGTAACAATAGATAAATCCAGTTGACAGCTCTCTGAATGCTTTTCCTTTGTTGTCTCTACAAGAGAGCTTTTATCTAGGTCCCAAAGGCACTAATGGGTCGTACTGGTGGTGAGGAGCCTCTCCTAGGAGCCCCACACCCACATGCCCAGGAGCCCCATTTGGTTAGGTGTGTGAGTCCGTGCAGGACAGAGGTTATGGACTTACCCAGCTTTCATCTCCGTCTGCACTGCAGCTGTGCCTGCACTTCTGCACTTCTGCTCCTGACCCTGCGTCTGAGCCTGGCCATCCCTATCTGGAATTATCCTCCCATGGGAGGAGGTTTCACCTTGAATCCTGTGATCACTTCTGGGTGTTTCGCTACAAGAAAAACAGTGAGGTACTGGAGCATGTCCAGAGAAGACAAGGAAGCTGGTGGAGGATCTGGAACACAAGACCTGTGGAGGAGCAGCTGAGGGAGCTGTTGGGCCATGCTGTCTAATAGACTGTGTGCCTGAGGCTACTGTGCTGTATCTAAACTAAAGAAACCTTAGCTGCTTCTCTGCTTCACAGTAAGTAGGTATTGTGTCAGGACCTTTTCATGCATCATCCTTCTTCCAGCATAGAAACATGGGGAAAAGTGAGAGCAGAAGTCAAACGGACATAATATATATTTCAACTGTTTTCCATTTTGGCTTTGGTCTTTCAGTAAAAGCATAGTAAGCAACAAAGAGCAGATTCCTGGTTTATCTGGGTCTACAAAACTATGTTAGATATTAAATGATCAGAAAGTTCTACATAATGAAAAGATTGGGACAGACTATTTAATAGTATATAGGTGCCTTCAACACTGCTTTAAAGGTATGGCTATAACATATAAACCTGGTGAGAGCTAAAGAATCTCACCTATAAAACAGTCTGGGAGAAGACTGTTTCAGGTTTGCTTTAATGAGTTCTGTCTGTATCAGCTGTGAACTCTGCCTTGGCATTGCTATCCAATCTCTCTCTTCAAAAGCACACATATTTGAAAAAATTTAGACTAGAATAAAGTACAATGTCTTCCTGTCAAGCACTTTCTCTCCCAATAAGAAGGTAACATAATGATGAAGTATAGATGTTCAGCTACCTCAAAAAGTATGACAGTTGAGACTGGGAGGGGAAAAGTATAATTATTGTTTCATTATTGCACAGCAGAGTGCTGAAAACTGGGATTTAATCTCTTTATAGGTAACTCACTATAGTATTTGAGTATTTCAAAATCCTATTTGTTGACAACATATCAACCTAAATAAATATATGTCCTGAGAGCCAGAATAGTATTTTAATTGCTCCAGCAGGTATTCAGATTAATTATTTTAAACTAAATAGTTTTAGTTATTCCTTGTCTAATTGAAGTATCATTCTTCCTTAAGAAACAAGGCATAGATAAATAAAAAATACTACATGCAAAAATTAATTTATTCTTAAGGACACCTAGAGAATAAGTTTCTATAAACATTTATCATAGCATTGTCTTAACACAAAGCACAAACATATTGAAAAATTAACAGCCACTTTATACACTTATTGGAATAGAGATATCCCCCTTTCCTCTTTTCAAAATCGTTTCCCTCAGAAGGGAAAATCCATCAAATTTAGTAAGCTAACAGCAGTGGAAACGAGAGTATGTTGATAATAATACCCTGCATTTTGTTTTGGTACAGAATCTTCATACTTATTTGACTGCCCATCAGCTTTATCAACACGTCTGCAAGAAGTGAAACCACTGAAATTTTTCCTTCAGTGAGAAAAGGATCTTTTTTGGTTTCAGTCACACAAAGAATTAAGTAGAACACTTTACCTTTCAGCCAAATAGTTTCTCTGGGAGATGTCCTAATTAAGCAAATACTCCAATGAACTGGAGCATTTAAATGGAGGTGGAAGTACTTCATCCTTCATAGAGTATAAGAGGAACAGATGCAATACAGAGATAATGTCAAAGAAACTGATTTGTTTTCTAGATTAATACAATAGATTTATTATCTTATTCAATTATCTTTTAATAGTTGATTGGTTTAGAATTGAATATGTATTCCTGAGAGAAACTTGCATGTTTTCCAGTGTTTGCTTGACTGCAAGACCATGCTATCTGCCCTCTCTTCTGTTTTGTGTTAACTGCCAAGCAATTATTGATGAATTTTTTGAAGATCCCATTGCAAGAACTGTAATGAATTTCTCTTTTGCAAGGTTGTATATAAATTCAAAGATCTCCAGGTATAAAGACTGTTTAAATCTATCACTAACATCCTAGGTTGCCTACGAATCATGCCCTCTGTGCATTTTCATTTTGTGTCTTTTAACTTATGGGCTTTCATTATCGTCAAAAATCATAGCAAAACACATTTTGAAAAATCAGCCTTGATAACTCCTGCTGGCAAAAAAAAGATGAACAAGTCATGGAAGAAAAGCATGTGGAAACCTCAATTTACATTATCGACTGCCACTATCTCAAAAGATTCTCTTCAAAGGGACCGAGAGCTTTTTCCTGATAGTAGTAGATAACTGAGCAGAGTATCGAGGTTATGCACTGGTTATGCAGATTCCATTTTACTTAATCTCAAGAAGAGCAGACAGGTACAAGTTTCCCTTTTCATCTATATACAGTCCTTGAGGATTAATATTTAAAGTGACTTTAGAGCTTGACAATGGCTACTATTGTACCTACAAGATTTTCCTTGTGATAGGCTTCATCAAAAAGTCCTAGATTTTATTATCACTTTCTTCTAGCCCGTCTCTGATTTAAGAAATAAATGAAACCAAACAAGAAAGACCTTCAAAACTCTCTCAGAAAGGGGAAATAAAAGTACTTTGAGAAATTTCCAGTTTTCTTGCTTCAGTGATGGCTCAAGGAAGAAACTATAGAAAAGTCATAGAATAAAGTGTTTCTATTTTCCCACATTACTGTTGACTACTCTGAAAGAAAAATGGATGTCAAGATGAAAGAGGTTGTGGTAGGGAAGCAAAGAGAACAAGAAGAATAATTTTAAGGATGAAGGTAAAGAAGTTTGGACTGCTAGATTTCTAGTTTGAATGAGTAGCAAACTCTCATCCATGTTGGCAGAAGCTGATTGTTTTAATGCTTGTCCCATTCCTGGTGGCCATGTACAGTATCCTCTTCTTTGTTAATGAAAAAATTTTCTCACTTTTGCCTCTCTTAAAAGAATTTGATTCACATGTTTTCTTATGGCTATGAAAGGTGGATGAATGAAGAGAGAAAAGTGATGGGAATATAACAGAAGAAAAGGCTTTTAGAATTGCTGCAACCTTCCTGGCTCCCGAGACACCATAGAACTAAATACTGTAACTGGACACAGTTAACAGTGCCTGCTCACAGGCCCATGATTAGAAAATGCCATTTTCATACATTAGGAGTCACACCCCTGTGTGGTTCTGCCTCCTACACATCCTGTCAATTCACACCTGCCACACTTCAATCCTAAACTCTCAGAACATAGCCTAGAAGCCAAGCTCTTCCTGCCAGCCTGATATTCCACCCCATAGTAGCTGGCATGCACTGGTTGTACTCCAGTAGCCAATCTTCTAATTCTGTTTACTCTGAAGAAAATCCTACTTTTATCTTTTGAAGTTGTTTCTTGCTGTGAGGTTGGTTAGGGAGGTTGATTGGGAAATTCACTTCAAAAATGCATCTAAATCACTAAATCCTAACGAGTTAAAAGCTAAAATGAGAGAACATAGCATTCTAAGTTACACTGCCTTAAAACAAGTACTTGTCAGACTGGAGAACTGAACAACTGCAGAACTTTCTGCATGTCATCTTGTGGTGAGTAGAGGTAAGATTTATTCTAGCTGAGCTTCCTATACCTATATATATATATAAAAATACATTCTCTCTTTGACCAGTTGTATCCTGCTTGATTGACCTTCATCTGGCCCAGTGAATAATGTTTATTGGAGAGCTATGTATTTATGCTTAATAGTTGATACAGCTTGATCTGCAGTTGCAAAATGATGTGAAACAAATACTTCTTCCTGAGACACCCAAATAAGAGATTAACTGCAAACATCTCAGGTTGATCTGTAACCCTTTATTTCAATTCATGCTTTATTATGAACAGATGCTATGCACTATTCTCCCCAAATTAGCCTGTTATCACACATAGCAGCAGCTGGATTTAAAGAAGTCTATTCCAGGGTTTAACTTTTTATTACAAAATTAGAAAGACTCTTACCACATAGTAAAGACCTACAGTGCTTCTTTACTTGGTCCAGTGACTTAACTTTGAGGGGAACTGCTACTTGATTCCCAGCTGGCTCAGATTTCCCAGGACAAATCATCCATCCTTCTGTGTTTCAGAGAACTTCAGAGAACTCTAACTTACCTGCTTTTGTTTTTAACTCAGTTGAATCCATTACATGTAGAAGATAGGGCATTTTGTCTCCCAGAAGACTTTTTTGAAACATTTATTGATATATTTGTTTTAGTAGATTCTTCAGAGCCTAACTGGGCTCGCCATTCACCTTTTCAAGAGTGACACAGCATTTTATAGATAATATAGCAGAGAAAGTATTTATTTTGCAAACATATGATAAGGGTAACAGGCAGCTGTGTGACTTGGCACTTTTGGCAGCAGGATCATATTCCCACTGACCCTTTCCCCTCACTACCACTCTTTTCAGTTCATTACTTTTTCTACTGTGTTTGCTTTAGGGTAAAAACCAAAACAGAACAAAACATAAACAACCCTGCCCCCTATCAAACTGCAACAAAATTATTTTTCTGCCTGTCTAAATTTTTCACAGATGGCTGTCTGAACAACAATTTAAAGAAGTTTTTCTGCGCATTTTTTCTACCCTGTCTCCAAATCAAGCAAGTTGGAATTTCTGCTGTGGTTTGTGCACTGTGATCCAGTTCTGAAAAAAACTCAAGCAAATATGTAGTAAAAACAAAATAAAAACCCACTATCAATATGAAGCATATTGAACAATAAATTATTTTTTTTAATTAGAAAAAAAAAAAGATAAAGTTTGTGGAAACTGGATGTAGAAATAGAGGGGTCAAGTCCTGTGTAGATAGGGCTGACAAAGTCTCATCAGTTTATAAATATGAATGTATGTAATAGCAATGATAAAGTCTACAACTTCATTAAAATCTGGTGAAGTACTTCAATGAAAACACCACCTATAATTATGAGTATATGAATAAATATTAACTTACTTTTCAAAAAAAAGCACTCCTATTTCTATCAGCAGAGTAAAATTAACTGCTGAATGTGCTAGATGTTGTGAGTTCTCCAATTGTTAAACTTTTAATGAAACTAAATCTTGATCATTCCTTAAGATTTCCTGTAGTCACTTATCTTTTGAGTGAATAAAGTGCTGTTAATTGCATTTATATGCTCTAAATTAAGTACATCTGATACTTTTTACATCAGTTTGCCAGTCAATTTACATTATAGTGAATAAAATCCCAAGGATCTTACATATAGTGGAGAATTAATGTGGTCAATATGCAAATATACATGCAGTCTGAGACATTAAATAATTACACTGTAAGAAACATACAGTGAATAAAAAAAAAAATAAATTAAAATTCTAGGAAATACAATGTAAATTGATGCATTCCACACCACAAAATGTTTCCTTTTATTTGACTTGATTTAACCATTTAAACTGGGGGGTCACCACAGGAGAAAATAACAAGCACTTTGAAAAATGGGCACATATTTTCAGGCAGTTGCATTAAGCCATATAATAGCTTTGTTATTTTGTTATATCTTTGTTATATAATTTTCTTATGTAACTTGTAACACCAGTTTTGTGATAAACTTTACATCTAAGTCAGTGATTCAAAAGTATGCTCAGGGTGCCCAAAAGGATGCAGCTTTAAGGCTGCTGTATCAGCTGCTGCTACATTAAAAATGGATGGTGTCATAAACTGTTGGATGCCTTAGATAATGTTTGCTATGTAAAGGAAAACACTCTTTAAACACCAATTGCCTGTGAAGAAAAGTAATGCTGTGTTGCAGAATATCTGAATCCCATTTTTGCTATGAACAGATGTTAACAGGAACAGTCATTATATTAAACTGCATTAATTAAATATTGACAGAACAACCTTCGTAGATGAAATTATTAAAACAGTGTGGGGGCTGATTAGCAATTAGTAGATTGATGTATTAATGTTTATTTGCATGTGACAGCAAACAATCAGACAGTAGAGAGAATATTTTCCATGTTATACTGCATGTTATCCTTTCCTACCATTTGAACCAGGAAATTTCCCACTGGATTAACAGAGTCAATGACTCCTTTAAATTGTTCGTAAGTTTGTATTAATTCTTATGACATTCTCTTATCACTGATTCTGTTAACAACTTCCCCAACAAATGAAAGAACTCCAACTTGTAATGCAGTTACATGTAACAGTCCTAGATATTATGTTGGTAAAAAATGAAAACAATATTTTGATCAGATTTTTTCCGTCTACAAAGCTGGTAGAAAAGTTAGTCCAAGCAAACTAGTGTTCCTTTATTACAGGAAGACATCATTCCTTAAGCACATGAAAATTAACAAATACATACAGTTCTTTTTCTTTTTAATAACTTTAACCTTTCACCATAAGGTTGAGAAGTTCCTGAAGGGTGCTGACTGTGATTCTAATCAAAATAATTGAATATTAGCTGTTGCATTGATTTAAAGGCGATAGTAGTCTTAGTTCATTATTTCTATGGAAAAAAAAACCTGTTTCTTTCATTTATAATGTCTCTGGAAGGTGAATAATTATCTACTGTTACTTTATGACTTCCAAATGTAGTAGATGAAATTATTACAATTAGGTCATAGAAACATAGAGTATAAGACTGTGAGAAAAACTTTTAAGTACCCTTCTTTATTGCTGTATTCCTGCACATGCACAGTTCATCTCACATCTTCACTGGTTTCCACAAGAGCCTGGTCAATGGCAAGCAAAACCCTCAATGCCTACTGACAATCTACACTTAAAAAGTGCCAGTACACAGTCCAGTGCTTTTCTACTACAGTCTTCCTATGGTGGCTGATAAATGTCATGCCAACAAACCCCCTCACACATTCACTCCCCCCAGTGCAATGGGGCAGTGAATTAAAAGGGTAATAGTGAAAAAAAGTTTTCTGTTGAGATAAAAGTAAAAATAATAGGGAAAGCAAAAGCTTTGCACACAAGCAAAGGAAAATTGGGAATTAATGCATCATTTTCTATGGGCAGGGAGGTGCTCAGCCATCCTCAGGAGAGCAGGGCTCCATTTTACATCATTACTTGGGAAGACAAACATCTCTACTCCAAATACCAGCTCTTTCTTTCTTCTTTTTCAGCTTTATAGGCTGAGTGTGATGCCACATGCTCTGGAAAATCCCTTGGGTCAGTAGTGGTCAGCTGTCCCAGCTGTGTCCCTTCCCAACTCTGTCTGCACCCCCTGTCTCCTTACTGGTAAGAAGCAGAAAAGATCTTACCCTGTGTTAGCCCTGCTCAGCAGGAAAGAAAACATCTCTGTTATCAATACTTGGAGGCACAAATCCAAAACACATCCCCATACCAGCTACCATGAGGAAATGTAACTCTTACCCCAGCCAAAATGAGTAGAATGATAAAAAACATTTGGTAGAGAGAAACTTCTGATTTAATTTCTTCTTGCAGAATTTTAGCTAGAGCACACTAAAACTTCCACTGAACTGAAATTCCGTGTCACACCTGGGCATAGCTAAGTGACTTAATTTTGTGCTATTGCTACAAACTGAATTGGTAATGTAGTTGCAGTGTTATTAGTACAAACAAAGTGCTGTGGAGAAGCTCCTTGTCCATACCCTATTAATCATTATTCAAAATAGCTACTTCAGGAGGATTTATAAGAGTCAGGAATAACCAAGTGTTTCGCTGTACCCTGTGCAGTAGTGTAATGGATCTGTGAGACCATCATTTTTTTTTCATTTTTTTTTTTTTAGTTTTCTGACTGCTTAAATACGATAAATTGTCAGTTTCTGACCTTGATTATTTTTTTTGAGGTAGCTGTTTAATGAAAATAAACAAGTCTGAAGGTTAGCCACGAAAAGGTTTTTAAATACTGTAAATATTGTATTTAATGTGTGTGTATATGTGTGTGTGTGTGTATGTCTTCTTCTGGAAGAAATGATTTCATAAAGGTCAATAGAGTATTTAATAGTTATACTAGATGATCCTAAGATTTAGGCTGACTGAAGAATCAGCCCTAAAAACTGTCACATTTCACAAGAATGAGGTTAAAAGCAATTTCTAATGTATTTCCATATATCTACTTCTGGCTACAGTGCATATCCATCTACTTGGGATCTGCAAACAAGGCAGCCTTGAAGAGAAGAGAAGAGAAGAGAAGAGAAGAGAAGAGAAGAGAAGAGAAGAGAAGAGAAGAGAAGAGAAGAGAAGAGAAGAGAAGAGAAGAGAAGAGAAGAGAAGAGAAGAGAAGAGAAGAGAAGAGAAGAGAAGAGAAGAGAAAAAGAATCCAGTGTTTTCTTATACAGTAAAGTCAAAGAAGGAGATTTTCTGCTTGTATAATATTTTTTTTATACACACATTTAGACAGGAGCCATTTCACTGCAGGCTTTACCCTGCTAAATTAAATGCAAATCTATTTCTCAACTCCCATGAGTGCCTGCCTGCCTGCATTGGCGCTTTCCTTATCCATGTCCTGCCCAATTTGAAAAGAGTTCACAACACATTGCTTTGGAGAGCAAGTTCAAGGCTGAGCCTGTGTCACCAGCAATGCCACTCGGTCACTTTGAGAAGACAGAGACCTGGCTTCAATGCTCAAATAGCTTAACATTAATTAGCTGGGAGGGGACTTGATTAAATCTAAATTATGCTTGAATCACAGAGTAGACGCACTTTAATGAAGTGAATATTAGAGATAAATTTTGCTTAACTTTGAATGGTAGATCTATAGATAAATTTCTTTAAACTTAATGTAGTAAATTTTTTCTGTATGTCTTTGCGGCAGAGCATTTGTTCTCCTACATCAGAGCCAAGCATTTCATTTCCATCTCTGTCTGAAATCATCTTCTGAAGGTATTTACTTAATCTCTGAGATTAGATTCATACTTTGAACAGGTCACAGAGAAGCTATGAAAACTTCAGGCATAATAAAAATTAGCAAAATTTCCAGCGGTGGAGCTCTTGGTCTTCCTAATTAAAGGCTTCCATGTCTTTATGCCTCTAGAAGTTTTGAAGTCCACTAGACTAATGAGTATAACATGGAAAAAAAAATAAATTCGGGGAAACACTGTCTCACAGATACATACCAAGGAAATAGAAAAGTGGCATGATTTATTCTAAATTATAATTTAAAAAAATCATTGAATACATAGGCTGGTCTGCTAAGTGTTGACATAGTTCTCCCATTAGACAAAAAGAATATAATTTGATTTGGTAAGTGTTCAATAATGATAATTTTTAGGTTCTTTAAATGAACAATTGTGCGGGTTTTTAGATAAACAACAGATTTTCAAAATTCTGATTTTTAATGGAACAGTAATATAGCTAGTTTCTTACATAAAATTTAAAATTATTAATACTGTAAAACAATGTATGTATCTCCAGCTATGGATATGATCCAACACTTAGTAAAATTGAGCTTCATTTTTCATTTTCCTTTTCGTTTTATTATCTACTTTTAAGAAGGTAATTTAACTGTGTTCTGCTTTATACTGGCTCTACTTAGGCAAACCTCTGATTAGCTAAAATAAGATTTTTACTAAAGACCTCTTAAGCTTATTAGTTGGCAGAAAGATGCAAACAAATTTCTGTGGTCTGAGAGTTTTTCACTGGGGTTTGTTTTGTGGTATTTTCAGTTATTTTGTTTGTTTGTTTGTTTGTTTGTTTGTTTTGTTTTGTTGTGGTGCTTGTTTGGTTTTTTTCACTCATTAATATACAATAACATGTAAGTTATCTGTCAGTCCAGAAGGTCAGGGCATCAATTGTGCTGTGGGATACAGTGTTCAGAGAATTTCTTTTGATATTATAGCTTCTCATCTTTAATTGACACTGCATAACACTCCACCATCAGTGTCAAAATCCATATCTGTAGAAACCACACCATCATGTTTTGGCAAACACATACTCAGAATTTAAACTCTGTAAACATACTCATAGGTGGAAATGTAAAATTCTGCAGAAATTAAAAAAAAGTCTGGTAGCACTTAGGAATCCCCACTCATTTTTCCCTATTAAAACTTAACTAAGGGGTTAATTCTAATACATAATTGTAGAAAACCTTGGAAGAAAATGAAAGTAAACTTCAGTTACATTCTGCAAGATATTTTTGTAGGGTAAAAATCTCACTCATCCACTAAAGTCCATTTGCAGAAGCATGCACCAAACCCCAACATGAAAGAATATATTAAGTGGTACTTTGGTATTGTCAGGCATACTTTCCTCCATTACACAAGTCTTTTTTTCAGTTCAAATTAGTGTAACTATGAGCAGCCTGAAATAAATGTTTGCTGCAGGTGCATAAGCCATCTGTGGCACACTCATCTCACTCCAGAACAATAGCTATTAACAAGTTCTAAAGCCTGTGAAACATGTAGTATGAAAGGGACACTAATGCTGGAGAAGCTTCTAGGAACCTAACAGCTGATATATTAAACATTCTGTTGGAAGAAATTAATAAACTGTTCAAGAAAATTGTAGGAACAGAAGAAAGCTGAGATTTTAAAAGTAGAAAGCTGATGTTGATCCAGTAATATCTAGCTAGAGGTACTTTCAGCTTGTTAAAACAGCTGCTGATGCTTATTTGGGACATCACTACATTTGTGCAGCTGCACATTGCAGTCTGGAATCTTATGACATTAAAATTCATTATGTGAAAGATTTCTATTACTGTAATAATTAATTGCAGTGATATGCTAATTCCCATGTTGAAAGCATCTTAGATGTAATGAATACACAAAATAAGTTTGTGTTTTTATTGCTGCTGCCAGTAAGACAGTGGCCATCTGAAATGAGAGTACAAATTAGAAGCAGGGTAGCTCAAACGTAAAAGCTGAACATCTATTTTTGTCAATGAAATGTAGCAGAGTTCTGAACATGGCAGGCAATATGTTGAAATCTGAAAAGGTCAGATGATGCACAATGCAAAACCTGTATCTTCTAAAATTATAATTAATTTCAGTCTATGCTGTCAAATAGAAACTGTAAGCTACTCTCAGATTAAACTCACCAGAAGAATGTAGGTGCCCCGAGGAAGAGCCAAGCTACCATGAAAATATTCCCCTCCCCAGAATTAAATTAAAAAAGAAAATATAGCTGTTTATATTTAATAACACAAGCATATATATATTTATAATCTGAACTTACTGATTGCCCAGCATTAATTTGAATGGAAAGATTGCAAAAGTTATTTATGCATTCCTGCAAAACTCTTTTGAATAGTATCTTTTTAAAATGTAAGACAATATCTACATTCTCGATCATTCAGCAAACAGTGGTTTTGATGGAAATTTTTGCTTTTAAAAATCTTAGTGCTTTACCTTTTCTTCAAATGACTGCTCCCAGTGCAGCAATCACAATTTAAATAATGACTGATTTCAGGTGTACTAAAGAGCAAACAGAACGATTTAAGCAAAATTGATGGACTCTATGGGTGGTAATTTTAACTATTTTTATTTTTGAAAAAACACAAATTATTCACCTTATAAAGTGGAGAAAAAATAGGTGTTTAAAAGTCAGATTTTCTTTATTTATAAATGAAATCTATTCACTATTACCTGAACACATTTGTTTGAAAATTCAACATTAATTTTCCAGACATAAGTCAATTATTTTGAAACTCTCACATCAAGCTTGTTCAGTTTTGTTGATCAAGAGGTGTCCAGCTTCAATAGTTGCTGTTCAATATGTTCTTAATTACTGCCACATTGAAATCTAAGCCAAGGTCCTTATAACATACACACACATATATATGTATGCATAATCTGTCCTTTCATCAGCTACAGAAAAGAAACATTTATTGAATGATATTACTGAACTCAATTCCTTATTTCTATCTGGTGATTAGCCATTGGTAATGGTTTATTCAACAATAAATAAACCATCCTCACCATCTTCTCTTGCTCTGCTGGCCATAGAGTTGTCTATATTTTTTTTCCTTATGAGCTTTCTGAAATTTTTATCTAATGGTTAATACTAACTATTGCCAGTTTTCTCTGTATTGAAGTTTATTGGACTTTTTCTTTGTCTTTTAGGAAAAGCTGATTTATACCAGAAAAAAAAAGTGTTTTGGGGGATCTAATAAAATCTTTTAAGTAGCTCCCAAATATTATTTATATTGGTGTGTTTTTATCTTCTTTCTCAATGTGACTGGCTTATAATAATTTCATGTTTTCCTCTTTGGGAAACTGTCACAGCATCCTAGAGTTTAAAGCAAACAAACTGGCACTTTTACCCCAGAGTACAAAGCAGGCACTTCAGGCTCCTTGCAAATGTAGACAGGTTATAGCCACGTGGAACTAATCATCAACGAGCCTACGGTTCTGTGATCTGCTGCCCTATGTTTCACAGAATGAAGTTTGAGGTAAAATTCGAGCCACACAGTACGCAGATCCTTGATTCTCCTTGGATGTAGCAACTGTTTGATGTAAGCACTTACAGACTGCGAAGAACAGCTGTGAACCAGTAACCCCTGGCTTTTAGCACAGACTGAAGTTCCTCATGGCTTTTTTACTGTACTTCATCAAGAGTATTTAATGAGCACATCTCCTCCCTGATGAGATGCCATGGTCTTTGGCACGCACATTCTTTAGCACAGATTCAGTGTATCCACTAGAGTAGCGATCTGTATCCAAGAATATTTGGGACTGAGTTTTTGTTGAGGTGGAGATTTTCTGCACTAGAGTACACCAGACCAGAACCATTAAGGTTGGTGCAGACCTCTGAGATCATCAAGTCCAACTGTTAAGTTAAGGCCTTCCATTTGTTTTGTTTCTCATTTTGTTTCTTTCAGCTTTCCTAAGAGATTTCTAGTTTGTGATTTTGATATTCTAATCACATTATTCTATCTACTACTTTTCAGCAATATCAACACAATTGAATTTACGCTCATAAATGAGCAATTTATGGGCTCAAATTCTCACTGCTAGAAGCCACTGTCTAGGCAGATATATATACGACATGAAATATTGTGTTATTTTTTTCATATGTAATAGTTACACAGTGAAATTCTTCTTAATATTTTTATTCAGTGCTAAATGAGTTATTATTTTTTTCTCTTTTAAATTTAGTTTAGTCCATGTTAACTCAGTCAACTGGATGGTCATCTTGAATTTTTTCCCATTTTCACTTCAATAAAGCTTATTCAAAGTTATATGCTACTCTCTTAAAATAAAATATGGGTCATTTACCAAAGTTTCTGTCTTATTCTTTTCACTGATAGATGTTTGCTATCAGAATTTTCAGGGCGTGAAGATTTCAGGACACAGTGCTTCCAAGCTAAGAGAACAACTCATTAGTAAGTTCAATAATTTCTTTTCATTGCATGTGTAGAGAAGTTCTTACTGCAATGTCCCATGTTCCTTTCCAGTATTGCAAAGAGTTAAAGACAGCAGTTTGTTTGACACAAAATCAGAACATCATTAGGGGTTCCATGGTCAGCTTCAGATTTTAAATAATAGAAGATGTTTTATCTTCTGTTCCCTTGATCAAAATTTTGCTCAGTTTAGAGCAGATTTGCCAGCAGGGATGGAGACATTTATTACCTGTTTGGGGATCACTTACATTTTACAGAAGCAATCTCAGTGATATTCATTACATAGTCTGGAACTACCATCAGCTTTATTGTTTACATGTATAGGTTGGATGTGAATCAATGTAATCACCCTAGTTATTACTGAAATCCAGAGTACATTCTTCTCAAGACATTACTTTCTGCCTTTGGATCAATATCGAGTTCTATAGGACTAAATCCAGGAAGCTGCATGACACCCCATACTAATCTGTGGGATCATGCCCGTGAGTCTGACAAGACATAAATTTACAGACCTTTCTGAGTGAGAAACAGCTTTCAACAATTATGATACTTCAGTGAAATGCTCCCATTTAAAAGGAAGAGATCACTTGTCACTTCCTGTTCTATTTATTTCTTTATGCATTTATTTCTAATATCTCAAAACTGAGAAAAGCAGAGATTTGGGGTTGTAGCTGTATGGGCTTTTTCTCACTTTTTCATTCTGTTTCCTGCTCTCTCCCTGCACCCCCGAGTTTTACTCCCATACCTCCTCAGAAGTTAGGAAAATGAAATATCTCTTTGTAGGTAAAGCACCTTTGTTAACTTTGATATCAAAACATAAAAATCTTAAGTCACACCTGCAAATGAACTCAGGCAGCTTATTTGAAGCTGTGAACTGAAAACTCCATTCCAGGTTCTAAGGCTGAATGAGACTAAAATTTTGTAGTCATTGTTCATTTTTTACTGTGTTTCTCTAAGCATATTTTATTTTAATGTATGTGTTATAAAAGTCACATCTTTTTCACATCTATTAGTAATCTAATATTGAATTTTCTGAGCAGCCCTACACTCATTTCATGGCCAAGAAATACACTAAAACGTTCCTCAGTCCTAAAAGGCTTGTTACACATAGAATACTGTGCAAACACCTACACCTAGCTTTGTAGTATAGCACAAACACTAATGGGATACCATTCCAAATTAATTTTCATGCAAACTACAAGGAATCTAAGCAATAAAATAAGGGGTTTGATCTCCTTGCATAAGGTGTTACATTCCTCATATCTTCTATTAAGTGTGACACATGGAAGGCAGTAGTGCTATTAAATATCTTTTGAAAAACTTTCAGATTGTAAAAAGTCTAAATAAATGCTAACTTGAAATAAGGGGACTTCAGTTTGAAGAAAATTTAAATGAGAATAGAATGATATTGTTCCACAAGAGTTAAGTCTGAGTGCCATTATTTTCTCTACTTGATTTCTGTTGTACCGTTTAGGCTGTTTAGGGCAACACATTGCTTTATTTACAATGCTTCACTACAATATTTATTGCTCTAATCAAATCTGCAGCTGGTTTTCTTAAATGGAGTTTCAGTACTGGCTCCTTCATGAACAGCACTGAATCTCCTTAAATTTAAATATAGTGCTCAAGACAATATGTTCATCAGGAAAAAAAAAAATCAAACCAAAAAACCATCCTGTTCATTCTGTTTCCATTTTAAGGGATGTATTTGATGTATGTTCATGTTGAGCTCTGCAATGTTTTTCCTTCAAATATCATATAGACTGTATTTTGCTAGAATATATGTCATAATGTTTTCTGATATTTTCAGAGGAGCTGAAGTGTGTATCTGTTCTTAATCTATTCCCTCTGCTGAGGCAATGTGAATCTTCAGCAGCATATTTAACCAAATAGATTTTTTTTTTTCCTTAGCAGATCAAACTGAGTTCTGCTTCAGGCACAGAACTTCCTATTTAAATGACAAATGTCTTTGCTTGCAGATTTGAAAACTCACTTATTGAGTCTTTCATCTTGTGTAAACAAATAATCAGCCCATCACCAGTGTGGTGGGGAAAGTGGAAGAATTAAAAGGAAGAGGAATTTTTGGGAGTACTGCCAAATATTGCATTACTTAGAATAAAAAATGACTTGTTTGCTGTTAATGCTGCCATTATACACAAATAGTAGATAGCAATGCTGAAAAAGAACAAAGAAAAATCTGCAAAGTTGCTGTAATATCAAATACTTCACATTTAAAAGGCAGTGAGGTTTTGTTTTTTTTCTGTAATGACAGCAGAGAAGTCCTGATTTTTAACAAAATACTTCAAGTTTTTTTTTACAATTAAATTTTGAGAATGCTGTTTATTTAAGAACCTTTCAATTCATTCTTAAAATGTCCAAAGGCTTTAAATCTAACTTCATTTAATCATCTTTTTAAAAGCTTGAAGTTAACCTGTTTATAAATGTTGTTTCATTTGTTTGTGGGTTTTATTTTTTTAAAAAGCATATATGTATCTGATGCATATATAAAGCGTAGATGTGATATATATATATTTATATATATACATATATAAAGGTAATGGATATAAGGCATCTCATATTCTTTTTTTGTTCCTCTTGTTTCTTTTGCTTTCTTAGCAAACTGTTACAAGAAAAATGAAAAATCAATGGTTCCTAAATAAAACTGAGTGGTCTTTTTTTCACATAATGATGCTTTGAAATGTGCTATTTCTGAACAGGGGTAAATAAAAACAGTGGAGTTGCTCAAGGGATAAGGCAGTAGCCACTATAGGTAAAGCAGTCTTAGGGTGAGGTGAATCCATAGGGAAGAAAACGCATTCTGCAGGATTTAGACCTAATCTGCAGCTGCTATGCTTACAAAAAACACATGCCTATATTGAAGAAAAAGCATTTCTACGTTAGGTCCTTGGAATGGCATTGGTAAATATTGATTTTGGATCTGAACAAGTAAGATACTCCTCAAAATAGGATTTGTTCTTTTCTTACAAATGTTTTATGGCTCCCCTAAATTAAAAGAGGACATTTAATGAAAGCAGATGGAAGTGTTATGTTATGCCTGTGAGAACTCTATTCAGTAAAATTGCTGCTTTGGATTCAGCTATTCCAGCTATTTACAATGCACTGAAAAACAAAGATAGAAGAAAGTAAATAATATTTTTGCTCTAAATCATACCGTAAATAATTTTTCAAACTAAGAGGCAGAAGTTTGTTAATGTTAGATACTATTTCTCCATCTACATTAGTGATTTTTTTTCTGTGCATGAATCACTTAGGGTAAGTCCCCTCCATTTTTAGACAGTATAGAAAGCTGCAAACTCACACTATAGGTAATATAAAACTCACAGTGTAAAAACTTCACAGGAACGTAAGAAATTAATGTTTTGAATCAATCTGGAGGATGAAAATATAAGTACATGGAAGAACCACAAGCATTTATCTAAAGTGTGGTTGATTGAACACTGTAATACTGTGTTGTGTCTCTTTTGAGCTCTTCATTTAAAAGTAGATTTTGAGGTTTACTTCATCACCAATGTATATTATTGCAGTAAGTGTTGAAATAATCTCATACAGACCTATGTAACAGGGACATTTATTTCTAGTTGAAAAAAATCTCCACATGTTTTTCCCAGTAATTTTTTCCTTCACTAACAAAACTCCTGAGATCCTCAATATTAATTATCTTTTGCATTTTCTCTCCTAAGCCTAACAGTGATTTTGCTCAATATCTACAAATCAACTACTACTTCTACTGGACATTTGTTTGGAGTGATCCAGGGATGATGACAAGAAGAAAAAAAGAGAAAAGGTATTCATTGTTATTTATTGTAGCTAAAAAGAAATGTAGAATCATAACAAATGAAATTCACTGAATAAAATCATATCATGTCTTTAAATGGTCTCAAATAATTATATTTGCCCCTTCATATTCAACAGGGATTTTTATCCCCTCAGTGAAACAAATAAATTAACTCAAAGGAAAAGCAAATAAAATAAATTAATGATAAAATATAACCCTTGTGGGCACTTTTTTTCTCAGATGGACTGATATAAAATCATTATCTGATTAACTTCTTTCTTTTCACCATGTTTGTCTTGGGATAGTTAGAGTAATATTTAGCCCATAAGACTGTTACAGAAATATAGCTCAATTGATTGAAATGGGAATGAAATAAATGAAATAAATAAAATAAATGAAATAAATCAGATCTGGAACACAGTCTTTATTTTCAGTCTTCTGTAGATACTTCTCACAAGGCTAAAGAGGCTAGAAAGAAAGTTATTTTGGTGTGTTTTGTAGTTTCTCAAAACAAAATAAAACAAAACAAAGAGTTAAACCAACCCGAAGCGTTTTGCACATGGTCATCCACAGCCATGACTGTCGTATCAGGGAGCCACCACCTCAGTTTAAAATTCATTCATTGTTTATAAAACTGTTATCTTGCTTTCTTCTGTTTGTTGGGTGAGGAAGCTAATCAAAATCTCACAACTTTTGCCATCACTCAAGGACTCCTGGACAGAAAGTAATCTAAAGCTTTGGAGTGTTAGAAGCCAAAAGTTGGACAGCTCAGGAATCATTTCACAAAGGACGGAACCTACCTCCCTCTGAATCACATGGTTTAGTATATTTATAACAGGTCAAATCTTCAGTTTATTTAGACAACCAGATCATTAATGTGGAAATTCAGAAAAGTAAAAGCTAACTTCAGCAAGCATTTTTCTTCAAGAGAGCCTTTCAACATGATGTGCCTCTAATGACTGTGAATACATTTTAATCAGGAAAGCTCTCCTTAAAAATCTCAATTAGATTGCTTGTATGATTGATGACTACCCAGGCAAGTATCTACCAGGCTCCAAAGCATAGGGTGGAATTTGAAGTGTGAAATAAATAAATGCATGTTATTCATTATGTGTTCAGTATGTGTATTCTAACAGTTTATTCTTGATCTTGAGTTTAAATAAATAAAATTTAAACCTGGAGAAGGATTTTTAATTTTACATCCTGGCCTAGTCAGTCCATCAGTCACCAGGCACAATTTGCATATTATATGCCTGCTTGCATAACCTGTGCATTAAGTGCATAAATTTTTCATGGGCATCTTGGCCATAAGAATGACAAGCTGCAGTGAGAGCAAAGAAAGGAATAGCTGAAAGTGAAGATTTTTTGTTTACCATTTCCTTCAGTGCAGAACTGAAGTGTTCTGCCTGAACAAAAAGTACCCAATGCATTCAGACTGAAAACTGTGGTGCTGTACAGTAATACATAGAATAAAATGAAATTTCTATGTGAGCTTATAAAAAAGTTAAAAAGGACAGAAATTTAGGAAGAATTAAGTACTTAACTTACCTCCACTTCTTCAGAAGTAATTTGCTTTAAGGTAAATATCTAGCTTGAAATTATATTGAGGACTTAAATTACAGCTTCCTCATCAGGTACCTACAATGAAAAAGGTAGTTTGAGATGGCTGCAAAATTTGGATGGATACCCAAAATATTTCTGGTATCGCTACTATATAATTTTAACAAGAGAAATTGTTCAGAGAAATTACAGTGCCCTATTACAAGTCTTACACTGTGGTTTATTATTCCAATATGCTTCCAGCACTATTAAAATTACCATAATATTAGTATAAACCCTCTTAGTATATCTTCTGTCTTGATGAGCTTGATATGTCTGTATGCATAGTTGATATGTATACAATCAAACTAAAATGTAGAAATTAAATAATTGCTACAGTTTGCAGAGCTCACAGAATATTACAGGATTTTGCCTCACTTTGGTAGTAGAAATGAAATAATTGAAAACCTCTGAATGGTAATCTGTAATCATAATATATAATGGAACATTAAACTGAAATTGGCGCTAAAATAATGTGGTTTTCCTCCAATAACTGTCTCATCACAAAGAGAAAAGGACAACTAGTCCATTTTTCTGAAAAAGCTACCAAGACAGAACCTTGAAGAAAGGTTGCCTTCTAAAAAACCCCAAAGATCTGCAAGCAGAAGAATAGCTCTTGGGTGGTTACTGATGAATATCAGAAGCATTAAATTCTCTGTTTCTAAAAAAAATCCAAAGACTAGTTAATTTGTAACCAAAAGCCAGGTAACTGTTGTGTTTTGCCATTTTGAATCTGTTGCAAATGAGTGTCCAAATTGCTTTAAAATTCAAGGATATGAGGTAAAACCAGCTTTAATCTTAAGTGACAGCAACACAAAGTTTGCTGGCAAGATTCACTCTACTACTCACGAGAGAGTCAAGGCATGCAAAATGCAGACAATCAAAGCAGAAATGCACTGAGGGCTATTTAGGGTGTGTGTGTGTGTGTTCAGGTGTGTCGTGAGACAAAAAGACAGTGAGGGCAAGGATAAAAAGAAATACGGCCTTAAAGTTTAATAACACTCAACAGTATTTTTGCTTAACCTACACCTTAAACCTAATAATTTAACAAAGGAACAACACTTATACCGAACTTAGTATCTACCCGAATTTATAACTAAACTGTAACAATTCAGCAGACAAATAACACTCAATAGCATTTAACCGAACTTATGACTTTGAAGTTATACTTAGCTGCTTGGTGACAAAACAGCACTTAGGAGCATTTAAGTAAGATTAAGTTTCAAGTCACAAACTTACTTAGAGGTCTAACTTTGACAGCTAAGGTACTTACCCTCTAAGAAAACAGCATTTCTCCAGATTTGCTGTACCATATGTGCATGTGCATGCACAGAGACATAAAGAGTCAGGGTAAGAAAGGTACCTGTGAAAAATTCCCGTGAAGGTCAGTGGAATACTCACTTTGGATGCCTTTGCATCTCTCAATAGACAAAGGGTTGGGCTTGGAGGAGTGAGGGTATCAGCCCAGGACTTGTCTTTCTTTGGTGATCCCCCGAGCACAACAAATGTGAGAGCTGGAGAGTGTGCTGGCTCTGAGAAGGATGCTGCCACTCTCCTGCTGGGTCCAGGAGAGCTCCGAGGGCCCCGTTTTGGGCATCACACGGGTCACAAGAGAGGCTTTAGTCATAGCATTGTTTCATCCTGGCCACAGATTGGCTTGGCACCTTCTTTGAAAGAGTGAGAACAGGAATGTTATATTTTTATTGGAAAAAAAATTATTTTCCAAGGCTGTTCATAAGGAGAACCGGACCTCCTGGGACAGCAGGTTCTGGGAGCAGACAGTGCTTCTGATAAAACCTGGAAAAATCTGAGCCCAGGTGCTGTTTGCCATGGCCAAAGCCCAAGGAGCATTTCTCAGATCACAGCGTGGCCTGGAAGGTGTGTGTGTGTATGTGGGGGAGAATGCATTGCCACGGGACCTTTTAGTATTATTTATTACTATATGTTTTAGCCAAAACACTTACTGCTCTTTTATTTGTTTAATTGTCTGTCTGTTTATTAAAATCCTTGCCTGTGATAAAACCACGCTTTGTGACACAAGCTTTGAATGCAGAATTGTATGTGACTTGAGCATAGAGCTATCTCCAATTGCTGTGAGCTCATCAGGTACACTCGGTTTTTTTCAAATACCTGGTGAGGCACTGACATGTGCTGTCTTAGCTGAGTATTTGTTTTTTACGAACAGTTCTATCAATGGTCTGTCATTTCAGTATGAATGGCAGCGCTGCAATTAGGGATTATTGTCTCTAGAGTGCTGATATTGTGCTTCTTGAGTCTCACTGTCTTCCACACAGAAATATTCTTGTGCTATCTCTTGTCCCATTACTTCCCTTTCCTTTTCTTTCCTTTCTGTCTCTTTGACTGTCTTCCACTGGAGCTGTTTCCATAACATGTATCTCCATGATGTCTATGACCTTTACTGACATTAATGCACTTTCATTTACTGTAAGACTTTCCTGGGCACAGTGAGTCATGCAATGTCATGGTAGTAGCCACATAAGGGGGGAGGGGGGCAATAAAAGGCGTTGTATAAATCTTGAATTTGCCCCACTGAAACAGGAGAGATTGAAATTTCAGTGTGATGAATGCTCCTTTTATTATTACATAGCTGGAGTTCACATCTACATGCCAAATAGTTGAAGTATTAAATAAACATCACTTTTTGGACAGATCTTGTTTTGAGTGAATTTTTTGTTGTTGTTTATTTCCAACTCCCTGTTCCTTATTTTTCACTGGAAGTTTTCTAACTAACCATTTTGTAACACAGAGAGTTTACTCTGTTAGGTTTTCACAGTTTTCACAGTTCTGCATAAGATTTGTGAGATTCAGAAAAGCTCTTTTCTTTGGATATCTTTTATTTCAGATTTTTCCAACACATATATGAATTAATTTCAAAAAACCTCTCATGTTTTATTTCCTGGCTGGTAAAGAAAGCTTTAAAAATATACCCTGAAAGCAAACACACAATTTTTTTTTAAGTCGTACTCATAGACTGTATTTCAGGAAATTAGTTTTGTTTTGTTTTCTATGCTTTTGAGTCTCACATGGAAACAAAGTGACCCATATCTTCTGGAGGAGAATTGAAGGCAACACACAGAGAAAAAAAATTCAGTTTATATTGCAGTGTAATTTTTTTCCTACCCTTCTGTGATTTCATTGAGGGAACTGGGGGCTTGAATTTTAAAGTCTTAGGTAAATCTCATGTCACATTCTCAGCACAGTATTAGTTCTCCAGTCAGTTACTATTCACCCAGAATGTTACCAATAAATAGAGATTGTGAGAACAGGTTAGGAATAATGAGAGTTATTGCTATTAGTGAGCCAATGAAATATAATGGTTCTATAAATATTTTACAGGCTTTCTTTGCATTTAATTTTTCTCATACAGGTATGTTCTTCAGTTTTAGGACATTGCCACTTGTGGCAATACCCTTGACCAAAAAAACTTGAATAGCAGAAAATGACACCCTCTAGGATACCTTGACATATTAGAATAATTTTCCTGCTCATAAAATCTTATGTTTAATACCCAGACACTGCCTTCTTTAGAGTATAACATTTTTTTTGAATAAGTAAATTATGTCTGTTTGTTCATGCTGCCAAATTAATTATAGGGAGCAAATGTTACAAAACAGGAAATTAAAATATTTCTTATCTCAAATTGTTAAAATTTATTTAATTGACTAGAAGTTCTGGATAATTTTGAGAAACAAACATCTACTCTTCCTTACCAAGATTTTTTTTTTTAGCAAAATAGGAAATATGGTCAAGCTGCCAGAAGATTTCACAAGTTATGGGTAGAGAAGATCAAGTACTTCTCCACTTTGTGTTTGATTTTAATGATAGAAAGTGCTTTATTTCATCTTGTTCCCAGAATTCAGAATGTTCAAAATCACAAGTAGAGGTACAAGGCCTGCTCCACTGAAATTTAATTGGATTCAAAGGAAATTCAGGAGGCAATTAAAAGACACACAATAAATAAGCCAAGCAAAATCCTCACCCAGATATACTGCTTGGGAGAAGTGTTTCTGTGTGTTGTGATGTCCAGACTGGACAAAATTTTTTGCATGACCCTCCAGAAAAAAATGGTATTTCAAGGCTCATGGAAACAGGGAAATATAGACTGGAAAGTTATACAGCCCTTGACCAGGTACTGGCAATTCTGTTGTTTTCCTGTGATCAACGAGTACTTCTGCTGTTAATGTTATATCAACAGTGAATAATTCATGTTCTTATTTTGTATAATATTTTTTGCTTAAACCTCCAACAGATTGTTCTGCCCCTTTCATGTCATTATAAAAACAAGACAAAGATTTTAATGAGATTTATGAAGTTTAGGTGGGAATGTACATCCATTCTTCCTAGAGTAAGAGCTTCTCCTGGATTTGCCTTGAACATATATGTCAGGATAGCTCTGTTCATTAAAGAAGCTGAATGGAGAATAATCTTTTGGCTAAAAGTATTTGTACTGAACAAAACAGAGACAACCAGCTTTGTTCAGGCTTAGGAACTTGGTCATCTGGTAAGAACAATCCAGTGGTTTGGCTTTGGCACAGGACTAATGTCAGAAGCTACCAAAGAGGAAGAGCGTGTAGAACACCCAAAATTAATACCTTAAATTAATTATAAAATTACTAGGAATGTATACCCTTGACTTCCTTTTGTTTTCTGTTTCAATGATAATAGGTTCATTTTTTTGAAATTCATGCAATACTCTTCTTTGTCAGCTTTTGTGCTTTGAATATCATTTCACAATTGGTAGTATTATAAGAAAAGTTTTTAAGTGTGTATGGCACTATTTATAAGAAAATGGAAAGTTGTAAGTTTAGACATTAAAATATGCATTTGAAAGCTTATTTCTTTCATACAGCAATATAAACTTCACTGCAATATTGATGTGCTCTGCATTTTAAATGCTTCAATCCTAGTTTTAGAGGTATACAGCATATCGTAAAATAAAAAAAAAGAATTCATATGTTCCTGAGATGCCTGTCAGAAACAGATTCAGTAACAGAAAAGAAGAAAATTTTCCAACTGGTTCATGCATCAATTCCTTTTGTGTTAGACTGATGAGATTTCTGAAGGAAGAAAGATGAGGAAGAGCCACCTGGGTCATTGTGATAACTTAAGATTGTTTCAGCAATATCTTACACCCTGTGAGAATGTGATGATACAGATAATGCGCTATATTTTACCTCCCAAAATGCCATTGTGGCATCAACAGCAAAGTCTAAATTATTATTTGATGAAATTAAATGTTGCAGGAATTCTTTCGGCATATACATCAGACATATTCTTTTTTTCTAGGACATATTGGAATTTGAAAACAAAAGAATTTCCAAGGATATGAATCTTTTTATTCTAGTCTCTAAAAAACTCACATCTCATGGATTTTTTGCAATATGTAGCGTTTTAATTTTAACAGCTTATAGACCAATGAATGGAAATGTTACACTACATGAAAACTAAAAGCATCTAGTTCTTTAGAAAATGAAATTAAAACATATTACTTAAGGATAGCCCTATTCTAAGTTTTTCCATAGGGGAAAGTATGTGTACCGATTACAGCTATAAAGGCATGAGCTCAAAGTTTTCTGTGATGAAGAGTATGTTTTCAAAGTGTCTTAGACAATTTGTTCACATCTTTCTTCCGTTCAGATAAACGACCATATTTTATAATGCTAAATAAATTATATTAAATCTTTAAACGCATTTAAAAACATATATAAGGAGAAACTCCTGTTATATAACTGAGATGAAAAAAATAAATTTGACAATCATGATGATAACTCTCGCAGGTCACCAGTTATATTTTTAGAAAGGGTTGCACGACAAAGTATAAACTGCAGTTAATGTTTCAGAAAATATGTGCTTGTGATAAATCTGAAAATGTCTAATTACTATGCTACATCTCCCACCAATACTTTCTAACTAAAACAAAGTGTAGACTTCAACTGAGCTGTTGCATCTGAAATTGGAAGGGATTATTTTTTATTATTATTTTGTGAGCAGACTTCACTTCATAGTAATTTACACGCTGTAGTTTATAATTGCTTCTTAATCTCTCTTACTGCCGTGTTGAAAGACAGGAATAAAATTCTCCTTAAAACTTTTGTTTTGTTTAAAGGAAAATTAAATATGCAAATGTCAATATAAAACTTACAGCTGAAGTCTGAGAAAGCTCAGAGGTGATATGAAAAGATGGCTACACTATTTACATTTCTTTGGTATGTGTAGATTTTTCTACCTTCTTTTTTAAAAAAAATAAGAAAAGAAGCTATGATATTATTTCATACAGAAGAAATATGTATTTTCAACTCAAGATGACAGACATAGCACTTGCGAGTTTACATTCACTGGTGCTTCTTTTATTACTCTGACCTGCATGGAGTCCATTTGTAGGTCTTTCATCATATTTCACTTTGTATTTTGTAGATAATCAAAGAAAATTATAGTGGAACCCAGAGAGATGGATCCTCAACCCTGATGACTTGAATTTATTCAAGTGTAATTCTGTAGACACTGTTATGGCAGGACAGGGAGTCAGGTTCACTGATTTCTATTTGGTTTCCATTAGAAACCAAAAATCTTTCTCCAGTGCTAGAAAATCAGCCTAGGTATCTCCTCATTCAGTTCCAATCTACTATCACATTTGCAAGTCAGAAAAGCTCTCTGGAATGAATGATGAATTGTTTTCTGTCAATCATATGATAAGCTGTCTGTGAAACCCAATATGTATGTATTTATATCTCAGTCCTTCACAGATAACTTCCATAAAATGTAGGAAAAATAAAGAACCCAAGGATTTTTGATAGATAATCTATGGGACAACTAAAAGAAAGAGGTTATTAGAAAATATTTTTATTTAAAAACATCGATCTAATTAAGGAGTTAATCATAGTCTGAGCTTCAGTACTGAAGAAGCCTTTTTCAATTGAGACCCAGTGATTTCATAGCAGAGTGGGGGCAGATGTGAGACCAGAGCGAGGCTTCTCCACTAATCCTTCATTTCAGGAGTTCAGCAGTCTCTGCTCCAAACCCCTTTTTGTTAAAGCATGGTCTTATGTCCATGGCCCAGTTCTAGTGTAAAAACTGTTTATTGGAAAAAAATATATAAGAGTTCATAAGCTATGCCATGCAATACAAGAAAAGTAAAACCACAGAAGCGCAATTGCTAAGCTGGGAATTGTTAGCAGAAGGATTCACAAGGTAAATGCTGGCATAAGAAGAAGCAAACTCCTAAGAAGAAAATCAGTGAATCAAAAAAGAGCAAGACATCAACATGAAAGATCAATCCAGTACAAGGAAATTCAACTCTTCCTATCCTGAATGACAGCTGACGACCCCACCCAGCCTCATCACCTGTCTCACTGGAGAAGTGGAGTTTATTAATGTCTTCCTTACTGACATGCTGAAGTCTCAGCAAGCGACTCTGTTTACCAAAAATACCTGCTATGTTTGCTTGAGTTATTTAGATCCTTCTTGTGGTGTCTCTTCACTAATGTCAGAAGACCCATAACTAAAATGACCTGTGAGGGTGGACAAAAATGGACTAAGAATTCCACTCAGTATGTGTTCTGCTGGGAAACAGTGGGAGAGGGAGAAGGATGTGGGCAAATTTATTACATGCTTTGAAGCCTGGCCTGGGAAACTGGTATAAATAAACTCTAGAAGCTGACTAAAATGTCCTGCTGCTGCGTATTTTTGGTTTTCATACAGCTTCCCCTTCTTTATTGACTGGTTGATAGGAAAAGAACTTGCTGCTTTAAGTATGTCTTGGTATCACATTTGTTCAATTTTGTATGTGAGTCTTTTTGTTATCTTTTCTTCCAGGCCTTTTTCACTTTTGATCCTTTGTTCACAAATAGCCTTTAACTCTCTCTGAACAAAGTAAGTATTCCATGCTTCCCTCTCACTCCCTTCTCTTCTGTCATGTAATCAAACATTCTTTGTATGGCTTTGTTCATAGCAGGGTTTCACAAAATTATTCAAAATTGATGATAGTTTGAAGAAGGATTGAATGCACTCTACATTTAGCTTCCTTTGTCTGTGTGAAGTCTTGCACAAGTACTATCACTTCCTCTTATCATTTCATCAGAAATACACAGTACAAGATAAAATTTTCTCCATTAACAATACTGCGTGAATTTTTTTCTCCTTTTTTTCAATGTTGTAGATTATAGATTAGTATTATTGTTATTATTATTTCGATTGAACATTTAAAATATTTAATTTTGGGGTTTTTTTGAAACAAAAATATTTATTTTATTAGATTTATTGGTTTACTCTACAGTTAAGACTAGCATCTAATTATCTTTTTAAGTTCAGTAGTTTTCACGCAGTACTAATAAATCACAAAGCCTTGTGCTTTCAAAATGCTGCGTTTTATAAAAAACAATAAACATAAGCAGTGAGTCACATCCAGCAGTAATTTTTAATTTTCTCTTCCTAATCTCACAATGAATTAATTTATAATGTGCCAGGTAGGGAGATTTGGTTTTCTTTCAGAATATATTTGAAAACTGTTACATTATGGCTGAGATGGAAGCCAAATCCCCTGGGGTCAGGAGGTCCTTTGTGAAGAGCTAGGTTTCCTTTGCATCAGGGTATTTATGCTGCAGCTTTAGAGACTGGAAGTGGGGTTTTTGTAGTATGCTCACTTTAGGTTCTGCTTCAAAGCTATGACCCACCTTCCATCCAGCTCCTAAATACAAATGATGGTATATTTCCTATAACTATGCTTCTTTATGCACATTTTATTTTCATTGCTCGTGCTCGTAGATCCATTATTAGCTACAAATTTTAGTGGTTTGTTTGGTGTTCCTTTTCCTTCTCAAAAAGCTTTAATAATTAGATTGTCAAATCACAAAAAAAAATGATACTGTAGCTTGAAACCTATCATCTAAAAATTTGGCATTTTGTATATGTGGGCATTTTAGAAAATGTAATACCTTTTTCTAAGTGTTGACAGGAGTGAAACTGAAAGGAGGCCTAACCGTGGATGACAGGAACTTGTTAAAGCAAACATAATTGCTAATTTTATTAGGAAATTATTTTTTAAGTTTACAAGAACAAAAATAATAATATACCTAAATTTTTATTTTAGATTAAGAGTAGTAAATGGAGTGACTCATTGGAAAACAAGATAGGAGAAAATATGACTCCAGATCCTTTTTTTCAGATTAGAAATAACTTTACAAAGAATATATGCATGACTACAACTAGTCAAATGCAAAAAAAAAGTTCTAAATTATTCATGTGAGGGATGGCTGCATTGTTTTTGCATTTTGGAGCAAGATCTTACTTTCCATATTGATGCTGGTACTTAACTATCACCATTTTTTTTTTTTGTTTTTGTTTTGTAGAACAAATTAAAGGGTGCAAACTTGGTTAGGTCTGAATAGAACTAACTGAAACTAAGTAGTGCACCATAAGGCGGCTGGACTGAATAACAGAAGAAAACCCAATTATCACTAATATATTTCAGGTCAAAATAATAAAACACGTGCTTGCTTATATCTTTTCTTTCTCTTTTCCCCATCCCCCTGATGGGAAGTACCTGCAGCAGGAAAAATGGCAGGTGCCTTTGGAAGTTACCATCACCACTTTGCCTTTCAGGTACATTTGTTGAGGCAAATATCACAGCCTTCCCAAATATTTTTTTTTCAGCCACCTGGTAAAAATGTTTGTTTCTAATTTCCCTATAGCTGCCTATCAGTGTGTTTGGTTATCTTGACTAGGCAAAAAGTAAAACAGAACTTGATGATGCCTGGTTCATTCAGTCTCTTTTCTCTTGTCTTTCTTCTTTTCATCTCTGGTGAGAAAGAACATATATTGAGAAGTTTAAAAATTTTACAATTATGTAAATTAGCATCCTCTATTAAATTAAAAATAAAATCCAAACCACAAACCAAACAAAAAAGCCTTAATGTTTTTACCAATCTTAACTTATTGTGTCAGTAATTTCAATGCTTACAGCTAATATGGAAAACTCTTCCTTTTGGATAATACTGATTTAAAGAGTTCATGTATTTCAGTAAGATAATGCTGATTTAAAGAGTTCATGTATTTCAGTAGCATGCAAAGCTGCTACAAACACTGAAGAGTGTGCAAGTGGGAAAATGATGACCTGCCAAGGTGCTCAGGCGCTGCCTTTACCCTTATCATATTTCTCCAGCCAGTCTGTTTCTACTCTATGATTTAATTGATCTTGCCTACAGTCTCTTTTACAGCCTTGTAAATATATATATATATATGTTTTAAAAATAGTAAGCAATTCACAGAGAAGTCTAGATAGAAACATGTCTGCATGCAAATAGGAAAGGAAACTTGGTCATTTTGGTCTTATCTGAAATCTAAAGGAAAACTAGTGAGTGAATTGATTATAAATAGTAAAACTTCATTTATCATTTAAGACAGTGACTCCCTCAAAAATCCACTAAGCAAATAGGATGAAAAATAAGTAAAAAAGAAACGAAACAAAACAAAAGGCTAATTAATCAAACTACTCCTTTTAGGAAATAATGGCAAAGTAATGAAGTTTATGTTAGGCTGTAATCACTAAGAGTGTGTATTTTTTAGTCATGCGAGCATTTTTTGATCTTCCAATGGGCATCATTTAAATCCCCCTGAATTAGTGAGTAGATGATTGACAGATTGTATTACAGAAGTGTTTTGTATTTTACCAAGCAGAAACAAAAATAAAGGACAGATTTATACAAAACTTCTAAATAGTTTATACATCTTTCTAATATTATGCATTAGCTTCAAAGCCATCATTTTATGCTTCGAAGGAAGATGCATGAGTGTTAAAATTCCTATATATCAAATTAACAGATTTTATTGGTGTGATGGTACAAATGTTACTAAAGTATAACAAAGGGAGGTCCTCTAGGTGTCTGTTGGAATTGGCAAAATTCAAGTAGGGCAGGACAGAATATTTGCATGCACTGACTGATTTCAGTGGGATAGTCAAGTAATTCATGGTTCATTCTCTGATATATTTTGACCACAAATCACAAGTTAAAATACCCTCAAATTCAGCCAAAGGCAGTATAGTAAAAAATATTTTCTTATCCTTTGTGACTTCGCAAAATTCTGAAGTTTTACTATTGCACAGATGAACAAAGCCAAAGATTTTAAAAGCATGGTGGGGTGTTGTATGGGGTTTTTTTTTGGTGGGGCTTTTTGTGGCTGGTTGTTTGTTTGTTTGTTTGTTTGTTTGTTTGTTTTGTTTTGTTTTGTTTTGTTAAAAAATTCAAGTTTCTAGAAGAACAAAAATACAAGGCAGAGGGTAGATACAACTTCACAACTACTAGATGACAAATTACTCTTCCACTCAAAATATTGCTGAGCAGTAGAAAATTAAGTCTTATGAATGTGCTGATGCAAGTCTTGAATAACTGGCAAAATTGTGGAGAAACAAAAGGGGAGACAACAAAAACTAACTGAGTCTTCTTCACTATTTCTATGTTTTCTATGTTTTTTGTGACAACAAAGACTCTTGACCTGATCAATCAATTATTTCCCTTCACATCTTGTTGTGAAAATTATACCAATTTAGATTTGTTGTTATGGTTTGACTATGGTGTTCTTTCATAGAATTAAATATCTCTCATGACCCCAAAAACTTTTTAGGAAGCTTGGACACATAGGTTATAAAGATCTCAATTTCAGTATTTACAGAGGAAAACAAAAATTAGTTTCCCCCCAAAAGGAAAAAGAAACCCAAACCTATCGACAATTTCCGGAGTATTTGTTTGCTGTGGGCAGTTTTCGTAATTGCAAAACTCATTTCTGATAAAAGAAAAAAAAAATAGAGAATCATTGTGAAAGTTCTTATCTATAAAACACATCTGAAGAAGTTCCTAAAATCTGGAGGAGATTCAGCTAGAGAACACATTCTTCTATTTTGTTTATTTGCTGTTTCCTTGAAAATGTGTTTCTGGAAAGATGGTTTTACGTTTTCTTTACCTCAGCTCTTTTTACAGTCTTCAATTAAGCAGATTTTTCTGCTATTGCAGTTGAGTTACAATGATTCATTCCTCCCCTGTCTGGAATGCAGGATACAGGATATGATACTAAATTGATATTTTTTGTAAATAAGAACTTAGAAAACACAATTTCCAGCTAATTGAAATATCTCTAAGTGGAACTATCATGTTTTTTTGTTTTGGTTTTTTTGTTTGTTTGTTTGTTTTTTTCTTTGATTAGGGATGGGTAAAGACCAAGAACAACCACAAACACATTTCAACAGCTGGTAGAAATTAGAAACAAGTTCATAGCAGCACGGAGACTGTAGGTAGATGTGTGTTAATCAATAGACCACAAATAGAGGGTTGAGTCTGGTATTACTTGAGTGAAATCATCCCCTATGTTTCCATGAAACTTGACATTCTGACTACAAGGGTGCTGAGAGAACTTGATGTCCTTGAAAAAGAAAAGAAGGTAAAAATGAAAATCCTGTTGAAGAAAAACTTAAGCTACATAGATGTGATGATAATTGATTTTCTTTCCACTAAGCTTCTGTCCAGAAGCATAAGGCAGATTTTGTATCGTGGGTGAAGTGCAAGAGAGACTTTCAGACTGAATTTCAGAGCTCCATTAAAGATGAAAGCAATGCCAAAATATGGGCAATTTTGAAAAAAACCTATTTGTTTCCACAAAAGTCCAAAATTAATTCTATTTATTGTTAGTTACTATTATCTTTCTATTTATCTTGGGTACATCTACAACCATTAAAGGAAATTACAAAGACAGAGAAAGGCAGCACTGGTCTCAGGAGAGACCTGCAGTGTGGGTCCAGTATAATACAACATGAAGCTAATTAAGTACTCTGAGAAACCTGAGAAACTGGAAACCTAGAGAAAACAACATCCTAGAACAGCTCTTCTTGCTTTGTTGCTGATAACTTCCACCCAAAACTAGCTCAGGTACCTCTCTGATAAGCAAAAAAGATGCTCCATTGCTCAGCATTAGCCTTTCATTCTTCATTCACCTACATAGCATATATGTAAGCTGCCATGCCTTCATATAGTAAATAAGATAAATATATAAATAGAATATAATTACACATATAACATAACGTAACGTAATGTAATGTAATGTAATATAATATAATATAATATTTAAAATAATATGTGAACAATTTATCTGCATGTTGCCACTTCCATGTTAATTCTCTGCAAACTAATAATGTTTTACTAATTACTAACTGTTGATAATAATGTTTATTGATTCCAGCAGTGCATGTTACAGAAAAATGTGAGTCTTATTGGTCAATGTGGCAACTATTTGAAAAACATTAAATGTGTTTCTCATTGCAGTAAGACAAACTTATTACCAACAGAGGCCTACAGGTGAACAGATATAGAGCAAAAACGGGATAGTTTGTCAAAGAAATCTTAGCATATATTTTACAGCCTTAATGAAAACCATTTATTGCTTACATAATCAAACGCCTTTTTTAAAAAAAATAAAAACTGTGAAGCCATGGAAGTCTAAGTAGTTACAGCAGGTAAAAAGGGTCTTTAATAAATGAAATCCAATTGAAACACAGAGCTATAATGTATATTCAGTAAGCATTCCAAAATTAAACTGATAAATGTAACTTTTGTTCAATATATTATTCTCTAGATTTAATTAAAAGTTAAATGTGAACTTTAGACTGAGTGAAAGAACTATGAAAATTGACTGAGAATTTGATAAATGTGTGCTGTACAGCTACCTGTTCGTCCTGTAAATCTAATTGGGGCAGAAGAGGAGGTAGGCTGAATTTTTTGAGAACACATCTTCCCTTGATGGAGTGGCACTCTCTCCCTCTCTCCTTTCTCGGCTTACATTCTACTCTGTCACATAGCAGGGAAATAATTTTGAAACTGAAAAATTTATAGCTCAGAACAATATTCACGGAACACAACGTTGCTGCATGAATGCGTGGTTAACCTTTGATATGTAGTCATAAAACAGAAAGCTGTTATTATGGAGGATTAAGTTTGGGGCTGATTTAACTCAATGGCAGACATTCTCTTGGTCTTGAAGAATCAAGGTTTTGATTGGTGAATTCTATTTGGCATTTTAAGGCCATGATAAAGATTTATAAAGATGGAAACCTTGGCTCTCTCTTAGCATAAATCCGAAATATTGGGCATGTAATGTATAAATGAGCTCATTTGAAAATCCTTTCATATAAAACCATTTCAGATTCAAAAGGACATTACAGCTTCAAAATGACAACACTGAAGCATATATACCAAATATACGTCTCTTTTTCAGTTAAGAAATTCACTAAGGGTAAAATTGCAATCCATTCTAAACATGGTGTGGCATATGCCAACAGGACAAGGCAAACTGTAAATTCCAGTTTCTGAAAAGCAAAGGTAAGATAAAATTTATTTTAACCAACAGGCATTATTGTGACAGAAACACTGTTTATATTTTGAATTCACTTGGAATACCGGTGGATTCTGCAAAAATATTCCATAGTTCCATTCCAGCCAGTGCAGCCACAGATGTCCTTTTGGGTTTTCAGTCTTTCATCATTAACACCAGCACCATGTGCTGGCAGTAAACATGATATCTATTTGACATGTCAGAGGAGGAAGACATAAAAACCGTTTGCTAAGGGTAACCTTTCCCCTCCATCAACTGCCACACTCCTTGGAAGGGACACAGTGGAACAACTTGCCTGCTCTAGCACCAGTTCATCAGCTGATGGTCTTTTGATTACAAACCTCATTTGTTTGTAAGTTTTTGCACAAGCTTAAAAAAGTTGCATTTTTGGAATGCAGTTAGGAAGAAGAATAGAAGTTACAGTACATTTACAGGAAAGGGATTGCAGATCAGCAATCTCAACCTTTTAGTTACACAAAATTGACTGATTGAGACCAGGCATGACTGAAATAAAGTGCACTTTGCATATGATTTGTGTGTTTTAATGTTGGTCTGTGTGGTTTTAATGCTGGTGCAGACAGAAAGGCCAAATTAAAAATCACTTCTGATGCCTAGAACCCAAGGCATCATTTCCACCAGTTGGTAATGCCAAACTTCCACCAAAGAAAGGGAAGGGCTTAACATCAAAAATAAAAAGCTGTTAGCAACTGCAGTGTAGGTATTGACTTCTGGTACAACAACAACAACAACTAAAAAAAGCCTCAGTCTTATGCCAAAGAAAATTTCCTTTTGTCCAAAAAAGTAGGACTTGGTGGGTTTTTGTTTGGTTAGGGGAAAATTAGACCAGATCTGAAAGCCTGAGAGAGACAAGACTTCTTCAGCTCCCTGTTGCCGGGTTCAAAAGGTAGCAAGGCTGAGCTCATTCCCAGGATATGCGTGTGGAGGTTTGTGGAGCACAAATATAAAGCAGAGGGGGGTGTTTGGGTCTGGCCACATGTGCCAGCACAACAGACTGACAGGCGGTCCTTGAGCAACGCGACGTGAATGGCCTCATCTCGCTCCCCTCTCTGCTGAGCAGGATAGAGATCTGCGACTGGAAGCATGCACGTGCACGTGTTCAGAGTGGGCTGCCCACAGCTGGGCTTAGACACACAGCCTGCCCAGCTGCTGGCACCTGGACAATGCCAAGCTCCAGCTGCTGGCGCAAATGCTCTCGCACACAGAGTGAACTTGGGCTCTCCTGGCTCCCAACAACCTCCCCTACGGTCTCACTCTTGGAGATCTACCCATCCCCAGGCTCCCAGATCACCACATTGATTTTTCTCACCTGGTTTGATCTTTGCTGCACTCACACACTCAACTTACACGCTTGTTCCAGTGGTGGGCATCAGGGACATCAGCGTCCCTGAGACCCAAGGTCCCACTCCAATTTCTGGAATTACCATCCACTCACTGGGCTCTTGGCATCTGCTGCCACCACAGACACACAGACCCTCCAACCTGTGGTCTGGCTGCAGTCACATCCCCCTAAACACACATACACACACACACACACACACACACACACACACACACACACACGAGAGACCCTCACCCAAGAAAAGAGTTAAAAAGTAGTGTTAAAGGAGTATCAGGAATTCTCAAAGCAGCATTTTTAAGTGAGCAGTTTTCATGCTTTCAAGTTACCAACCGCTTCTTTCCCATACTCAGGTTTCAAAATGAATACTCATATACTCAAACACTCAAAGTTTCAAAACAAACTGGGCAGAACTACAAGTCTACGTTTAAGTAGTACTCTACTTGGAACATAGAAAATGTCAACATTTAGGATCAAGTATTTTTCCCAAATGTGCAGATTTCTGAGGAAAATAAAATAATTCTGAGAAATTTAGCTGCCATTTACAAAAGCTTAAGCAGATTTTTTTTAACCAAATTTATTTTCAGAAGTCTGTACTTGCTTTTCTCTATCAGTCTTCTATAGAGGAAATGTCTAGCATGCTCATGTTCTCAATTGGAGTGTGTTAGTGAGTTTGAGAACCAAGTCTGATTAAACAAATTCTGTATTTTATAAATAAGGAAAAAAAATTAAAAATTAAAAAAAAATGTACTTATTGCATGAAACTTATTGAGATATCAATTTCCTTCTGGACTGACAGCTGGAAACCAAGTGAGATGCTCCAGTACATCTAAATTTGGGATAGTGACCCAACTTTAGCTTCTGTGTGGAAACCTCATTTTAGGTGATCTCAATTCTCCTTAGCACAGATACATTTGAAATCACTGGATTATTAGCATATTCAGTATAAATCCAGCTTCTGAGGTGAGGTTTGAATCAGTGCTATGTTGCCCCAGATGCTCTGTGAATTGGTACTAGAATAATTTTGAAGCTGAGTTCATATCCACACAGACTTCTGGCAGGAAAGCACTGTAGTGCTGCTATACCCAAACCCAAGTGAAAAAAAAATACAGCTATTTTGAATTCATCAGTTTGGAAATAGAAAAGGTCCTGAGAGAGAATGTTTTCTTTCTTCTTCTATATGACAGTTGCAAGAAAGCAGGATTTAGGAGAGAAGAAACTGAGTAGAGTGAATCCTTCTTTCAAACCCTGCCTACAAAATTTCCTTGCCCATCCTCTTGGGCCTATTCTTTTCTCTCCCTATGCATCCTGTGATAGCTCACCTCTTGTCTCCAAAATTAAAATGGTGTCTCCTGTCCTTGCAATTTTGCTGTGAGTTTACAACCCATTAATGTTAAAGGATGAGGTGGTTGTATTTACAGAGAGGATAATGCCTGCTAAAAAGTACAGTTGAACCATGTGATATGTTTATGCCAATTAAATATGGGTGATTATTAAGTTTGGCCATGACTAAAGCAAAATCTATTAAAATTAGCTGATTATTCATGAAAATATTTTTATATTCTTATACTCGGCTCTAATACTGAGAACCTCATTAAGACAAATATTGAAGCTTGAAGGAAAATGCCAGACTGGTTGGATAAAATCCACTTTTGGTAAATCATGATTTATTTTAATAGCTACAGCCAACTCGATGATTTCCTTAATGCTTCTTCTTACATTTTATCAAACTTAAAGTGTTTTTAGCTCCTTTCCTATAGTTCCTTTCCTACATTTTATTCCTCTCCTTTTGCAAATTGCAAAAGAGGAATTGCAGATAATAATTTTGCTTTTCTTCAACCATTAAGTACAAAATCTGTTGATAGGTTTAATAGGAATCCATGCTACTGATTCAGTTTCATCTGTCAATTATTCAGTATCTCTGATAAACATTACTCAATCTTCCTGACTCCAGCAGTCATCTGAGTTTTATTTCATTTCAGCTATTGTAATTTGCATTTCTATATAGTTATTCCCATTAGCCATTCTGCTTTTGCCACTGTGCTATAGAGTCCTCTTTATTGAAAACTGAGATGAAACATTCAATTTTTGAGCCAGATCCATATAATCTTTAGGACAATACATTTTTAACACATTGCTACTGCACTTCTCTCCCTATTTACTAGGAAACCTTTCTCACTTGTTATAATTGCCTTTGCAAGGTTTATTTCTGCCTTTCAACAATTCTGAATTTATGAATAAGAATTAAGTGAGGTCTCCACCCTTTCAACAGTCTTTTCCACCTACTGAGATGTAGTCCTGCCACTTATTTGTCAACAGTATCTTTTCTGTTATAAATCTATTTGACAATGACTCTTTTTACTCAGTAACCTTAATTTTTCATTGCATCTTGTTTATTAAGCTCTCAATACCACATACCCCCCATTCTATCACAAACAGCAGAAACTTACACATTATATTTAACAGAGGCCAACTAGAAAATAGCACAGGAGTCACACGTACCTGGATGTTGTGAACTGCAAACTTCTCTGTAGAATCATTATTTTCTACACACACATGTTCTGCTGCAGCCTTTCTCCATTATCTTATTTTGGTTGCACCTTGGATGTGCCCAATCAGAGCTTAGCTTTGTTTAGCAGAACAAAAATTTAAGTGGAATCATAGAATCATTGAGTTTGGAAAAGTTTAACTTTTAAATTAAGAGTCCAACTTTAAACTAGAACTTATCATGTTCACCACTAAATCACGTCCTCAAGTGCTAATGCCCATATTTTTTAATACTTCTGGGGACTGGGACACTACCATTTCCCTAGGCAATAGGTGCAAATCTAATCTAAATCTCCCCTGGAAAAAAAAACATGGGACCATTTCCTCTTGTCCTGTCAAATGTACATAAAATAAAAAAATATAAATGTATAAAGTAGACTGTACTGGAAACAATTGATACAGAATTTCTGAAACTGGTATGTCAAAGAAGAAGTCAATAAGGTGTGCCACTTGCTCCTAGATATCACTGGCTGCAGAAAAGAGTAGTCACTGGAGTTATACCTAGCACAGATGTAGAAAAAGAAGGCAGGCCAAGAGGAGTCTAATTCTTTGCAGAACTTGGGCCTGTGAGCGATGGGGACAACCTGTGGTTCAAGTACTTTCATTCTCAGATCAGATCAAGAGCAGTGCCCAGTGGCTGAGGTCTAAGAGTATCTCTTACGCTGTTGCACAGCAGAACAACTTTAATACTGTCAGCTCAGGCAGAGAAGCACAAAGCTTTGCAAAGCCCTGCTGGCTGGCTGAAATCAAGGATGAAAGAGTGAGGAGTGGACATGTGGTGCAGCCTCCTTGAGGGAATCTCTGAGCTGAAAATGGGAGCATGAAACTGGGGTTCTCTGAAGAATAGCTCTTCCTTTAGACTGCTCTCTTCAGAACTGTAAAACTCTAAGGCAATACCCCAAGGCTGGACATATACTTGGTACTTAAGAACTTCCCAGTCTTAGCCAATGGCTAGCACATACTCTTACACAGAAGCATGTTCTTATTTTCTTTACAGAAACATAAATGCACATCTCGGTGTTGTTGATATTATTTTATTCCATATAGATGGTAAGTTCTATATAATGAAGTTATCGTAAGTGGATTATATACGCGCTCTTTTCTCATGCCCTATACATTGAAGAGAAGGTATAAAGTCTTTGGTGATTTGCTGCTAAAAGGGACAAAAATGTCTCAATATAACTGCCATTTCCCTAGTATAAATGTCAGACAAATCCCCCTCTGTTTCTTTTTCTCCTTCATTTTCTAATAATAAACTGCAGAACTTTTAAAAAGAGCTGCATTTCATCATCACAAATGAAACTTCACCTTTTTCTCTCTGTGGAGGCAGTAATTACAGGTTTGCACTTCGAACTGAAGCATTGATGAACATGCCTCACACTGCAGCAAATATAAAATAATCATTAGGCAGGCTATATTGTTTTCTGGGGGGTAAGAAACCTAACAAAAAAATTGAAAGCATCAGCATGAATCCTAATAATGACTACCCCAATGGTTTATTTCCTAGTATCACCTACTGTCAGAAGAAATTAAACTAGTGGGGGCAAGATATTTTTTTAGAAAATGCCAAACTTCTGGTTCTTCCTCAAATAACAATCACCTGATTCCCAGAAGCCAGATCTAACCACTGTAGCTGTAGGGCAGTTCAGCCACTCCTCAAGGCAAATCAAAGGGGGCCGAAGCAAATGTTTTCCTCTCTGGACAAAGGATCCCCAAAGAACCAACCAACCAACCAAAGAAAAATTAAAAAACAGGAAAGCCATACAGAGCAGATTAATAAATTCCTACATCTGTTAGAAGGATGAATCAAAGTCAGCCACTTATGGTACAGAATGGAAAAAATATTTTGATTCGTGGTTGGTTGCTCCTTATAGCCTCTTCTTGTTCACTAGCATATAATCCTTTTATACTTGTGCCTCAGTCTGAGACACTTTTTAGCAGCAAACTTGAAGTTGACAACAGAGAGATGGCAAACCAAACAAACTCCCCTGTGGTTCTCTTGAAAGCAGCACTAGATGCACAATTCAACCAAACAACTGCTTTGCACAGCTTGAATGGGGCAGTAGAGTCCATTGGTCTCTGAAGTTATTATTATTATTGGGGGGTCTGTCTACCCATACAACATAATGAGATTATTCATAGCTGATGCAAACTATGCCAATTTCCATCACTGGAAATAAAACATAGATTTGAATTTTGTTTATATAAAGAAAAAAATCTAGAACATTAGGAGCAGTATATAGCTTGTTAGGCTTTTGTTTTCATTTCATCAAAATAGTTTGGGTTGTGGATTTCCATCTGTGTTGTCACGATATTTCAAGCACTTAAAAACTGATTTAATTCAGGTCAAGAATAGAAAATCTTGATTGTTCTGACTGTTGCTCAGTTTAAAGCTTAGCTGAAAAAAACCCCAAAACTGAAAAAGTAACAGCCAGAGGGAGTTCTGCTGTAAACCAATAAGAGTTAGATCAGAGAAAATTTTTATTTGAGATTTTCAGCTTATGATTATTGGTAGGGTAAGGCAAAAAAGTTTTAAAGCTAATTACAGAGAAAAAAAACCCAAACAAACCACAACAAAAGTTTTCTGGTAAGACAAATTGAAAGTATGTGGAATTATGAGGGGGAAAGGTAGGTAGTCTCTCCCTAATTTCTCTTTTGTTCAAAAATAGAATCCTATTTTTAAATATTTTTCATATAATTTTTTTTAAAAAAGAGCATGGTTCTCACAGATCGTGAATCTGACAGCCAATTCAGTGAAAACTAACCAGCCAACCCAAAAAGGCATGGAGCAGGAAAATCCTCTCTTAATGAAGGTATGGGATTGAGAAGACCTAACATTAAACAGGTTTTAGAGTTTTCTTATTAAAGCCTCTTGTCTTATTGAAGGAAAAGCATTATAAAACTCCAGGTAGCACTTTAAACCACTTAGACTGAACCTCCTGCTCTCAGCTGCTTGGCATTTTGGAACTAGCAAATTAATGCCAGTATTTAGCACAGGAACAGGTGGGAAAAGTAATGACTAATTTCTTCTCTCTTCCAACTCAGCTACCACCACTGTCTTTTTAAAATACAATTCTTAGCACTGCCTGCTGTTTCCATTTCTTGTAAATCTCATTGCTCTGACATGGGGCTGCAATAAACAAACAGCTGGACGCATCCTTCTACTGCGGGTGGAACAGCTTCGCTCCTGCAGCAAGAGCCTCGTCTTAGTGTGCTCACATTGCCTCTCTTGGAAGGGTCAAAAAATCTGAACTCTTCCAGCAGGGGGATAAGCAGCATGTGTGCTGCATGTGGCATTGGTGCAGTTTGACTCACAAAATAAATGAGCTCCATTAGAAAGGTGCCTTTTTTATTATTTTTCAAGTATATGTGATAAAAGCAAAGGGAGATAGGACAGATCCAAAAACTTCTATTCAGCAGATCAGCAATAAGGGTATTTGCACAAGTTGTTGGTGAGTGGATACAAATGTCTGCTCTGAATCAGCTGGAACAGGAGTTTATTTAACTGGACCTGCATAAAAAAATAACATTTTCAACTTTTCTCATCTCAGCTACTTCAATCTCTCTCTGTTAAGTACATTGCTAGCCCTTGCTCTTTTTTCAGGATGAATGACCTTGTCAGTGACCAGAGAAGTTTATACTAGGCAGATCTAGGCCTATAGCAACTTGTTCATTTTTAAATCTAAGAGCTAAGAAAAATTATTAAAGTGCTTAGAAGAAACACATGATCCTACCTCTTCTTCCAGTGATGCGTATGAGAAACACAGATAGGGTGCTACCAATGTTGGCTAAGGGAAGGAGTAAGGAAACTTGCTTTCACCATGGTTTAAGGGAGCACAATTGTGTAGGGGTGCTAACTCTGCTTCAGCCTATGCCTGACCAATGACTGGGAACCTTTACTCCAGTGTTTTTGCTCTTTGGATGACATTTATTTATTTATTTATTTATTTATTTATTTTTTACCTAAAAGAAGCTATTGAATAAAATTCAGACATATTTTAATTGCAGCAGAAGATTTTCATGAAAATTCTCATACATCTGCAAACATTTTTACATTTTTGCCTGCCACAAAATAGTCTCTCTGGTAACCTAAAAACATCCCAGTAAACCCTGTGTATTAAGCATTTCAATGGCATGCATGGCAAAGTTTGATAGAATATAAATGTGAACTTTAGCAGTAGCTAAAGCTAGCTGATTGACAAAGAATGAGTTTGTTTCCTTCATACATGAGTTGAGCTGTGTGTTCAGTTCATACTCTCTTTGAAAGGACTGTTGTCTTTACTTACTTAGGTCCTGTTGGAAAGCTGAGTTTTTTAACAGCAGCAAGCAGTAAGAATCCAGAGGGTATTAATAAGCGATAATTAGAAAAATGTTGCAAAGTTTTCACTTCAGAGACCAAATAATTGTGTATATTCCCTTATTTTTTGCTTTTAAATGCCATCGACACCAGATGAAATTTAGTCATTTAAAATTGGTTAAATTTTATAGTCTTTTAAAATGTTGGTTGAGTTGAGGAATTGACCTGGGAGGTGGAAATAAATTGAAGAGATGGGTCTGAAAAAAAGTGTTTGTTTAAAAGTATCAGTTTAACAAAAGGAATCTCTTTAATAGAAAAGAAAAAAACACATGAATTTGCAGGAGCACGACTTTCTTAGGAACATTTAAGAAAGAGAACTTAAATTTGCACAATGTCAAGTTAATCCCCTCCCCCTCAGTGAGCACTGTGTCCACATGCCTAGATAATTTTCAGGCATAAAGTTCAGTAGGTGTGTATGAATTGGTGAACTGTTCTAACATACATTGTGAGGTGACAGAATTCCTCACTAAAATCAAGTGTAGTTTTGGTCTTTTGAAGTTTAATACAAAGCACAACAGTGCTATTGCATAAAGTCCTGGCTCTGAAAGCTTGTTATTTATTGCCACTATCTTTTGTCAAACTCCACTGAAAAATGTAAAGGTACAGTTGATTCCTCAGATGACATTACCCAATGGATATGAGATGTCTCACAGAGTAGAAAGATAGCTCTTGCCTGCATACTTAGGATAGAAAAGAATTTTTTTTTTTTTTTACCTGTTTAAAAATGAGATTTTTGGGCAAAAAGAAAACCTCTCAGGATTCTATGTATATTTTATGTATATGAAATCTATCCATTAAATGATATATATCCATTATATGGAATAAGAATGAAAAACTTTAGCCCATTAAGAGTAAGTAAGCTGGATTTTCTGTCAAAATAGCATCGTCTTTTCTCTGACTGTAAAGCTGTCTAGAGATAGATAACTCATCCCATTGCATTATTATTCAGTGTGAGTTATAATATTCCAATATCAAAACCTGAAACATGGCACTGAAAATGGATAATTGATATTAATTCTTTAGCTACTGAACTTTCAAACTGCGACTTACTCAAACCCTTCTAATTCATTTGTACCTGTAGGTAAGTATTGAACATATTGTGATGTGCCCCTTTACAGAATTTTAGTGGTATTATTTTTCATTTTTGTATAGTATCCCTTCTGTTTCTTGCTCTGTTCTGCTCCACTGACATAATTAAATTATGGTAAAAGGAATGGCAAATTTTTAGTAGAAAATCCCAGTATCTTAAAAAAAAAATAAAATAAAATGGTTAAACCAATAAAAATCTATGGTGATTTTGGATGATTAGATTTCAGTAAGATTTTTAAACATGCAGCCATGAATGGCTCCTTTCAGAATACTCTTTTGCAGGTAGCTCAAGTTAGTTATCTAAGAACAGCTAAAACAATTTAAGAGAACAATCATTAACTACTTCAGAAATATAATGGTAGTGTAAATTTAAATTATGACACTTATTATATAATGATTTTAGTAATTGCCCTAGGCATGAACATAATAAGTGATTGCAAGGAAGGAGAATGATGATTTCTTCCTTCTTCTTTCTTAGATACACTGATACTCTTTCACAATAAAGGACAGTCTCATCTAAAAAATGAGAATGTGAATCTGGGCTCCAGCATGCAAGAAAAAGACAGAAACCCTTATGATGGAATTGACTCTTCAGGCAGAGTCTTTAAATTAGATTAGATTAGATTCCATCAGAACATGAACTAAAACATTTAGCTTTGTAAAATAACAGGAAATTCAAGGAGACCAAAGAGAAATAAAACATTTCTAAATCAGCATATCTCTATCTCTCACCTATCGTTTCAGAACAACGTTCTCCAGTGCGGCGCTCAGCTGATGAGGGGATGAGCAGCTCTCCCGTTTCCTCTAGGACTTCCAGAAGGGTTTCTTTGCAACACTTTGGAAGTCTGAACCCCTATTCCTTTCAGGATTCAACTCCACTCTAGGAGATCTCCTCCTAATTTCCCAGATGGTGCATCCTCTGTAGACAGGTCTGGTTACCAAGAAAATGTTTAGGATGCATTTACCCTGAGCACTAATAGTGTTCATCTCTTTCATTTATTTAACATTCATCCCATTTTTCTATATATGAAATGCATGTTTTTCCTGTTTCTATATTATATCTTGATTGCCTTATAAATAAGATTTAATTGGGACATTAAAACGAAGCAAATAAATACTATAGTTGGATGGATTGTAACTACAATACTTTTTCAACCTGGCTCAGCCTGATTACATCCAGTTGAATGCAGTGAGAGACTAGAAAGTTCCAATATGTCACTGTATATATCAGTCAACAGAGTACTAAAGGATGTTGCCAAATACAAAGCTAGGCTATGTTTATACTTTTATCAATATGCTTAATTGAAAAAGATAACATTTATTTTTCTGATTAAATCACATTTTTTATAATAAGCAGATGTATAAATTTATGTTATGAACATTTTATAAATCCTGGACTCTCACTTCTCAGGAGACTGGTGTACAGTTAAAGGTCCAAATGGGGTTTATTACTGGGAGATATCTGCAGATAATGATATTGGTTCCATAACAATTCTGTGATTATTATTGCCAAACTATCCATCCTCTGCAAATAATTTAAAGACAATATACCAGATTAGAGCTTTGCACAAGCTCCCAGTTTTGTCTTGTAGTAACATTTAAGACTTTGACATTTTTAAATTACAGACTGGAATAAAAGCGAGATTAAAAAAAAAAAAAAACGTAAAAATTAAATTTCAGTGCATAGATTTTCCCATGAGATTTTCCATTCAGTTTAAAAAAAAAAATATAGACATCCTTATGCTTAGAGCACAAGATTCAATGACATGACAGATACAATATTCCACATTTCAATTTATGCTGACAAGAGTGGTAATGTAGGTCAAAATCTCCCATGTTGTATAACACAACCCTTCCCATGATTTTGCAGAGCACTTTTTTTTTTTTTATTCTTTTAGCAAAGTCAGAATTTCCAGCAAGTGAAAGATCACTGAAACTAGACCCCTTAGACACTGATGTCACTGCACATTTAGATGGCATCTTAACCAGAAGTGTCTATCAGTTCTCCCATACTATTTCAGAGGGAAGGAGAAACTCTTATTAGACACTGGAAAATTAGCTCAAACCTTTGCAATTTCACTAAAACTTTATAAGTAATAAGAATTCTTTTTGTTTTTCCCATTCAACTATTTTAGGAAGAGTAACAGCATGGCTATTCAGTTGATGACTCCTGGTATGTGGACCATTTCTTCAGAGTAGCAGGCATTAATTAGAGCACCATTCCTGTTTATCCAACTTGCAGTGGAAATTTGAGATGACAACAAATCAACCCCACAATTCTTCAAATAACATTACAGCTAATTTCTTGCAAAGTTAAAGTAGAAAAATCAAGAGCATTGTGAATGAAGATGACTACATGCTGAGCTGTAAACATAGCTTAAATTTACCTTATCAGTAATTTTTCCACATTTTCTTTATAAAACTTAAATCTAAAGCTTAGAGCTTATGGAGGAACAATACACGCTCTCATAAAACCTTTCTTTAAGAGACAGCTTACTTTATATTAGTCAAATGCTTAAGAAAAAAACCCAACCCTAGATGGAGATGAAGGAAACATAAAATGTTTCAGCATTCAGCAGGAAAATTTCTTTTTGTTAGTTTACTTCAGAACTAAATATTACTATATTCCTTGAATTTCTCCTACTGTAAGACAACCACTGAAACAATTGACCATACAACTATATATCTTATAAAAATTACTGTATTTTTACCTATTAATAGGTTTTTCTTGGAAGCTGAAGAATGTGAAAGAAAGGTAGGATTTGCTGTCTGATATTAGAGAGCAGAGCTATTGAAGCAGTTATTTTGCTTCTCAAGTTGCATGATTTAATAAGCTTTATAGGAAAAACCCCCTTAATATGCACAGAGAGAGTTATGTGCTAGAATTTATGCTGGTAAGTGAAGAAATTCTGACCCATGCAATAATCAGATGGGAATTTAGAGCAGAGATAATTCTGTCACTGGCTAGTCTTGCTAGTGATTAAAAGATCATCTATCCTAAAAAGTACAAGAAAGAGGTGAAACCATTGTAAATATACATCAGTGTGAATTGCATTTCAAGAACAGCAGGTTTTATAGATATGCAGTTTATTCGTTTTCTAGGCATTCTTTTTCATTGTTCACGGTATGCTATCAGACTAAACACATGGTTTACAAATTAAAACTATCTTAAAATGCAAGAAAAAATGTTTCTCAGACTATTTGTGCTGAAAGGTTTTGCAGTGCTGAGCCAGACAGAAATCTGCAGTGCCAGTGTTTCTAACTACCTCAGAAACTCTTAAGGGGAATACAAGCTGACTGCTGCCCTGGAGCATTGGATGGAGTCAACATGGGATGATTTTGCAGTGTGAATTATGAGAAAATAGGCACAAAAGGACACAAATATTTACTTTGAATGAGATTTTTCTTTATTCTTAGGGTCCTTCTGCTATCATAGTGACAAGCTGATACAAGTGACAAATTCTCAGCCCCAGGAACTTCTCAGCATATGAATGTGCGTATATATATATATATATATATATATATATTTATATAGATATATATATATATATTCACTAACATGTAGCCAGACAAGGCCTACAGAGACCACTTTTTCTTGAAGTCTCACCTCAATAGTAATTGGGATGAACAAAACTTCCTTACCTCTACATTTCCCATTAGCCAAAAAATGCAACTAAAGTAATGTTGTAGCTGCTACCAAAATACTGCTTTACAGTTGTGCAGATTCTGCTGCACAGAAATAAGAGTTAGGCAGAAGGAAGTGTGACTGGGATACAGGACAAGAGCAGGACTAACAAAAATGCAGGCTTCCATCCTGTTTACCATAAACAAATGTTTTAAAGTAGCCTGTGCTGTATTTTTCAACACGTGCCTTTTTTATAACAGTACAAGAGACTCATTTTACATCCCAGTGACCTAGTTTTCCAGGAGGAAGGCCTCATATCGTTATGCATAACCCAGCAGTTTAGAAACCAGCTGCAGAAGAGAAACACAGAATAATGAGGGGAAGAAGGACTACAGGGATTCGAGAGTTAGTACACTGGTGAAAATGAAGCTAAATATGCCTGCAGGCAGCAGCAGCTCTAATGCTTCTGTAAGAGTGAAATAAAACTCAGAGGCAAAGGATATACATTTCTGGTGGGGGCAAAGCCCATTACTCCTAAATAAAATCTACCCCATGCAACGCATGAGGAGATAGAAAGAAGACAAAAGATCGTGAAAAGTACATTTTCACCTCTTAGCTGATTTACTAACAGAAAGCAGAGACCAAGCTAACTAAACAGCAGTATCAAGGGGCCAAAAGAGCCAGGCCTCAGATTCATGAATATGTTTGCCCAAATACCTTTTGACTTCTGAATGCTCCAGCTCCCCTTAAAATGTTTACAGTTATATCTCTTAAGCAAAACAACCTATAATAACGTCCCAGCTGCTTAGAAGGAAACTTTATTTACCATCCCCTTGTAGTTAGAAGATACAAGTCTTTTATCTGACTTGTTCCCTTTCTGCTGTCTCACTTTGATCCTCATGTAATGTTCCTGAACAAGGATTAGGCATGTGACTGGGTAATACAAAACAATTTTTCTTGGTAGGAACCTCCTTTTCCAAAAAGAGCTGGGTCACCAAAGAAAACGCAAACCAAGAATGTTTTTAAACTTGAGTGAAGTTAATAAGTGCTGGAAAAAGCATTAGGCAAAGATGAGGTTTCTGTAATATAGTAATTAATGTTCCGAATCTAAACTCTTGTTTTGAAATGGTCAGTTTTGTATTTTAAGAGAAAGGAGGGAGTGGAAGTGTAGATCCAGGGCGAATCCAGTGAGTATCCTTAAAACAGTCAAGAACTGTTTGAAAGAAATTGGGTTAATACTCTGTTTCATATTTCTACTAAAAAAATAACAATTACTGACAACCTTGCCTTAGCTTCTACTTCCAACCCGGCAGCTCACTACAGAAAAGCAGCTGATATACTGTGCTAATGGCTGAGCACAAATGAACTCCACTCTTGACTTTTCATTACTTCATTTTAACACTGATGACAGGTCAGAAAGAGAAAGGCTAAATGCAGTAGTTTCAGGTCATTCCTTCCTAATAGTTGCAAGGCCTGTATACTTAACCAGGAGAAATTTAAATTATTTTTGTGTTAGTCATACTCTGGAGAGTTGCAGTGTCAAAATTACTTAATGACTTTGGATTAGCCACATCCTATTCTATCTGAGCCTTACTGCTTATCTCTAATGTCAAGGCCTGTGTGTCGGAGCTGTATTGTATGAGAGGCACAGTAGTAGAGTCCTTTTCATATAATAAATATTGGTTTTCCAGCCTTTTGGTTTGAGACTGCTAACACTGTGACAAGAACAGGCTCCTTACATATTAGGTAAACCTCATACAGATTTTGTCCTATGTTTGGTCCCTGGAGGTGGAGCTTAGGGCCACGTGTGCCTGGCTGGATTGCTGCTCTGTACCACCTACCTCATAGTTAGGGGTCATGATTTTGGAGACAGGAACAAAGGAACCTATCCCCAGAAGTGCAGCATTTAATTCACACTCTTGATGGGGAAAGGTAACTGTGGTAGTACTGTGGACTCCCAGGACCAGCGCTGCAGACTCTGTCCCTCCACTGCTGCCACTCAGCCCTTCCCATTCCTCCGAGACGAGACTCTGAGATGCAAAAAATCCATCCAAGATGCGGGTCCAGGACGCAGGTCCAGAAGGAAACACAGTGACAAACCAAGGTGAGAAGAACCAAGCCTGAGCTGAGCTTGAGCCCAGCCAAGCAGAGCAGTCCTGTGCAATGTGGATCATCCATCCCTCTGGGGCTTCATCCATCAGGGTTTTCCATTGGAGCTTGGGGATGGGGAACGCTGGCTGCAGGAGCACCTGCGATCTTGTGTTTGTCTCAGCAGCTATGCAAACTAAGCTGAAGTGCTGAACACCTTTTGTGTGAAAAGTGCCTTCTCTTTTGTGTTCTTTTGTTATCAATCTTTTTGTTATTGCTGTGAGCTTCTTATTCCATTGTTGAAGATTTCAGAAAATTGTTGTCTCAACCCATAGTCTCTGTGTTTGCACTCTCACCAGAGTGGGGTGGGGGGAAGAGTGGCTCATTTGGAGTTTAAATCCCAGCTGGTGCTAAATCACCGCAGTGGTTACAACATAGTGTTGTAAGCTGTCCTGCAGCCTTAAAATTACAATTTTTCACACATTTTCTTTCTCAATTTGATTCAATACCCAGGGGAACTCTTGCCTTCTTAGTAGATTGCCACAGGTTGCCAGGTTTGCATGTAACATCTCAGATGATTCCAGAGAGATAAACACAGATGAGGTTAGAAAATGGCTTTATCTGCCTCATCCCAAAGTGGAAGTATGTTCTATTGATCACATGTTGTAAGTAGGCACCTTTGGAGCAAGCGATGGGGTCACCAGAAAAATAGACAGAAAATCAAAAGATCAAGAGGAGATTAATTAAAATGAATAATACCTGTTCTTCTGTTAAGATCACTGTTACTGATGTGACAATCAAAACCCACCAACACATTGGCAGTGGTAAATTAGAGTTGGAAAAAACTCCTGCAATCTGTTACTCGTGGCATAATGGCCTCTTTTTCTTTGACTTGATCTTAAATAAATATTAGCAGACATAAACTCTGGATGTAATGATAGATAATTTTTATGGCCCTGAAAATAAGAGATTTGTAGAAAAATGTGTGTTTAAGGAAGTGTTTATTTTTTTCTTACATAGTTTTATTATTTATCAGAAAAGTCACAGTTCATATTTTTTATTTATTTTTAATTCTGGGGCTGCGGGGGGTTCTTTGAACAGTCTGATGTGTTATATGATCTCTATTACATAGAGATTATAGTCCATTCTGTAAACATCTATGATTATGGTAGTACAGTACTGATTCTTTGATGGTGAGATGTTGAACTATGGAGCCTGACATAATTTCATCTTCTGTGACATCCATCAGTTGCCTCTGTGAACAATGTTAGAAGAGAGATGGCAAATAAACTCCCTGCTAGGGATGAGAGGGGGACAGGGACAGGTTGCCAAATATTTGGATTGTGGCAATATTGAGTCTATGAGTATGAAAGTTTTGCTTATAATTTTTTCTTATTCTTTTTGTTTTCTCTATAACTATGGGCATTCTGGCCATCTATAGATTCCGTTTATGAATAATTTCAGTTTTGCTTTTGACATTCATGTGAAATTGTGCATTTCTGCCTAATCCTGAGCTGAATGAAGACAGATGTCCTATTATAAGTTTCTGTAAAATCTCTTTTATCAGCCATTCACTTCTTGTCATGCTATGCACACAGCTCAAAGGAAGTGCTCCAGGCCAGGTTAGTCAAATTTGCACATCACTTATCCACGGGAATGTATTCAAGGCTAGTTTTGACTGCTAACACAGCTCCTGCATCCATGAAGTTTTTACTGAACCTTAGTCATCAGTCTGCTTTGTGGATGCAATATGAAATTTCTGATTCTCTCTTGGAGATGCTGTGATGATTTTCCTGCAGCGGCTTGGATGTAGCCTGCTGCAAGGTCAGATGGGAAGTACAAGCAGACTCAGGTGAAGGCTGAATTGACTCTCTCAAATCTGCATGTGGGTGTCACATGCTGGGCATATTTGGTAGCTTGGGCTCTAGAAGACCCCCAAAGCCAACCAAGCAAAGCTAAACCACCTGCTCTCCCCTGTCCAGATGCTTCAATAGATCAATGGAGGAGATGTTTTTATCAATTTCCATCTTTGGATTGCTCATCGCCAGTCTAAATAAAAATGGTAATGATAAACTCTTCCTTTTTTATGTGTTGAAAGAGAAAAAAAATGAAAATTTGTAATTTTCTTTACAAATAATGATTTTCATAAAATCTTTATATCATTGGTCCATTAATCTACATCAAAATTTGCTGAGATTTATGGACAGGGAAAATATTAAAGAATAATTTTTGGCACAATCACTTTTACAAGTTCAATATTTTAAAATGATGCTTTTTAAATTAGAACATTTTTCTCTCTACTGTATTTGAAGCCAATATATCTCCTTTTTAATAATAAAACATATAAAATATTATTTCACAAGTTATGTTAGGGAAAAAGCCATGTTGGAAAAGTACAGTTAGTCATGACAGAAAAAAGACTAAGAAGCTCCATTCAAAACACTATTTTCTACTTTTCTAAACTACTTATTTATTATCAGGTTTACTGAGCCAGAAATGCAAAGAACAAAATATTATGACTCCATTTGGACAGAAAGTCTCATTATGGTGCTTGCTGAAACATTGGACTTGGATTCTACAGATTTTGCTACATATGCTAAAAAAGTAAATTAAGTATGAAAGAGTGATATTTTTTCCATCCTCATCTCCTTCCAAGTTTAAAATATTTTAATTTAAAGTTGACTCAGAACTTAAATTATGGCAATAACAATACAAAACAAAGATTTTATAGGCATGGAAAAAAAATCAAATAAGAAATGCTTTACATATCTCTGTTCAAAGCGAGACTGGCAAGTACAATTCAAATTAGGTGAGTGATTTTGGGAGGATCTATTAAAAAAAATCAACCACAACCAGAGGAAAATGCCCCAGAAAGTTATAAGTAGGGGGAGAGAATGATTTTTTTAAAAAAGGAATCAACTGAAAATATGTTTCCTGAGTACTAGAAAGCAAAACACAAAACCAACCAGAAAACAAACAAACAAACAAACAAACAAACAAACAAACAAACAAAGAACCCTTCAGTCACCTTTGGAGCTTTAAGGAAACCAAATTTTGTATAACTGAAGTTTCTGGTGCCATCTAATAAGGATGTGTGACATAATATAGCTTGAGATCAGCCCCTTGAAAAGGGAATGTAACATCCCCTAAACAAAGATCTCAAACAGTAGATTAGTCTTGAGAATATAGAAATATTGCCATGTGAAAAACTGACTTCTGACAAGTAATATAAATGCATTACAAATTACAGAAAGTAACTGATATGACAATGTTTTAGGCTGTTTTTGAAAGATGATCTTTAAAAGATCAAAACTGTCAATGTCCAGAATTCCTTTCCTTACCGTAAGCAAAGTTACATGAGAGTGCCTGGTCTTGGCAGACGTGTCTGGTTTGCATGGCTAACAAAGATATGCTTACAGCTGCCTGCCACAGCTCAGAAGGGTTAGACTTCTCAGGTCATTAATACTGGAAAAGAATTGCTTTGCGTGGGGAGAATGCAATCTTAATGCTAATGAATGCAGGAGGTGATCCTGCCCCTCTACTCTGCCCTAGTGAGGCCACATCTGGAGTGCTGTGTCTAATTCTGGGCTCCTCAAAATGAGAGATATGGAGCTCCTGGAGCAAGGCCAGTTGAGGGCAACAAAGATGATTCAGAGACTGGAAAACATCTCTTGTGAGGAGAGGCTGAGAGGGTTGGATCAGGCTCAAGAAGTGACGACTGAGAGGTGACCCCATCAAAGTCTGTAAGTATCTGAAAGGAAGCTGCCAAGAGAATGGAGCCAAGATCTTCCCAGTGTTGTCAAAAATAGGACAAGAAGCAATGGGCAGAAACTGATGCACAAAAATTTACGCCTGAATATGAGGAAGAATCTCTTTAGTGTGTGGGTGACAGAGTGCTGGGACAGGTTGCCTGGAGAGGGTGTGAAGTCTCCATCACAGAAATTTTTCAGGAAATATCTGGATGCAATCCTGTGCAATGTGCTATAGGATGCTTGAGCAGGGATGCTTGAGCAGATGTCCACTGTCATCCCTTCCAAGCTGACCCAGTCTGTGGGTAACTTTTCTATTTCTCTACTTGCTAGAAAATGAAGTTTTGTGAAAGCTTTTCAAAAACCTTCAGTAAAACATGAATAGGCTTAGATTTGCATGTCCAGGTAGAAACACTGAAATTTCTAATGTTTTAGACTTAAGACCATCAAGCAGAAATTGAAATACAGAGTTACCTTGTAATTTATCGGATTTGGCACTTTTTTTCCCTATTAGAAGAATAATACAATACTGGGATGTTATTTTCAATAATAACAGTAACAATAGCAATAATAATAATAATAATTCTAAGGTATTTTACTTTTTAAGGTGAGTTGAAAGAGGTCTATCATTGGTCTTGGTAGGAAATCTCATAATTTTCCATAATCCCAAGAATGTTACTGACTTGTAACCCAATTGAATGGTGTAAATTTTTTTATACATCACATTTGACAGGGTATTCTTCTTAGCTTCATGTGTCAAATGTTATTAAGAATGGGGTATGCCTCCTAAACCTTTCCTCACTTTCAAAAGGTGGCTATGTGCATTTGATTAAATATTCTCTATGGAAGGTATGCACATGACTTTGACATGCTCACTGAGTAAAGGTGCTGTGTTAGTGTGATATGTAATACTGTTCTAAGCAATAGAAGTAGACTTCAGCGGGAAGAAAAAGGACACAGCTTCATTTAAACATTTAAATAATGATTGAGAGCAGCACATCATGATACAATAACTAATTTCCTGACTGGCAAAAACAAATCAATGAGTAGTTTTAGATACTATTCTACAAGAGAAGGAGATATTTAAGGTTTGATCTTAGTTGTGAGGTTCAGACAAAAATCCTACTGACTTTACATACAGTTTCTGTGAAAGTGTCATAGTATTAGCCCTAACAAGAAAGAAATTATTGGAGAAATTTATATCAAAAGGAATCCCAACCACAATGTTCATTAACTATTTTTATCAGGATAATCAATAGAGTTCCTCTAAATGACAAAATGTATGCTTAATATAAGGAATCCCCTAGAATTTTAATGGCATTTAAGAAAAAAACAGTTCTTTCTTCTTTTAGAGAATAGCAAGTTTCTACAAGAACTTCATCTGTCCTTGAGTGCATCTGCCTGTGGGGGTAGAATAAATGTGTTTTCCTTCTGGTATTAACTCTTCCTTCTTCTGATGGTTCATGTTTAAATTCCTTCTCAAATACCTAAGAAATTGCCCAATTGTGCAGACCGATCTTACTTCCTCAGTCATGTAATTCATTTGTGAGGCAAGAGGCTGGCTGGTGCAATTTAGTTGGGAGGGGTCAGGTAAGGTTGGCACACATCCTTAGCACTGATTTCAGGTTGTGGTTTAATCCCTTACTGTACACTGAAGTTTCTAAATCTTTAGCTAGAAGACCAATCTGGAAAAAAAAAAAAAAAGTGTTGTTGTCCTTTTATTTGTGGTGTCATTTGAGGGTTTTTAGGATGGTTTACTCTCTTTTTTCTTTTTTTTTTTCCTTTTGCTTTTTTGTTTAATATTACTGTTCTAGGGTGATTAATAACTTACCTCCAAACAACAGAAACACTTGATTCCAGACTCTAAGAGAATTAACCCCATTTTATTTCTCTGCCAGATGAAGTTACTAGTAAGTCAGTCTTTCAGCTGAGTAAGTGGAATTTTGCCTCACTTTCCCCCAGAAAGTATCTTTGATTTAGAGCTGTTTGTGTTTCAGCCTTGAGAAATGAATCATAAAATATCTTAATTAGGTGTGGGATAAATCTCCAAGAAAACCCTAGGATCTGTTACTAGAACAATTTCTGAGCAAACAACTTGGATTAACTAAAGCTTAACATACTGTCAGGGCTTAAAAACTAATACAAAATTATTGTCTGATTAACTGGCAAAGCAGGTGTCTCAGGTGAGTAATGGAATAAACCATCTCCAGCTGAGAAACAAAATGACTTCACCGTGTGGATAAATTGACATATATACAGAGTTCTAATCCATGTCTGCTGGTTTAATTGACTAATGATAAAGCTTAACTCTAAATGTAAACAGAGCACAACTAAATCTAATCTGAGATACCAGCACTCAGGAAATCAGTGCTTCAGCTGCTCTAAAAGTTTGTGCCAGGAAGAATGCAACTCATGCAGAGAATATGCAGATTAGGAAAGGCTTGAAAGGCAATCAGATCACTAGTGGTAACAAGTTAAATATCATCACCCCTACTAAATTTCAGCACAGATTGCCCCTGGCAAAAGGAAGGGAGAAATGTGGCCAAGAGTGAAAAGCAACAGGATCTTTAACTAGGCTTCAGCAGAGTACTATTTCCACAGCTTAGTGTTTACCTTGACAATGCAGTCACACTTCTTCAAAATAAATGTTTTGTAGGTATGGGAGAGATCTTTACTGGAAACAATTGGAATTTCATGTACAACTTCAAAACAGAATCTTTGTTTTAATGGGAATTCAGTCTTTCCATTCGTTTATTAATATCTGCCTGTCATTTACATAAACAGGTGGAGTTGATGAATATGCAATGAGAGACTGAAGCTGCCCATTTCTCCTCAATATGGCTTCCTGCTGCCCCATCCACCTGCTTTGTATTTATTTCCAGAATGCAGCATTTTTCACCATTTGCTGAAGTGCTTTCTAATGGGAGACTCCATCCTGACCACAATTTGTTTCCCAGTGAATACATAATATGGATCCCCAAGCACACTATACCATTCTGTATTATTATAATTGTTATTAATATACAATATTCCCCATCTGCACAGAGTAGCATACAGTAGAAGCACACTAATAAATACAAAGTGTCACAAAAAGAATGCGTTTTTTCATTACAGAAAAATCTAAATTGAAGCAGCTTTGCCAAAGGACTGGAGAGTGTAACCCTTTTGCTGTCAGATTGTTTACTAGTTGAGTAGGTCCTTTCTAACCAAGGAAACGTCATGGATGAGTAAAATGGGACTATATTGCTGAATTAGTGTTGAATCAACCTGAATGATGGTTGTACAATGTAACTCAAAAATTGCATGACAGAAAAAGTGTTAAATAAGATAGCTCCATAATGCTTGGCTAAAATGATACAATTTAAATTTATATCATCAAATAAAATAGTATTTGGATTCCTGCAGTTACCTACTTCCTAAAATAGAACAATTAACTTGTAGTCTTGGAAATCATCAGGATTTAGTACAGTGAATCCTATAGCTGATCCTTGAAAATCTCCAGCAGGAGACATTTTGAACATCCCCAAGGATGGATGTCCTAAAACAACCTCGACATTTTAAAAGAAATCCAGACTATAACAGACAGGTTAGACTGAGGTATCAGAAATTAAGCTATGAGGGAAAAAAAGAGATCAAAGAAAAGATTTCTACATGAGAGAGTGAGTGAGACTGAGCTCACCCTGAGTAAGTTTGTGGATGACACCAAGCCGGGTGGTGCAGTTGATCCTCTGTGTGGGAGAGAAAATGATGCACAATGCAATTGCTCACTGATGCCCCTTCTTGAACCCAGGTCAGCCTCCCCTTCTGGGTGACTGCCACCAGTTTATATATTGGGCATGACATTCTATGGCCTGGAATTTCCCTTTGGTCACTTTGGGTCGCCTGACCCAGCCATGCTCCCACCCAGTCCCTTCTGTACACCCCTCACAGGCAAAGCACAAGAGAAGGAAAAAAAAAAAAATCATTGACTTAGGATAAATACAACTTAGCAAAAAATGAAACATCAGTGTGTTATCATCACCATTCTAATTCTGTATCCAAAACACATCACTGTAAGAGCTACTGAGAAGAAACTCTACCCTAGCTGGAGCCAGGATGCATTGGAACAGGTTTCCCAGAGAAGCTGTCGTTGCCCTACTCTGGAACTGCTCAAGGTCAGGACAGATGGGGCTTTGAGCAACCTGCTCTAGTGGAAATGTCTCTGCCCATGGCTGGAGTTCATAACTATGTGATCTCTAAGGTCCCTTCCAACCCAAAGCATGATTCCATGATTCTATGATAAACAGTGAAAAAGTCTCATGATATTTCAGTTTTTAGGTCAGCACTCCATAAATTCTTGCTTCAGCTGACATCATATAATCACTGCAATACATTACTGCATGGACATCACTTGATCTTGGTGTGCTTTCTACATGCTGTAAGAGGATAGAAATACTACATATATATACAAGCAATATGTTGTAAAAGAATCAAAATTTCAAAAGATGTTTAAACTTGTATAGTTAGAAGTTGCTCATAAGTATCCAATTCCTAACCCAATATTTTATTTTGGATTAAAATTATGATAATCTTGGAAAAGGGATTTAGGAGCATGGAGATCCACAACCAAATGCTGTAACATTTTGATCACTGTTACTTTTCATACCTTTTCCTGTCTCTGGAGCTTTTGAAGTCCTGGCTGCCAAAAATGTCCTGACTTTACCAGCAGACAGGGACCACATTTTTAGCTAAGGAACAAATCTGTGTGGTGGTTTGGGAACTCTCATTATATCTACTGGCTCCAAGAGGTTATAAATTGTTTAGAACCAGTTTCCTACCTTACAATAATAAATGAAGCTTGGGATGCTAGCCAGTGACGGCCGAAGTCAGTAGTTTGTTAATGGATAAATATATTTTGAAGTTTTCTTTATGTTTTGTAGTTTGATGTTTAGGGCCTGACTAGAACTAGATCTGTTTCCATGAAATGAAGAAAGAAAATTCTGGGTGAAAGAATTTACTTTTGCAAAAATGTAGACAAGAAATCAAATCTAAAGATCCATAGTCTGCAACTACAACTGTATTCTTTTTCTGTTCAGCGTTCCAAAAATGTTAGCATACTGAGTCAGAAATTAGCACATTGTTAGCACATTGAGTACAGAAATTTTCCTAGTTTAGATGTTTGAAGCTGGTACAGAATGAGATTGTTTTCCTTGTTGGAGAGGGGAACAGGAAGGTCAGGAGTGGCAATGATCTATGGAAATGAAAACTAGAGGCAATGAGTGGAAAGCTTGAGGAAAAGGGTCTGTGCTGACAGACAGAAGTGCTAGTTTATAAAATAGAACAAGAAACTTGTTAGACTTGAAAGAAAATAAGGCTTGGAGGTTGCAAAGAAGTCTCCTCCCTTGTGATATTATCCTATTGAAATAATTGTAGTGAACCAAGGGAAATGAAATTAATCATTGTATGTGATAAAATTTTGAGACTCTGAAAGCCTGGGATGATGTCCAACTTGTAGTGGTATTCTGAGTTCATGTAAAAAATATGAACAAAATATTCCAAAGTTTATTAATTTTCCTGAGTACACCATTCCCTTAGAGGAGTCAGTAGCTTTAGTATTTATCGCAAATAAGGATGCAACTGAATTTGAAAAGTAAAATACTTCCCTAGGTACACTTTAAATCCAGATCTTTAGTTATGGCCCTTATTATAGATATGAAAATATACTGAAGGTTGATTATAAGAAAAAGAGAATAATTTCTAGAGGATTTATAGGTCACCTTTACTGCACATGTTACTGGTAAGGGGAAAGTAGCAGGTTACTTTGAATTCATAATTAGTTGCAAAGGTTCAGGAACTTGAAAACAAAGCTTACTGAGCTTCTGAAAATAGCAGTGAAGCATAGCTGTCTTTTGGGTGATATGTGGCCACACTGTGTCTAGGGTCTGGGTGAGGAATTTCATATCTGCACAAGCATGGGGAGTGTTTAAGTTTGTACTTAAACTTTGCCCCTGCTACCAGTCTCTATTTAGAGCTGATGCAGTTTTGCCACCCATAGCTATGACATTCCAACTTGCATCGTAATCTTCAGAGCTAAAACTCCACAAGGGAATAAAAAATAGCAGATGGAGTCATGTCATTTACACTGAATACTGCAGGAAAGGCAGCCAGGTCACAGCAGATCGGGTGGGAAAATCCATTTTTGTCACTAAGCAGAAGAAAAAATAAATCACAAATAGAAAGGGATTAATTTCTAAGGGACCGGCTATTAAATGTAGCATGGAAATTGGACTCTCTCAGAAGTTTGCAGAATGTAACTTCTCAAAATTCATGCAATGGAGAATTACTACATTAAACTCATAACCCAAGGCTGCAATGCAGGGATATAGAAGGTAGAAATTAATTAATCAGCAATCTAAGCTGAGAGCAATGTTCACTTTTAGATGCCTGGTGAATAGAAGTAAGGACACCAAAAGGACTTACATAAATTATAGGTCACTGGAGATAACAGCACTCAAATCTGTGAAGGTCTCAATGTTAAATGCCAAAGTGGTGCAACAAGATAAATAACAAGAGTTTAATGGTGGCAGGAAAACAATAATAACCTAGAATCAGATGGGTAATAAATTATGGACAGATGGTAGTTGGAATCTTCAAATATTTCACTGTCCCATCTGCCTTCATCCATTGTTATAATTTTGAATTGGAATCCAAAAAATAAGCTATTATTACTCTTTTTTTTCCCCCCCTACAAATACATTATTAGAATCATGTTCTGTGAATCTGTTTCATAGTTTGCTTAATATATCTCCAACAGCCCTTCATATTGTGAATTTTCAGTACTGGAAAAAGACAGTGTAATTTTGATTTTGTACATTTTTGTCTTATGAAGTTTCATAAAACAAAAATTCCTCTGTAAAGAGCATTTTCATTTCAGAAAACATATTCGAAATTTCTCCTCAGACAAGCAGTAGCATGACTTTAAAAGTAAAGTAGATTTTCCTGTCCAAATAAATATATTGTACAAACACAGTTGTACAAATAGCATTCAAGGTCAAAGTGCATATATATGCACATTCATTTGGAGATGCTGTGAAAATTATAAAAAAATATTTAACTTAATGCATCCAGAATGGAGGAAATTAATTTTTCTGACTTGTTAAAGGAAAATTTCTCACTAAGATCAACAATGTGAAACTCATTTTTTGACTTAACCATTTCTTTGCTTTCATATATATATCATTCTCAGTTTGAGGACGTTGATTCTTAATTTTAATCAGATCCTACATAAAAATAAAAGGAAAAAAATTAAACAAGGTCACTTTCTAGGAGTTCGTAGAAGGGGAAAAATAGTAGGAGAGGGCACTTTCTTTGTAACATCATTCTCCCTAGCAGGCAGGAGGGTAAGAAAGAAAGAGAGAACTTCAACTCATTTGAAGCAGGCTGTCCATCAAAGGCACTTGCAGTTCCTCAGACACAACCATTTATCACCACCATCCTACTAGAGGAGAAAAGGGCTTTTACAAGCAACTTAATGAGCTTAATTCTGAAATCTGACAGAGCTTAGCCCCAGGTAGCTGAGCTCTGAATGGTCTTAAATTTAACTGCTTTACAAAATTCTATCTTTTGTAAAGTGTGCGTGGGAATTGGGAAAGGGAATTGCAAGGGCATCTGTTTTGTTTCTGTAGCATTCAAGGATAATAGATAAAGTTAAGGGTCAGTTTTCTTTGATTTATATATTTATGCCAAACTAATATGCTAATATCTTATTTAAATCAAGGCATATGGATTTGCATACTGTAGTGTTCTACATCCCATTGAGATCTTCACTGCCTCGGTGTTCTGTGTTCTCCTTGTGCTTCAGTTTCAAGGGCTTTTTAACCTCTGGAAGAATTTATTATGTGCTTTCCAGACAGAATGGGAAAAAAATAAAAAAAAAAGCCAGTTTATTGCTAAAAGAATTATTAATCTTTCACATGTGGACCACAAGACAAAATCTATGGTATTGATATGCCAAAGAAATTTGGGGAGGTGAACTAAATTTTGGAATTGAGAGATTTAACTATGTGTTAATGGATTTCTTATAAATTTGCACAAAGTCATTAAACAGTACAAAATAATCGGGAGGCAAGGGACATCTGTAGCAGCTTTTTCCTCAATGTTTTTACTTTTTTTTTAAAAAGAAAATGTGTTTCTGACTTCAAACAATGAATGATATGTAGCATTGAATGTTAGTAAATAATATTCTGAAGTGGTTCCATTTGTAAGTTTTTTGTAGAAATTTATTTATTTGGAGAAATTAGAGTTGTCACTGTGTCCCAGATCATTCAGACCAATGACACTTTTACATGTAAGCTGGGAGAACAAATCACCCCACAGAAGAAGGAAACAAATGATTAAGGAAAGTAACTGAGAGTCTTTAAAAAACAAACAAACAAACAGAAAAAAAAAACAAAACACAAAAACAAAGAAAAACACAAAAACCAAACCCATATATTCATTTAGGAGCAGTGTGAAAGAAATACAGTTATCTTTCCATATATTTTTATCCATAGTTCAAAAGATGTAACTCTAGAAAATTAAAACCTCAGGAAAAAAGAAACCTGCTTGCAAGGAAAAGTTTGCCAAAAACCTAAAAGGAAATGGATTCCAGAAGCTAAGAGGACTTGAGGAGAATTACGGACCATTCAAAACACAAAGCACTAAGAATGTTGAAACTGGTAAATTAAAAAGATTTATAAAACCTGGTGAAGAAATGGTAGGGAAACTTGATTTGAAGGACTCCTAATGAGCCTGATAATGATAGGGGTGAGCTTATTTTGAAGGCAATCATTGAATTGTATATGTTGTTCTGAATAATGAAAGATAGCAAATTAGTTTGGGATTGGATCAGAAATGGACTGAAAGTGGCTATTAGAATAAGTTTGGTATAAGATGGAGAATAAGTATTTTACCTGAAATAAATTGAATGAAGTCATTTATTCTGCAGCTCACAAATTGCAGAATCAGTTTAACTGATGTAAATTTGTTGACTATTTAGTTATTTTATGATTATTTTTAAGATATAAGTATAAATATGGAAAGAATACTTTTTCAGAATTTCCAAATATCTGTAGCTTCCTCTGAAAATGTAATATATGCCTCCTCCTCCTCCTCTTAAAAATACGCATGCAAGAAATTATTTTCTAAATACTTCTGTTAAACTTTTTGCATTATTTATACAGAATTAGATATAACAGTGAGAAAAGGTGGCAATGGTATGCTGCAGTTTGTATTCTGTCCTCATGCCAGCACTTTATTCAACCAAAACTAAAATAATTTTCTAAGATTCAACCCATCTTTTCTCAGAGCTCATCCTCCTATGAACAAATATGGTCATATGCTGAAACCTGTGCAGCAGGTCACAGTTTGACACATGCCATAGATGGGATTGTGCAGATTGAGTCTTTCAGTCTGACATGTTTCAAATGTAAGCGCTGGCTTCAGGCTCTGAGCGTTTCGATTCACATCTCTGCACTTTAATTTCGTTTACCTGTTTCCTTGCTATATGTGGAAGCTGACTTGCGTGCATGCTAGTTAATCGTATTCACTTAATAACCCTAGATCAGTTTATTTCATCTTAAGCTTTGCTATTTTGGTGTAGTGCTCCTTTTCACACCCTTTTTCTCAGCGATTCAAATCTGCTCTCTGTCTCGTTGTCTTTCAGAGTGTGAGTTAGGTTCTAACAGAAGGAGTCAGTCTCTCTCCTTATCACCTTTTTTAATGTACAGCTCCTAAATTTTTGATAACGTTCTTGTTTATATGAAGAACATTTCCTAGAAATATTGTCCCATTTTTACCATACTTCTCATTTTTAAATGATGTCAAAACTGTGTGCACTACTTCATGAGCTTTATACTTTCTGTACTTTCTACTTTTTATACTTTCAAATACTTTCTGTCACTGGCTCTTCTGCCATGGGAAGACCGCTGTCCATCCTTTTCAACTTAGAGAAATATTCTAAACTATATTTTGAAATATCTTCCTGTTTAACTTGTCAGTTAGAGTCCTTCTGTGTATGGATGGACTTCAAGAAAGTTTTGTTTAAAGTAAATGTTTCGTGTCAGGAAAGCAAAATTAAAACTTCTTTGACATTTATTTCACTGTTTTTTAAATTTTTTTTTTGAAACAAACTTTTCATATAGCACCCTTTGTCATTTGTTGGGATTGGGATTTTTTTTAATATACTGACACCCAATTACTTAGATTAACTCCTATTCTTTTGATATAAGGCCACCAGACTAACAACAGTAACAACAACTGCACACCATTCTGACATTTTGTAACACTACTCCTCATATAAACTGGTGAACCAGGTGCTTGAAGTCAGTGGAATGTTATGTTTTATCTACAATTCATCTTCCTCATTTCACCTTCTGCAATATTGCAACAAAAAGATTTGATCCTTTTGAGGCTGTGGGAACAGGCAGACACAGTGGCATTCTAAACATTTTTCCCCCCTTTATTCCAGAAACTGAACATGTATGAGAAATCAGTTCATTGACTAATGCCATACTTTTTATTTTCAGTCCCTTTTATGTTTTAAAAAAAGAGACTGATGCATAATATTTTTATTCTGGCCTTAGAAATTATTTTTTTTCCCCAAATTACTCTTCTGGGCTTTAATTTATGCCTAAAATAGTAATTGACCCTAATTCTTTATGTAAAAGTATATAGATTTAATTTCCTCTTTTAACCTATTAAAGAGTGTTAAATTGTATCTTACTGATTTTTTAAAGAAAAACGTTCTGGCTCAAGAGCAGCAGAGGATTGAAGACTAGAAGAACAACTGAGAATGACTGTAACTTTCAGATATGCCTGCCCCATTCCCTCCTCCCAAGGATCTGCTGCTACTCGCAGTTAAAAAGTGGGTACTACTGGCCCAGGCTGATCTTTGGACTAAAAAGAGTATTCTACTGGTAATACTCTTATGGTTTAGAGAGTATTCCTCCCTCAATACAAGCTTCTTTCTGCCATTGTTTAAACAGTCTTTGAAATTCCCATTATAGGATGGTGTCTAGAGAAAGGATGTTCAGCCAGATAGTCTTTCAAGTGGTTGGATTTATTTCCAAAATTTTTATTCATCATTGTAAATTGTTTTTCTCAGGTTTCTAGGAATTTTTACTCATACTGTATTTGAAACACAAAAGCAACTGCAGGTTATCTTATTTCTGATCAAGAGTATAACTTACACCACAATTTAATTCTACCATATTGCCATTTCCTTTCACAATAATGTCATTAATATTCTCAATATGCTTTTTCTCACAGGATAAACTCTTACTTTGTCCAGGCCTTCTGCCAATGCAATTCAATGGGTCAACTTTGGAAGAACATTGGCACCAAAATAAGCACGCTGAGATCTGTCCATGTTAGTATCTCTGCAGATGGTATCTGCATGATAAGGAATTTTTTGTGACCAAATGCATAGTTAGCCCTATTTAAACCTTGCTCTCATGGCAGTGTTTCAAGACTAACTTTGTAATATTTAGCTATGTCCTCAGACAATAAGCTACCAAGTGAGAGCTGAATTCCATGTAGAAAGTCTGCTGAATTGGCTTGTCATTTTTTCCAGAAGCATCCAGCTCTTGAAACCTTTTGTCTGTATTGGATGTTTTTAGTTGCTCCATTTTAATTAAATTTTGGGAAAAACACTATGCGTATAAACCTGTTTGGCAATAGTTCAGGTTAGATGTTTTCAGTGCTCTCTGAATGTCTTAAAACCTAGTATGACCTTCTATCCCTGTTAACATTTCGCATCCTCTATGGTACATACAGCAAACCAAGAACGAGTAATTTAGACTTCCAGTCAGTAAATATTTCTACTCTCACTGACAGCAGTCAAAATAAATATCTAGAAAGACATGGTTCTGATACAGCAGGTCCAGAGGAGGGACAAAAATGGTCAGAGGGTTGGAATGTGTGTCTTATGAGGATAGGCTTTGAGAGTTGTGATTGTTCAGCCTGCAGAAAAGAAGGCACCAGGAAAAACCTTTTTGTGACATTTCAGTGCTTAAGGGGGACTTATAAGAAAGATGGGGACAAAGTTTTTAGTAGAGCTTGCTTTCATTATTACAAGGGATAATGATTTCAGACTATATATATTAGTAAAAGAAATAGACAAAAGAATTTTTTTATAAGGAGGGTGTTAATACCCTGGAACAGGTTACCCAGAAGGAGGTATGTGCACCACCCCTGGAATCACTGAAGGCCAAGGTGGAAAGGACACTGAGAACCCTGATTTAGTTGAAAATGGCTCTGCTTATTGCAGGGTGGTTGTACTAGATGATCTTTAAAGGTCCCTTCCAACCCAAACCATTTTATGATCTATGCTTATAGGAATATAAGTATTTGTGGATATTTTCTTCAGCATAAAAATTTGTGATTCAAAGTTTCACGTATTGAGGATAACATCTTTGTGTTTAATAATCTTGAATTATCATTCTTCTAAAAATATATCTTAAAAAGTTTCTGAAGCCATGTGATCTTTTGGTAATCAAGCATCATGTGGAAAAGAATTCCATTACTTAATCATCATCATAATGTGAAGAAGTGACTCCTCTTGCTTGTTTTGAAGCTACCACTGAGTTTGTTTGCTTTATCAAGTACGAACTATGTTCACCTATTGAGTGCTGCTGTTCATGATTGTGCTGACTTCTATCACACCTGGTTTTCATGCTAAGGAGTTTATCTAGCTTTATCCCAGTTTATCTAGCTTTTCCTTCAGTGAAGGCTATGTCTGGAATTATTCGTACCAAATCAGTGAAATGCTAATTCCCAGATGGTAGCTTCTGGAAGACACATTTTCAGGCAGTTCCAGTCCTTCTTGTGAATAATGTCTTTTCTTCCCTCCCCTCTACAATGACATTTTTATGTACTTGTCCTGGACTACTCCTTCTGTGCAGTATGCACACTCTTAAATCCTAACTTTTGATGAACATGTAGACCAATTAATTTTTTTTTCTGGCTAACTATATACAGTCAACAGATTATGACTCCCACTGGCAGTCTCAGAACTAATTAACGTCTTACACTTGTGTATCAAACAGCTGTTTTAAGGAAGCTTAAACAGTTTCAACTCTGTTTCTATTTGAAGAGAGCAGTCATTGGGAGGAACAAGTCCAAAGGAGCAATGTGATCAAACTTGGAGTGCACATTTCTTAATTCTTTCAGACACATTTTCAATGTACAGAACAAAAAACAGTCTCTCCCTTTATCTTGTAACACAGATCACTTAAAAAAATCCCATTGATTATTCTGTCATGGCTTGACTTACAAAGTTGCCTCTATACTTGATTGTCTGGAAACTACCTCTCTACTTCATCCTGAAAGAAGACTCACCTCACTGTCTCAGACTTCTTTTTAAACTGTGTGGGTCTGTGAAACAGGAGAGAAAAAAGAAGACTAAGTACCTGCTGGGGAATCCATCTGTCAGGTGGTGATGCTAAATAAACTTTCTGTGTAAAAGTATAGCTCTTTTTCACTGGTGAATAGGAGTTCTTCTGGATTTTCAGATAAAATATGAGATTTATTTTGCTTACTGTGTAATATTGGGACTATTTTTTTTTTCTTTCACATTGGTACCTTTTGTTTAGTTTAGATTTATTCATGTTGCTTTTTTTCAAGGTACCCCTGTGGTTTTCAAATCCCTGTGGGAATTATGATGCTTCATAAATCAGGCGCCCACTTCAGGGAGAGCAATTCCTAGCATGCTAAACTAGGCATCAGTGCTGTAGATGCATCATGTGCAGGACAGGAAGGCTCTGACGTGCAGCTTGTGTGAGTTGGCAAAGAGCAGCTGAGACTCTCTTCAGCAGTGCTTAGATATCTCCTAGAACAGAGTTTACCCTGCTCTCCAGCAGAGGACTGGCCTCACTTCCAGCCCTGATGTACCCAGCACCTCCCTGGAAATAGATTTCTGGCCATTCTTACTCTTGCTCTCATAGTTATTTGTTCTATAAATCCAATTTAAAATTCATGAAAGGTCATGAGAGTTGATACTTACAAATAACCGCATTGAACATTTCAGGATCTTAAGGATGTGAACCTTATTTTTCTTGAATTTTTTTCCTAAATCTAGATTTATGAGATTCATTTGCATGCCACTAGTTGTCCAAAGGGTTTGATGAATGATGCCTGCCCAGCTATTCTTATATTCATCTGAAACATGAATAGTAGGCAATCATTACCTATATTTTAGGTATTCACATGGCTAAAAAGTTGCTTTCAGTTTCTGACCAGTGTATAATAGGGTATCTATTTCAAAGTATTTCCTTTCCTCACTTTTATAGCAGTTGGTCTTTTTATTATCAGAATTTTTATGCTATAGAGGTATTTAAGTTTTTGTTACATCTGAAGAAAAACTTCAGAAACTCAGATTATATCTGAGTTGTATTTTTCCCATTTACATAGCTGCTTTCTTTTTCTAGAGGGAAAAATTGAACTTCCAGAGATCTTGTTAGTCATAAAACTGCTGAGGCAAGGTCAGGCATTTCAATATGGACATAAAATGTTAATAAATGGGGGCCATTGTCCCATACTCAAAAATTTATGCACTACATCAATATGGGATCATTCTTTTCTTGGCTAAATTCACCTAGTAATTTCTGACTGTATTCATTGCCCAAGGATATATTTCTTTACAGTTAAATATCACTGCCTTAGTATTTTGATAGAAGAAATGCAGAATACCATTTATAACCTACACAATAATAAGTGAATAGAAAGTTGCCCCTTGGAAGAAATGCTACAGAGTATATAAAAATACAGTATTTGGTTTTAATTACTTATGCTGAACAGCATTGGAAGAAATCCCAACTGGAATTCTAACGCCATTTCAGAGTGTCTTCATTCTTGTTTCTCTAAGAATGTAAAAGCAATGATGTATTGACAGTCAAGGCAAAGCAAGATAAATGCAGTCTTAGAAACACCTTGAGATTATCTAAGTAAATTTTGAGAGCACACACTTCTCTATATTTTGCAGAGTTCCAGACATACTGTTGCAATAAATATCTTTCTTGTGGCATCAATAATTACAGAAGCATTCAAGTAAAATGATCATTGCCATCTCCCCCAAATTTTATTCTTAACATAGATCTTTTAGAGATCAATGTACTTATCAAAAAGAGGACTGAGGAGTTATTTGATCATAGTTTCTAACTGCCTCCACAGAGTGAAAGTACAGGATATTAAAGAAGTGTTTAATCTAGCAGCAAACAATACTATAGGTACAAAAGATGTAAGAATTCAGGCAGAAAATACTTATCAATTTTTTTTTTCATATAGAGTGAATACCCAGTAAGGCAAAACATGAAGAAAAGAATAGATGCCTCTTATCTCAATGTCATCAAAGCTAGACTGGATGCTTCGGTGGAAAATCCCAGGCATTGGGTCAAAGTTATGGCAGTGAAATCAAAATTAAACTACCTGACTGGCCCTAATTACCTGTGCCATTCAAATCAACTTTTCTCTCTGATTTGCTTTTCTACCTGTAATGCTGACAGTTTTCATTAACTTACTGAAATACATCTTCACTTCAAAGCAATGTTTTGTCAGTGATAAATGCACAATCAAGGCTGGGAAATATTTTCATATAAATCCTCTAATTTGGTTAAGTAGACACATGGATAAAAGCTGAGATATGCCAAATAAATTTAGCAGAAGCATGTAAGGACATAATCAGCAGAGTCTGCTGGTTCTGCAGAATTGTATAGGTTAACATTAGGGGAAAAAAAAAGTAAAGTCCACCTGATAATTCTCTTTTCTGTAGACGATATTCAGCTCCAGGGGACAGCATCTTGTAGCTGTAGCAGTTGACTTTCTGCTAGGTCAAGGCACATGTGTAACCTCATGTCTTTGTATAAAGGGTCAGATGTTTCATGCCCCAATCTCACTACCCTCCAAAAATATAAAGTTGAATGAAAAGTCAAGAAAAAGTCATTCCTCACAAAAAGTGTGCCATTATTTTTTCTTTTCTTGGGAAATGATTGGTGGTTCATAGGCCAGCAGTTATTTGTAGAACTTTCAAGCTGATTTTCCTGGCATCTTATTATCAGACCAGAAATATGTGGTGTAGAGCAATGAGAGTGTCTACATGTACATGTAGAAAGCGCCTTTATTGGTCCTTTTTTGTACTATATTTAAGTAATGGATGGGGATGATTTTTTTAAAAAAATATTTTGGTTGGGAGGTATTGTCTCTGGAAATTGCAATGGAATAGCCAGCAGGGTAGTGTGGCAGAGGTGCTGGTCTAAGGTACTGGATTTAAGGCTCCACCTTTGGGCATGTGGGTTTGAATTTCACTGCTGCCAGGAACATTTTCTAGGATGGTGTTGGGCTGAGTACAGCTGGACACAAGTATAGATTTGGACAGAAGTGGTGGGAGAGCAGCCCTACAGAAAGAGATCCTGGCATGTTGGTTGACTGCAGGCTCAGTGGGAGTCAGCAGTGTGCCCTCAGCAAACCCCATGCTGGATCATGTGAAACACGGCGTAATTAATTGGTCAAAAGGGGTAATTACCCTGCAGTGCTGGCAGCTGGAGGAAATGAGGCTGAGCAGCAAACTCTTTGCTCCCTACAGACACCTGAGGAAGGCAAGTGGGTAGCAAGGCGCTGATTTCTTCTCTTGTAGCAGGACACATGGCAACAAGGATTAGGAATGTGTTTTGGTTTTTTGTGTTTTTTTCCATTTTTTTTTTTTTTTTTTGTTGGTTGGTTTGTTTTTTGTTGTGGTTTTTTGTTTGTTTGTTTTTTGAAAGAGCCGTCACAAAAGTGGTGATTGGTGGTCCGGAGCTTGTCAGTGTTTGAGAGGTACCTGGACAATAAGCTTAGTAACATTCTTTACATTTTGGTCAGCCCTGAATTGATTCAAGCAGTTAAACTAGTTTAGGAGGACATCAGAGAGCTGGAGTATCTTTCCTATGACAACAGGCTGAGAGAGTTTGAGTTGTTCAACCTGGAGAAGAGAAGGCTCTGGGGAAAACATACAGCACATTCCAGTAGTTATAACAGGGCTGCAAGAAAGCTGGAGAGACTTTTTAAAAGGACATGTAGTGAAAGGATAAGGGGAAATGGCTTTAAACCTAAAGAGAGTATGTTTAGATGAAATGTTAGAAATTCTTTAGTGTGAGGCTGGTGAGGCACTGGGACAGGTTGCCCAGAGAAGTTGTGGATACTCCGTGCCTGGAAGTGTTCAAGACCAGGCTTTGAGCAACCTGGTCTAGTGGAAGGTGTTCCTGCCCATGGCAGGGTGCTTGGAAGTAGATGATCTTTCAAGTCCCTTCCAACCCAAACCATTCAATGGTTCTGTGAGTCTATGACTGTTGTAGGACTCTTCCAACTGAAATAGTTTGTTCCACTCTACTTTGTTGTGTGACCTTCATGACTCAATCTCAGCTCATTCAGGGAATCTGCTTTCCCAACAGGAACAGACATGGAAAGTCCCATGAAACTCTTGTCCAAGATAATTTTGCACAGCTCAGTCTCCTAGGAAAATATGGGTAAGCAGCTTCTCCAGCCCATGCAACAGCTCTTCATTGACATCATACATGCATTTTGAAGCAGGGCCATCACCTCAGGGTTACTGTAAACTTCCAGGTATGGGTATCATTAGAAACATCGTACTCATATTTGTATTTCAAGTCCATCAGTCTAAGAAAACAGATCTTCGTGCAGAACCACTCTGTATCTCAAATATTGAGCTGCCTGTCTTTGCAGGAATAACTTGAATTCTTCCTGTGTGAAATAATGCTCTCAGACAGGCTTAAATACCTACTTTTACAGGAACTTGATCTCAAGGTATGGCTGAGAGGAGCACTTGGTGCTTAAAATGGCAACAAACTTGTGTTTGTGAAATTCACAGATGGATCCATCCTGAGTAATTCCTTTTATCCTTAACTCTTTCACACTCCCTTCCTTGACATCTCTTTACCTAAAAGCCTACAGATACTCTACCTTAAAATTCAAATGATTATGTTACTGGAGGCCCCTTTCATTGTCTGACATCTCTACTTCTCAACCACCCCTAAATATATATATATTTTTTTTTTTTTGCTGTTTGCAACAGACCCTGAAGAATTGTCCCATTCTTGTCCTCCCTCCTCTCCTCTTCCCCCATCCCTGCTGGTATCTATTTTTTCTTATCTTCTATCCTCTTCTCTTTTTCTACCTCCATATATGTATCTAGAGATTTGCATTTTTGCGTCTAGAAACAGACTATTTTCATTTGACTGTGGAAAGTTTGTACTTTCAGTTCCTCACAGAGTATTTGAAAATATAACTCTTTTTTACATTAATTAAGGGCATAAAATATCCCAAAATATGCCTTAGAGGAAAAGGCAGCAAAACACTTTTGAGAGTACTGGTTTGTGGTCACTGACAGAAACCCATCCCCTCTAGCCCAAATGAAATGAGCATAGACCATGCATCTGGAATCACAGTTCTGTGTTGTGTTGGTTAGATTCTGCTACTGTTATTAAAAAAAAAAAACTAATAAATCCTTCAAGAAGGATGAAGCCATGGTTGGTTGGTTGGATTTTTTATAATTATTATATCAACAAAATGTGGCATCTCCCTACGGCCACAGACTTGCCAGCAGTTACAGAAAAAAAGGAAGAGACACTGTCTGCTTTCAAATGTCATACCTTCACTGTGTGAAGAAGTCATGGTGATATTGAGGCTATTTAATTTTGGACCACAGGTTCCTATTATATGGCAGAGAATAATAAGTAACTTTTATCTTGTGGTACTTTTAACAGTACCACAGTGCAGAAAACTCAACACCTAAATCATGTAAGACTTTTCTCCTAGCAGTAGTATTCTGGTGATTTCTCATAGCTATTTTTAAAGAAAATACAGGACAATGTACTGGATTTCTTTTCTATGTTCCTAGAAAACCTTCTGTTAAGCAGCTTGCCAGTGTCTTCACTGTCTAGCCTGAGACATGGGTGGCTTATCATATTAATTAAGCCAGCATTATGATTAATAGCTCTTTGTGTCAGTCAAAGGTAGATAAGCCAGCCAAACAGCTTCAGATGTCCAGCAGCTCTCCACGCTAGCCTGGCGAGCACATCTAACTCTTGGTTTTCCTTAGATGCTCCTAACGTTCCTTCCCAAGTCTCACCTAATCATCTTATTCCTCAGATACAAGCACTTCTGGTGTACTTCTTACTCTTCTAATTTGTCCCAGTCTGAGCTGCCAGTTTGTAGGTGTGTACCTTTCACATTCTAGCTGTAGCCTTCAATTGTGTGTGTAATTTCCACATGTGTTTAATCTTCAGGACAAAAGAGGCTGTTGTGTGCTGTCTGGCTATATTTTCATTTCAGTCTTTACTGTAAGTGCATTAACCCATCATAAGCTCTTTGGAGTCAGTGTGTCACAGGAATAACAGGACAAAAGCCATCTTCTATGACCCAGTGGTGGTGCAGAACAGTGTTTTCCACCCATCTTTTTTTAATTCCTCAGGTTTAAACGAGTTAGAATATTCCTACTCTCTGATGCAGCTATATTGCAAATCATAGGTTGTACCATCTGAACAGTTTTTCAGTAGTTTCATTAGGCTGGATGTTCTTGTAAAATAATAAGCCAAGTATTTCTCTGCTTGCACAAGGGGATCACTCAATACCTCTTTTGGGTTGCCATGTGTTGAAGACAGAACACTCTGCTTAGCAGTGTGGAAGAATGGACTGACATGTAAGGGGGAGACTAAAATTTTGGAAAGTTGAAAAAAAGTCCTTAACTGGGTATTACATGTCAAAGCAAAAATAAAAGCAAACAAATAGGAACCAATCAGACAAAATAATAAGAAGAAACCTTCAGCTATTTTGTGCAATTGGACAAAAGAAAGCATGAAGGTTTTATGCAGAAATCGATCTCTATGCTGAGTCACACTACAACAGCACTTCTACTTATCTCAAGATTTGTTTTTCTGATTATTTCCATAAAAAGTAATTATTATTGACAACAAATTATCAGATTTTATCAACAGGGACATGGCAGAGTGTTGTCTTTATTTTCTACAAACTTTGTTCCTTTCATGACTGTTGCAAAGCTGTGGTATCACAAACCAATTATTTTAGATGGGCAGTTAAACCTGCTTTTCTTGCACAGTACTGTACAAAAAATCTCAAGGATCAAGACACTTCTGTGTGGGATTTCCTGTCAGCTACAGCTTTAGTATGTTCGTTAAGTGGCTTGAATAATATAGTTGTCCTCTGTGTTTGAATGCTTTTGTCATGGGTGGCATCTTTTCAAAATTCATTGAGTATAACATTGCTGTGTCCTTCTCATCATTTTCCTCAGTGTCTCTGTTCATCTGGGGCTGGTAGAGCCGTCATCACCTCATCATGTTTTTGTCCAAAATATCTGCAAGTGTTTCTTTGCTCTTTTATTAAAACATCCCCTATTTCAGTTTGTTGTAAGTGGTAAATGTATCATCTTGCAGCTACTGTATAAGGTTTGAAATTGCTCAATTCATCTGATTGATTCTGTAATCTGGCTTGCCAGGACCTGTCCTTGTTCTCATTGAAAATGTTTTTATCAACTTGTTGGTGCTGTATATCAGTTATTGTGCAGATAGGATGATGCTGTCTCAAGATAAACCTGATATTCTCTTGTGAATGCTTGCTAATACAGATTTTCTTATCTGCCGTTTTCCTAATTTTGATGAAACTGTTAACCCATATGTTTGACTTGGTGATGCTTTTATGACACTTTTTTTTTTTCTTGTGAATTCTAATTGAAATTCCTTCACTATTTTCTAGTTAGGCTGTTTTCAGCAGGAGCTCTAAACATGAACACACTATTCCTGGTATTTCTGAAGCTGGCACTTATTTCCCTCCCTCAGCTTTTTAACATGTCTCATTTGCACTTTTCTTAGGGGTAGATAAGAAAGGGACCTGGTTTTGATCAAACTCAATACTTTTCTTAGACTACAGCAATTCCTAAGTATTGGGATTTAATTCTAAGTGAAATATTTTCAATTGGTTTCTAATAAAATTAGTTAATACTTTCAGGACTTTCTTGCCCACTGTGTGCAATAAGAGAGATACTTGAGGTTCTCTTCGCATTATCTTTCCCCAACACATTCAAATGGATTTGGAAATCTCTTTTTCTTTTATTTCCAATCCTCAGCATTTCTCTGAGATAAAGATATTTTCTAGGTACTCTTCATTTATCTCTTGACTTTCACACACTGACAGGTTTTCAAATAAAACAACAAATCTTTGTGTGGGCTATGGTTGCTTTTGACAACATGTTGTGCTGTCCTCTTTATATATCAGGAAGCCAGATTGTGACCAAGGATATAACATTTAAAGTAGAGCTATTAAACTCAAAGCACAATAGCTTCATCAGACACACTTAGTCCAAAATCCCTTTGGTAATTAGATATAATTAAACAGAATTGGAAGAGGTGTGACTTCTGTAATTCTGTGTTGTTCCTTAAATTCAAACCTAGGAGTCCTATGTTTAAAATTGTCTTTGGTGAATTTGAACTTAGTGACTTTTCCTTTGGAATATAATCTTGTTCACTACCAGGATAATGTTCTAAAGATCCCTGTGTGTGTCTTTAATGACAAATTCTAGAATATGTGAGGCTTTGTGACTTTGATAAATACAGCATGTTGTTAAAGAACATTGTCAATTTTGTCAATGGGAAGTTATTTTACAAACATCTATGACCATAATGTGTAGGTTTAGTTATTTTTTCTCGTATTTATGTAGGTTTAAAATAATCTAAAAGGAAAACCAAGGGGCAAATTAAACCCAAGACACCATCTCTGAAATCTGGAAAATGAAACAGCTGTGAATCTGCTTTTAAGGATGGTATTTAGTATATACTATATTCCATTTATTTTCCTCTTTTCACCAGTCACAAAAAAAGACTGATGTCAAGAGATAATAATTTTTAAAAAGCAATACCTCTGTTGTTGCCTTGATACTGATCTATATCGTCTGATATTTCTTTCTGACATTAGCCTTTGGTCCCCAATATATTTTAAAGAATAAAGTGCTGACTATATATTTTGCAATAAACATCAGAGAAAAGTATGAACTACATTAGGCTTTACTTACTTTTCTGCACAGTGACCTCTGAGAATGTTATTGTTTAGCTCCTTTAAATCAATATTCTTGTTGACACAATGTAATTTTTAGTGGAAAGGCTGTTTCATCAGGGGATTTAAGACACAGTTTCTTTAAAGCCCATGCATGATCATGTAAAACAAGATTTCATCTTAAACAAATAAAGGAACATTTACTTAAGACTTTTTTAGCCTCTTGCACTCTCTACTGAACATTTTTTTATTTCTCATTTGAAAGTTCTGTTACCTCTTTTTAAGAGAAGAGATATTGTCCTCTATCACTTGACTCTCTTAAAAAACCCCATCCATCCCATAAGTTCTCAGATCTCCTCTTGAATATTTTCTTAACAAAAGTTAATGTGTCAGAGATCTCAAAAAATATTTATTTTGCATGCTACAGCTAAAACAGAAGCAGGTCTTGAAAGCATAGGCAGTCACTTATAGAGAAAACTGGAGGAATATTTTTTCTTAAATGTGCTATATAGAGCGCCATGTGATTTCATTTTATATTGTTGCTATATATATATATATACATATTTTGCATTCTGATTTACACCAAAGTTCTAGTAAGATAAATAATTGTCCAGGAAGAGGACACGAGGAAGAGTAAGAGGAAAACAAATGTATATGGTAATGGTCCCTAGCACAATTTCACTCTCAGCTGTGGAGGATTCCTGAGACTCTTGCAGTTTCTCTTGGTGACCTCCTATGCATGTCACCCACAAGAAACTCTCTGGTCAACCTTTTAACTCAGAGAATTCAGTTGCATTCACGGAATCCTTTGCCAGGAGGACTACAGCTTTATCTGCTGGATTAGGAACTACCCCCTTTCCTAACAGAATATTTGGGATGCCAAGAACATTGCATATATTATTTATTTACCTCTTTATGTATGTAATGTTATCCAGCTTTTAACCTGATAGCTTTTATAGAATGGCTGAAAATATCCCAAAATTGCTTCTGAGTGACACTGGTCAGCTGAGAGCCTCTCATTTTGCATATGAATCTGATGTTGCTTTTCACCACCTGCGCTGTATTTAATCTGTTATCATAATTTCCAGTTACTCAGTAAGCCCTTCACAGTCTGCCATCATCATTAGTATCTTGAATTACTTTGTATCACAAGAAGCACAAGTACTTATTCAACATCATTACTGGGCTATTTATGAAGATATTGAATAGCACAGAACTCCACTACTGATCTCTCCACACCACAGGAATTAACATTTCACTCTTGTTTCCATTTCTGTTCTCTCAACATTACATGCATTAACTTCAGCCATGAAAGGATCCCCCTGCACTGATGTAATGTTTTTTTGGGTGTTTTTTTGTTGTGTTTTTTTTTTTTTTTTTGTTTTGGTTTTTTTTGAAATCCAGACAGGCTACTTGATAATTTCTGTCTCTGTGATTATTGACTTTGGGGGCAGAAATTCTCTTCACAGAAATCTCTGGATTTAATTTTCACCAAAGTATTAACGAAGAGATTCAGTAAATTTATTCTTTCCAACTCTCTTTGCTGATATGCTTAATATGAAAGGATTTTAAAATTACTTTTTAAATTTAAGTTTATTAAATTAAAATGCTATCAGCCAGCATTAGTGCATTGAGCTTCAAGTGAGAGGCTGCTTTCTAGGTTTAGTGGTTTATGTATTTCATCACTGAATTCATTTGAACTCTTAGGTGAATACCACCTCGTTCTGGTGAGTGGTTGACATTCATTCTATCTCTGTTTATAACCACCTTATTTCAAGTATAACCACCCCATAAATCCCTCCATCTCCAAACCTGTCAAGGGAATCCAGATGAAAATCTTCACCAGAAAATGGGGAATATAAGCTAAAAAAATATATTCAAATTTGAAAAATTATTTTTTCCTTAGTTGTCCTTTATATCTCCATGTGCTGTGTACATCAGAACAGAATCCTTACTTCACCCTCTGCAAGAATGTTATGAAAGGAGTTTGATTTGTTTTGTTAGCTGACTTCAGAAGCTTTTTTTTTTTGTCTGGCTCACAGCTTCTAATGCAAGTGTCAATACTACACTTCAAAGTTCCTTTCCTTCCTACCTGTCTCAAGTACAAAGCAGAGCACCTCATTATCAATCATCTGGTAAGACATTTTCCCCTGCACTTGTGTCCTCGCCATTGTATCACTATACTACACAAACATTCAAATCTGGTTTTTTTTTTCTAACCAAATTCTGATTCTTATCCTGGCATTTATTTTGTGATTGAATGATTGAGGGTAAAGTAGGTGGAAGAGGCAATCACAAATCAACTGACATTGCTCCATGTCATTCATGATCCTCCCTCTCAGGTCAGCTGAGTAATTTCCTCACAATAATGATTTCTGGATATCTAGGCCAATATAAATTATCTGAAAGAAAACTCTTAGCTCTAAAGCGTGTTTCAGAGGGCACTTTCAACTGGCTAGTCTCAAATCATTATTAAGGAATAAAGTAAACAGAAAGGGGGTTTTAAAGCAAATAGAAATAATGAAGTCAGTTCCTATATCCACAGGTAAATGTCCATCAGGTCAAGTTGACCCTCTGGTGGTACATGAGGGTGGAGTTCTAAAGAAGGCAGTGGTGCCTACATAGCCCAGCTTGAGTTCTGGCTACTGTGTTTTACCTCTCAAAACTTTCAAAGAGCAAAAGAAAGGAAATACAGCACAAATATTTTCAGAATAATCATACCTAAAGCAGAAAAATATCTCATCGATTTTTTTTCTAAATTAGTCTACATTTTGTGATGTTACTATGTTAAGGTAAAATATAGACATTGTACTTAGTGGATGCAACTCATTAAGTTTCCATGAAGGCTGTATATACCAAAAATCTAGAAAAATGGTATTGAAAACCACATATATTTATTTTGAGCATTCCTTTTTTTGCACTGAGCCATGGTTCAGAAGTAAAATCGCAGATCTAGCCAGGAACCCAGCTTGTAACATTTCTTCATGTATGCTCAAATGGTGCATGAATAAAGAGTCCATCTTTTGAAATGATTCAGATATTGTCAGAGACCTTTGCTTTCTACCTGTTAGAGTGTGTGCAGAATTATCTTCAGACTGACAGCAACCCAGTTACCTAAATGCAATTTGTGCACATGCATACATCACAGAAAATTAAATACCATATGGTGTTGAGCCAGTCACAATTTGTACTGTTTGAAAATAGCACACTTTTGAAGCCTGATGACAAATTTTATGGGTTTTCTCTCACTAATTTATGGAAAAATATCTCTTAACCATTTATCAACAGAATCACTGCCTAAGCTGTGGCTGTAAAACTTCACTGCAAGAAATATTTCTAAGCAAATCACTGTCTATAAAACATAGAAGAACTGTGAAAAAAAATCTTTCCTCTCAAAATACCTGCACCAGTTTTTAAATTTCCTGCCTTTTCTAGGTGATGGTGTATTTTTCTGCTACCTCTCAGACACAGTCCTCTTACTGTAAGATGGATTCACAGTGAAAGAGTGAATTGAGTGAGTAGTTTTTGCCAGTCTGAGGATGTGTTTGTGCCTTCTTTTGGTCAGTTGATGTAGCTGGATGGCGTTGGCCAGAAGTTATCTTTAAATAGTTTATAAAAATATCAGAATATAATGAAACAAAAGTGTTATGAATTTCTGGGTTAAAAAAAAAAATGTCCTTGGTCATTTGTATAAACTTTTAGAGTAACTTCTATTGCTTAGCATGATACCTTGTTTGCTGTGTGTGAAAGTTGTGAACTACTGAAGCAGCAAATAGAGCATTTAATCTTTGTATTTTCATAGCACATTCATGGCCTGTCTGAGACTGGAGGCTCCTCAAATGAGATCCTGGGACATGTGATAAAATCTGGAGAGATGTTCTTTGTCTCCTGAGAGAGGCACAAAGCTCTCACAGCCTAGTGGTGATTTTGCCTGATCTGAGTCAGCTGTTCCAGGTCCCAGTATAGGTAAGGGAGGCAGAAAGCAATAGCTGTGATCCTTAATTAATACACTGGAAAAGGAGTTCACTGATTAATTGTTGCCTTGTCTATGAGGGCACGGGGGCCCTGCCAGTGGTGGTGACTGAATCTCAGCTCTCTGAGCCACATCTTGTTACCATCCAGGACCATCTGTCTGCGTCAGAAGGTGGGGAAAATGGATTTGGATACCCTTTTAAAAATGGTTGGGGTTTTTTCTCTCTCCTTGTCTCGGCAGTACATGGGAACATCTCTGTCAGTCTTACATCGCCGGTCATCAATGACAATCTGTTGTTTGTGTTTTACATGCTGCTTGTTTCCCTTCTCAGCTTTATATAAGAATATGTATTCTTCTCATATATTGAGTATTGAAAATCCTGATCTAAAAAAAGAACTGCAAATGTTTTGATATTTCTCAGCTATAGAAGTGTATATATATATATGAGTATGTCTAATTAGAAACTTTTATTTTGCTTTTTCATGGAGTCTGTTTGGCTTTGCCTCGTTTTCATAGAAAGAAAAAGAGATAATTTGGTACTGGCAAAAAATACTGTATTTTGGATCCTAAGTAAGAAATACTCTATATTTCCTTTTTGGACCCTTCTAATTAAAATTGTTGTAGAAATTAATGAAAATTAATAAGTGTGGTAAACAAATATAAGGATTTTTACTGTAAACAAAGCATCTATTTATTTTACTGAGAATTTTAATTTAAGTAAACACACACTGCTTACAAAACTTTTGTTTATCAATTTGATGGGATAACCCATATAGACCAATATTTACGAGAAACTTGGGGAGGCTCCATTAAATCAAATCCGTGTTTTCTAAGCAAAAAAAAAAAAAAAAAAAAAAAAAAAAAAAATTGAATTAAAATACTTTCCTTGAACCTACTTAGCTGTACAGCATATCCAGTATTGCTTTAACATGTCTGCTCCACTCTGGTGAAACCCCACCTGAAGTATTCTGTTCAGATCTGGAGCCCTCAACACAAGAAAGACAGGGACGTGCAGGGTCAGGGCTGGAAGGGGTCCAGGAAATGGTCAGGGGGCTGGACCACTTTTCCTGTGAGAATAGACTGAGAGAGTCAGGGATGTTCCACCTGGAGAAGACTACAGGAAAACCTGATTGCAGCCTTTCAGTACTTAACATGGCTAATAAGAAAGGTGGGGATGGTCTTTCTAGTAGGTCCTGTAGCAATGGGACAAGAAGTGATTGTTTTAAACTAAAAAAGGGTAGATTTAAGCAAGATATATGAAATAAAAATATATGTTTTAATTAATTTATAATTAATTATTAATTTTGTAAGATGTGCTGACAAAAGTCTTTCATACATGTTTAGTGTATCCTGTAGCTTAACAAAATGTTCAGTTTGGTATTTAGCTCACAAATGAGATTTTTCAGCCTTTCTGGTCAGGAATGAGATATCTTTTCTACTTAACTCCTCTGAGGAGCTAACTACAGAGTCTGTGTTCATTCTCCTTTGACCCACATAAAGTGTAACCAAACCAAGCAGAGAATGAGGATGCATGTTCATAAATTCTAAACTGGGTGTAAATTGCAGGAAGATTTGGGACCAAGCCTTCTTTCTTCTCCTTTGTTTTCCTCTTTGCTGGTGAGTTTCTTTTAATTAATCATCAGATGATTCTCATAGAGTTTCTGTCTTTACAGTTTTGGTTTCTAAATGTTGGGCTGGGAGTTGTACCTGATAGAAAATCTTCTTTTCCTCAACCGACGTTGCCCCAAGAGGTGGCAGATAGGGAATAGCAAACAAGGAATTGAGTCCTCTGTGGCTTCCTGAGATTGCTGCTCTGAGAGCTATTACAAAAATTAACTTGACTGTTATTAGGAGGCTTTCTTGCATCAAGATAAATCCAAAAGAATCAGGATCCAGCAAAGCAGTCACAGCTGTGCTTTCTGACTGCCAGTGACTTCTCATATGGCATGGATCTGGAAAGAGCAGTCCAGGAAGTTCTCTCTAGAGATTCTTCAAAGACAAATTTCCCATATCTCTTTTCCCTACCCAAAGCAGGGAGACTAACAATCAACAAATGGCATTAAGACAAGAAGAGAAATTATTTATGTTTGTCTATCACATAAACAAAATTATAAACCAATGTGCACTTCATCTGAACCTGTAAATCTGCTAGTTTTGGCTCATAATTCTGTCATTTTCATGACATCTACGGATTCTTATCTCTGAATTTTGTCCCACTACAGCTGTGCTATGTGTATATCCCATGATATGATACACCATAACCACAATATCTCATGTTTTATTTAATATTCTAGCCATTTGTTTGCCAAGCAGTGGCATTATTTACTGGCAGTGGCAATAAATGCTGTATGGCCATTTTTCTGATAATTTGTCTATTTATATAAATATTAAAAAATAAAAATTCAACAACCTAGGGATAAAATTTTGTTCTGTTTTATGCATATCGTAATAAGTTAATACTTACAGCTTGTTAGTACCTATTATACATAAATTTCTCTTTGTGAGTTTGGAACAGCCTGCTGCTATTGCACTTTGCAATTTTCCTGAGTGTTGTATAGTATAGTATAGTATTTGCTATAAAAAATATTGTCTATAAACCACATAAATATATTTGGTATTGGCTGTCACTCCAAGAATTTCTCCCACTCTAGCAGTGGAAAACTATTTATTTGTCAAAACAAGTATTTTTTATTTTTTTGTGAGTCAATTATGAAGCAAAGATATCCACATTTTTTCTTTACAGTTACCAACAAGGTTACACGTAGTTATTTCTTTTAGTCATTCTATAACTTCCTAGTAACAACAAGCTTATTCTGTTTCTCTTTCATCTTAGAGTGAGAAGAAATTATTAATGGACAAAAAATAAACCTTAAGGCAGTTGGTTTCTTTCATCTCTACCCTGTGCAGTTTTGTTACACTCCAAGTCCTGGTACTGGGCAAGGAAGAATTCACTGTATCTATGGAGCTAAGGATTTATTGTTAATCCAAATGATGTTTTAACAGGTTAATTGTCAAAATTCTCTTACACAGAGAAGTCTTACCATTGTAAATTGCTATCCTACTCCAACACTCCAAATTTTTCTAGTACTTACCTTTTCCCTTGATTCTGTACTTGTCCCTTCAGTGTTCTTGTAGGTCTTAAGGAGAAGACTTTCAGTTCACTCAAGAAAAATTGCAGGTAGTGGTGTATTTTTAATGGGCTTTCATTTTCTGGAGGTCTTTGCTAAGAGTGACATTAATGGTGGAAGTATCTTCCCCTTTAGTCCCAGGACCTGCTTGTGTGTATTGTCATGTTTGCTTGCCCCAGGCTCTGCCTTCTGGCTGCTCCCAGGTGAGTGTGAGTATGGCCCTGCAGCCTGCTCAGGCTGAGCTCCCAGAGGCTCTTGTTTGCTGGGCAGGCTCCCCCTGGGTTTGTCAGATCCTTCTCACGGACACTGGCACAGATCTGGCTCCGGCAGGGCAGGCAGTGGGTGCTTGGTGCCGAGGCAGGAGCTGAAACCAGCCCAGCCCAGCTCTGGGCAAGGTAAGTCCAGGCCAGTGCAGACCCTGGGTCACCTTACTTGGAATGAAAAAAGCCTTATTTATGCAGCAACAAAGAGCTTCAACCCCAGGAACTATTTTTAGATTTTTTTTTCCTCTGTTATGTTCTTTTCTGCTGTTACATGTCTTCATTCTCTTGAAGTGATCAAGGACTTGACTGGATAATGTTGTGTGTAATAGGATGAGGAAATATTTTATTCAATTTTCAATTCAATACATCTTGTTAGTCTACATATCAATTTCCTGCAAAGGAGAAAACATTACTGGAGTGAGCTATTAGCTTTGCCAATTTATGCTGTATTGTTGGTAACTCATTGAATGCTAAGAGAAATGTTTTAGTAAGTTCTGTCTGGATTATTCTTCAAATCAGTTTGTGTCCTAAATATTTTTAAGTTGATATTTCATTCAGTTCTGTTGCAGCTCTCTGCCCTGATGCTGTGAAGAGTTGTTCTTACAGTGCTGGTGAACCTGTTCTGTCTCTGCTGTGATCTCTACCAGCTCTGAAAAAGCTTTGAAAGGTGATGTAGCCCACCCTGGTTCTTTTGTCTTCTGCCAAATAGTTTTTGCCTATGTATTTTGCTTTCATTTGTACTTGGCTGAATACATTATTTGACAGACTTTGGTTTTCGAGTAGTACCCTGACTTTTTGGTTGCAAAAGAAAACTATGGGTTAGTATCTTACTGCATTTATTGAAACACTCCCTACATATAAACATTTTCTTCATGTGATAAACTTGTGTGACGGGCCATTTTTTTGCTTTTTGGTCACTGATGGCTTTTGCTTTAACCATTATGAGCATTCTAGTTAAAGCAAGCAAACAAAACTCAGAGCTTACCTTGCTTTACTGGTATAACGGCATTTATGGATGTTTAGGCCCAAATAATATATAATTACTTGTATCCACCCTCCTTCAGCTTGTGTATTTAATTCCAGCAATATCCTTTTTCCTGAGGCTCTGTGTCTGTCTGGAAGTGTTGGTAAAATTGTAAGTATAGGTTGAACTGCAGAGTTACTCCTGGGAGTGAAAGACAGACCCAGTTCTTCGGTCTCAATGATTTTATACTGGTGCAACTGTTCAGTGCACACAGCTGTGGGTGCAGTAGTGAGCTGCAGAGCTCTGCAGTGTATAGCAGACAAAAGTCCTGCTGTCAGGAGGGGGAGTGGAAGATGACAAGCAGGGTATGGGAAGAAGCTGGAGCCAAAGCAGGGTATCCTTTTACAATATAAAACAGTTACCAAAATGCCAGTTAAAAACTGTGCCACAATTGTCAAACTAAGAAATCCACCCCATATTCAGGATATGTGTCAGTGGCTGTGAACGTTCTTGGCAGAGTGCATTGACAGAAGTCAAAGCTTTCCATTGAAGTGAGGAGATAGAGAAAACAAAATGATTTCTAATCCCCATACAGCTTTTATGATTTAAATGAACTTGATTTTTTCCCTCTCCACTAAGCTTTTTATTTTCTGAATAAGAATGTGAGGTTGCTTGTTCAGCCTTTATTTCAAATAGTCTGGTACCTGTGTCTCCTGTGGCACATTCCCACAGAGGTGTACTTGCAGCAGATTAAGCCACACAGATCTGAATTTCATGATCTTTTACTGTTTGTCATCTCTAATATTGTTCATTCAGAAACTGTAATGTTCCCCATGCATTCATTCCCTGGTCCAAACATTGTCCCCTTGGTAGCACTGATGCAGGCAGTAGACTGAGCTGTCAGCACGGTTTACATCTCCATTAAGAAATACAGTTCTCTATTGCTGCTCAAGGTCAGCATACTCCTCATGAAAGATTTTACAAAGGGAGCAAATGTCACCTGACAGAGAATATGAAGGCAGGTCATTTACCAGAGTACACATTTTTAGAAGCTTGGGTATGAAAGTCTTAACCTTGTTCCATAAATTACAATGCAGAAAGTCCTCTGTGTTCAAAAATTGCACCTTTTTATCTGAGGTCAATATTTCTACAAGGTTTTATAGCGAAACAAGTCTTTGAAGCAGAACTTTTTTTTTTTAAATTTAAATAATAAAAGTATTCATTGGTTAGCCTGATATTGGTAAACACTTAAGTACTGCAGATTTTGGGCAGTAGAAACAGTGGATATTTTGAAATTATTGAAAAATATTAGGGCACATTGCACTTGAAGCTCTAAAAAATCACAGAAAGGCAGACTTCTCAATCTTAAACAAAAAAAGAATCACTTCACTGTCATTACAAAGCTATTCACTGTAGTCATAGAGACTGAGGTGTTACAAAAATGAATTATAGAAATTCTGTTAGTAGTAGTCATAGTAGATTCATGTCTGAAATCAGTTCTGAAAATGAAGGTTAAGAAGTGATAAAAGTAGATTTACTTGAAAAGCAATAATTTATTGAAGCTCTACTGCCTTGTGGGAAAGAATATATTTTCTTCTTATGAAAATGAAAGTTGTAGATACTGTTACAGTTAGAGAAAAGTTGATACAGTATAATTTTAACGATCTACCATTTTCCACATTTTTCTGCCCTGATTATTCTTTGACATTTTATCTTGTGAACAAACGGTTTTAAATAACTCTTGCAGCTCTTAATGGGTCTGGGTATGGAAGACTAAAGGTGCTGGATTTGCGATAAAAAAATGCCAAATATTATAAGACTACATTTAGTAAAATAACATAGGAAACTGCAGAAGGCACAGAACGAGTTTCTTCCTTAGGAAAACTCTTCCATCCTTTTGTGACATTATTTTCAGTCTTGTCATGAGCAGTCTAAAAGAAGGGAGCAATTTTGCTTCTTTTCTATCAACACTAGCCTGAAATCATGACAACTGGCAGCTATAGCAGAAACTCTTACGAAATTAATCAAGCTCAGTGATGAATTAGCAAAGCTGTAGACCATCTAACCTGTAGGCACACAAAACTCAGGACAAACAGCTGTTTTGACATTTCTAGCTGGGAATCCTGCCCTCCACAAACATATTTCATGCTCAGACATGGTCTCTTGGCTGCTTGCACTCGTCCCCATCTGTCAGGATGGCACTGTGCCCATGCACAAGGTGGTATGTCAGCTTTGGTAGGGCATAGGTGCCAAGTAAATTCTGCTGTTTGCAAAGCTTTGCATGTGCTGGTTCTTCAGTAGGAAGCCTCTGCTCTGACACAGCAAGGCTCCCTCTCAACAGGACTCCCTACACTTGATTGCACCTGTTGACACTTCTGTATCTAAGGATGAATACTTAAATAGTACACGCAGGAAAGATTGGTATGCAGGAATGGATTTAGGAATCTGTATTGCACATATACCTCCAGGTTCACCATTCTAGACTGGGGAGAAGAATATTGTCATAATTTATGTCGTCATCATTAACACCTTCAATTTGTTAATCCCCTGCCCCTCACTTGAAAAAGAAAGAATTCTAGTTATCAGCATGAACTCAGACTGTGTGTCCACTCACACAGTGGACATTGCTTGTTGAAGCATGGAAAGAGAAACCTGACTTTTCTGTCTTATCGACTTTGTGATGGTGAAACTGTATTAACTGCTATGGAATAATCTTTGCTTTATCCCAGTGCGTGAACTATGAGGACAGAGAAAAGCCAGCCAGTGTTTGAGAACTCTGTGAGCAGCCCATGTATCTGAGAAAGCATGTAGTTTCCTTAGCAATAAAGAACACAATCACCTAAAAAGATTAGAAAATTCTGAGACTGCAGAGACTTTACTGTACCTTCTTCCTGTAACAGACCATAGAGCTGGTCTAGGAAAGAAAGCTGCACTACCTTGGGGAAAATGTTGTTCTGGGTTCAAATAACTCTTGAAATTATTTTCTTTGGTGAAAATATGGAAAAAAATACCAAACAAATGGAATGAACTGAGCTGCCCTTTTAAAGAACAACACTGGCTTTCAAAAACACTTCCTCTCTTTTGCACATAAGTGGTTATTCATAACAGCAACAGAAGTTTTCATCATTCCTTTTATATCTTGTACATTTTAAATTTACAGGAATGTTTCCTGTAACAACAAGACTTTTAGCAACTTTACCAGCTGCTCAAAATTCCTACTTGTCTTTTCCTATCTTGTTGCCATATAACTACTGTTTTATGTGTGACTCATCCCCTTGCCTTTCATTCTTTTCAATTTCTCCAGCTTGCATTGGAAAATACTCATGACTTTTCAGGTGTATTTACTCTTGTTTTTCTAATTCAAGAATCTATTTTCCAAATACCTGTTATATTTTAAAAACCTCTGGTGTTCTGATTAGTCATAAATGTCTTTAAAGAGGTTTTTAAAAGCTAGAAATAAGCACAAATAGCTTGAAGCCCTCCAGAAACATACCCTTCTGTTCTTATCGCTCTTTATTTTGCACTCTTACTGTAGTGTGACATCTAAATTGAGTAACTCAGAAAGATTTAATGCAGAAGAATGAGACACAAAGTGATTTTGCTTTGTTGTTTTTCCCCTCCCTTGACATTAAGAGTATCCCTTTTCTTGCTTTACTCAAATGTACCTTTTAAATTGGTGTATTTTATTCCCCCTTCTATTTGCATAATTCAGATTATATTTATTCTTAGGCTTTATTTGTGCTGTATCAGAAGAATTCCAAGCACTCATATTTCCCTAAATATTTCTCAGTCCTTTAGTACAAAGCAGTGTTTGCCTGTTTATTTTTTTCATTTTTTCCCGTCCTACTAAGTTATTTTCCAGCCCTCCAGCTCTATATCATATTATTCTAACTACACAGTGTATCATTCTACCTCACCTGCCCTACCACTCTATCTCTTAGCATCTTTGACAAATTATCACCATTATTTCCCTTCTAACTCTTCTTGTGCCATTCATCACCCATGACATTAAATAACTGCTCTTCTATCAAAATAATATACCTACATCATCTAACCAAGTGAATATTCAACCATTTTCTATTAGAAATGGCCTGAGACTGACATATCTGTCCCACCTGGCTATTCACAGATAAATGAATGAACTGAACTATACCAAAGGAAAAAAAAGAAAAAAAGAAAAAAAAAGAAAAAAAAAAAGGAGAAAAAAAGGTTTGAAGGTTTAGTGTTCCAGTTAAGCCTTCCTAAAATGAATTAGTTTTCCAGGAAATTATAATTCTTAGGTGCTTTAAACTAAAAAAATTCATCATGGAAAATGCTGTCACTGACAAAAAAGATTAAGGACATTTTAATTCACTGCTTTACAATGTGAAAGAATTAATTTTCACCTTTTTTTTTTGTTTGTTCGTTTGGATGTATTGCAGTGGTTTAATATCAGAAATGCTTGATGTTGGATGGTGTGCTTGACCACCAGTTTCCACAAACTGATTTAAGATATGTCAATGCCCTATATGTAAGAGAGAATTATCTAAAATGCAGTGTTTCACTACTACTTATTAATCACATTATATTTTAACTACAGTTGGAAAAAAGAAATTGGAAAAAATCTCTCCAAATTTTCTGAAGCTAGAAACATGAAGCCATGTAGGCTTTTGAGCTGTGAAAAACTATGTTTCATGTTTTTTTATTATTTTATGAATTTAAAGTTTTGACATTACATCCAGCATTTTTAATAGATAGATAGATAGATCGATAACATTTTTCTTTAATAAAGTAACAAGTTAATACAATCTGAAACTAATATAAATTTTAATATAAATTAAAATATCTGGGTATTGCGTTGAAATGTTAACATTAGATATTTAGTACTTTTAATAAGATGGGCTGTGAGTAGTCAAATAAGAAATAGCTTTCTGTGCTAAGAAAAAGCATTTTAGGCTAGCATTTTTAAAAGTGATATTATACCAAGGGTAGTGACCAGGTGTAATAAGTTCTGCTACTCTCAGCACAGAGGACTGTGAAAATTAAGCACCCTTTATATTCTCTGTTACCTGCATGGCAATTGCCAGGCTTACAGAAAGGGGGGAAGTGGTGGTAGAGTGTGTGCAAACCACACTCATCCCAGGTTATCAGGCCCAATACTTAACCATTAGTATAAAATTATGAATCTTACCTTCTGTTGGCTGAGGAGCACAGCTTTGACAGAAATTTCCTGGGTTAAGATTAATGTACAGTGACAGGATCTGGACATTCTTGAGAATTCAGCTCCGTTCAGGCTGAGCTGAGTGTACTACTTTTATGTTGTTAAATGGGAGAAAAGCTTTTTTCTCTGTTCATGGAGAAAGCTCTCTCCAGAAAAATGCTACAGATATGGAATCTAAATTCCTATATCTTTTCTGTATCCCTGATTATGGAATTATGCTATTAATATCATGCTTTTATGGGTTTGTCAAGGAACAGTTGTCTGCCCAAAGCCATTTAAGGCAGAAAATTATATATATTCTTTGCATCATATTTACAGTACTTGTCTTATTTTGGCTTTTCATTTCAGCATAGGGTGTCACTGCAATGAGATATTGTAACATTGACTTTAGGTTAACCAAAATTCTTCGCTGATTGTAACTTTAACTTCACCGCTTTTAAAGATAAACATTTAACCTTTGCTGAAGCTTAGTGACTATTGCCAAGAATCAAGAACACCTTTCCTTTTTTCTATTCTGATTTCAGTCGGGCTAGTTTTTTTAATTTTACAGCCTTTTAATGAAACTCAGGAAATTCAAATGCAAACTTTAAGCACTCCTTTTGCGTATTATTTTGTATGTACTGTCTCATAAATAGTCATTCATTATTAATGGCTTTATTCACTTGAATTAAGAAAAAAAGACCAAATTTCTCAGTTGTTCACTATATAAAAAGAATACATTTCAGCACTCTTTTTTTTTTTTTTTTCCTTTGGCAATAAAGGAGTGGTGCCCTACAAAAGAAAATCTGAGCAATGCTTTTTTTAAGCATTGCTGTTGAAGGCAATCATGATACCACACTGGGTTTTCATGTTCCTCGTACATGGTGACATGGAATTATTCAGCTATTATCAAAACACTTGTCTTCTTTGTCTAGTCTTAACAGGGATATGCCATTCTCTGGGAGCAGTGTGGGTTATCCATGATTGCACTAATTTTTCTTTTAACAGACGTAAATGGAATGGCATTACTCAAAAAGCAGAGTCAGTTGCCTCTTGCTGTTTGCCGTGATTGATCTCTAGAAGCAAAAGATTTCTTTCCCATCGTCACGTGTGTGAAATGAGATCCCAGTTGGCGTGAGATGAGGAAGCTCTGTTTCCAGATGCACACGGCTGTGTGTGAGAGCAGGGAAAGGCAGAGGTGGAGTTCCAGGCCATAGCCAGCTAACCTGCTGTGTTATCCAGCAGCAGAGAGCCTGCAGCCCCTTGTTTTTCTTCACATCCAGGTGGACCCCACCAGCCTAAATGGGCAATCCATCAGTCGCCTGTGCTACCTGAGCAATTAACTCTCCTACAGGAGATAACTGACTTTAAATAAAAAGGAGCAATGTCTACTCTCTTCCTTAGGGTCTTTGACATCTTGCCACACCTTCTCTGTTCAGGACTACATTTAGTGCAGGTATCTGGGTTTGCTGCAGAGGGAACTCTGGGTGTCCGGGGCCCCAGGCAAGAGGTCCTGAGCTGAGGATATTTTGCATAACAAAAGACATGGGGACTTGTGGGTCAGCCAGATGAATGGACAATCAGAAAGGACAGGATTTTCACCCTTAGACTGTGAGGGTATGACATCCATGGGGCTCCTTTGTTCGAGGTGCTTCCTTGGGGGCACCAGTTGGAGCTGTTATTTTGTTATTGCACCAAGATTAAATCAAGGATTGAGAAAACTGAGACATTGCTGTGGGAAACCTGAGTTTGAAGTGGTCAAGGAGAAGACCTGGTGTGAGCGTGGGGAGTGAGCTGCAAAAGGGCCTTGGTCCCAGCTCAGGGGCTGGGAATGTGACTGCCAGAGTGCCAGAGAATGTGACTACCACTCCTGGGTGGTCAGACAGGGAGATTTCCTCAGCATCTCCTGTGGTATCAGGTCTGTCAGAGCTATTTCCTGCGCCAGAGCTGTTCTCCTTTTTCTCTCTTTCTCTTTTTCTCAAAAGAGTATTTTGCTGCTCTTGCTAAATGTATTTTGCATAATTCAAAATATGTGACATTAAAAAAAAAAAAGGCAATTTTCTGTTATTGGAAGAATTTTGAAAAATACCTCAACTATCAAACACTGAATTAAGGAGAGGGTTTACTGTCAAGTGTTTTGTACACCTTTTGTTTTTAAGGTGAGGATCCCTTTTAACTCTGTGTTGCACCTCAACTAAGAAACAAACCCGTGCTTTCCTCATGAGGTTCCTGTTGCAACATGCAAAACCCACCCTTTTCAAAGCATCTGGCACATCTATACTGACACATGTATCCAGCCCAAATTCATTCTGCCCACCCTGCAAGCTGTCTGGCCTTACTCCAGCTCCCATCCAAAAACCATGTGGCTGCGATGGAGCATCACTGAGCCTGGACTAATAAACCTGACCTCTCAGGAGCCAAGCGCAACACTGAGGAGCTCTGAGCTTCTGGCCAGGATGAGGTTGTCTGCTTGCTCAGAGCATGAACAGAACAGGTTCAGATCTGTCTGTGCTTGTGGTTGGAGACTCCTTCTGTGTTTCTCTGTTAAATTCCCTTTCATAAAAACCCCATGCAAATGACAAAATTCCACTATTTAACCCTTGGCATACCCTCATTGACATAATCTGCTGAAAATTTGTACTCATCCATTGTTATTTACAATCCAAGCAAGAAAACATCTGAAGCTAATTCTTATTTCAATCAGATCCATCAATCACAAATATAGAAATTACATACCTGAAAAAAAATTTGCCTAGCCATTCAAATAAAGCAGTAAAATAAGGAACGACACAAGAGAAAATAGGGGATTCTGTTCTTCACTTCTAATCTTCTTAAGAATTTAATTCTTGGTTCCCAATCTGTCAGTACATACATTTTCCCAAAATTCCCCATGCTCCCTCTTCTAATACTGTGGGGCTAGAAAAACATCAGAATAATGGGGAGGGCCAGGGATTATAGGAGCTTTTAGTGAGTGATGGATATTCTCTGTTGGTAAATAACTCCGAGAGCCCATAGGCAGAACATGAGAAATTCTTGGAGTTATTATTCTGCTTTAGTTTGGGACGGGTGAGTTTTCATAGATGGTACTACTCATAACAAATATGAGTTAAATATGAGGTTCTCATAGTAGATAAGGATTTGTTTCTGGACAGAATCCTTGCAGTTGTATTCCCTGCATATTTTAACATCTTCACCAACCCGGGGAATCACATCAGTAGTGTCAGTAAATTCTCTTGTTCACTCCAAGCATGACAAGTTTTTTTAATGCTCTGTGTACTCTTAAGACACAGCTGTTGACTGATGACATGCCTTCCAAAATAATTCTTTTTTTTATATGAATGGTACTTAAAATACTCTCTTAAGCCAGCCCTTAAATTTAACTAAAGTTTATTTCCACAGTTTTTCGGGATTTATTTTCTCTTTAATCTATTATTTTATTCTGGAATGCTATGGGGGGAAAATAAGGTTAGATCTTACTTATTAATTTTCTCCTTTATAAGGAAAGAATTATTCTTTATCATTATTATAATATTTTTTATTCTTTATAAGAGAATAAATATAAAATCTTAATTTCAGAAAATAAAAAAAATAGAAAAGGGGATTGAAACAGACCTGTTTATTGGTAGTAATCTCAACATAATTAATAATTAATTGGAGCCTATATGGTTTGAAGCTGTGAGTAATAAAGTTAAATATGCAAGAGGCCTTTCACCTGTACAAAGGCCTTTGTCAAATCTCTTTAAGCTGAAAGAGATAAAAAAAACCTTTAATGTACTGCTGAAAGACATAGAATTAGAACCAAATACTTCTGTCTTCCCAGTATGTGCTCAATGGAGGTCAACGTCCTGTCTGGGTACCAGGTCAGCATTGGTGTACTTCAGACAGACTGAAAGCAGCTCGAACTTCATCCTGCATGCTGAGACACAGTTGGACTATGGAAGTGTGTTGGACTTTCTGTCCTTCCACTGTAAAAAATTATTGAAGAAGGTGAGCATGTTTTACAGCAGCCTCCCTTCCTGTGTAGCCATTTGATTTGGGTCTCAGAAAGAATACATCCAGGAAAGACAGAAAGATTGAGTGTGGTGCAAAAACTCTCTCCAAGCCTTGTAATCTTCTTTATATGGTTAGTATAGAACATAGTTTTAACTCCTACATTTTTCTACCCAGTGCTGTGGAAACCCAGTGATTTCTTAGAATTCTTTCATAGAAATCTCTCCTTTCTTTGAATCCCTTGCTTTTGTTCACAATCCTGTATCTGTAACCAGAGACATCATGTGTTTCCACACCTGAAGGGCACCTGTAGACAACACTGTCATTCTGTATGACTTTAATTACACTGTTAGAGAAACAAGAAAACAAGAAATAAATCAAGCAAAGACTCCCTGAAGAGGGAGTGTATATTTCTTGTCTCATATAGCATGGCAGACCTGTGAATACAGCTTATTTATAGAAATACTGTATATGGAAAAGAAATTTGCTCGTATTTACCTAAGGCTGTTTTCATCACAGATATTTTAATTGTCTACTTGCTACATTAAACAGGCTGTACAATTCACAGAACCTGTAATTTGTTTCAATTAATACAACCCCATGCTTAGCAGTAATGACAGAGAAACAGAAGGAACTCCGTGACCTCAGTTGTGTCTTATAGTTCTAAAGAGTTGTTCTAAACATGAAGAAATTAAATCAACTCAACTTAGATTATAACATCATTGGGTTGGATACAAATAGCTTAATGAATATTTACAAAGCTATAAATGAAAGTTTAAATTTTTTTACAGGTTCTAATATCTATAAGTAAAAGGCATCCTAAGGCCTGCAGGTTCATATTTATATGAACTCATTCATTAAACAAGTTCTTTAGTGCTAAATGAAAATCTGTTTAGTGCAAATAAGTTTGAAATTTCTTCATTGCATGAAGTAAGACAGACTTTTAGAAAGAGCCGTTCAAAGGGAACCTCTGTTGATCTTTGACAGTTGTGGTTTATAGACAGATCTATTTGATATGTATGAAAAAAAACCTCAATATCAAATGCACAACTAAATGAAATATAAATATTTAATATACAGAAGATGAAAAAATGCAGCAGTGTTAACCATAAACATATATACTGGAACGGACTAAATGAAATTTTAAAAGCTTTCGTTGCGATCTCTAAAGTCTTTATAAATTGAAACATAGTAGAACAGGAGAGTTAGACAAACTATGAGAATATGTGCAAGGGTACCTTGGATAGAAAACTATTTCAGTTACCTTCTAAGCATATTCTTTTTGTCAGCTTTAACATTAGAGCACTGGTGCTTAAATCTAATCAAAGGAAGAAATAAAAAAACCCACAAGTTTTCAGAGAACAAGAATAAAGAAAATAGCTGAGAATTGTAAAAAATGTTTTCTCAGTTAAAAGAAGTAATCCTTTAAATGACATGAAGGGTTATAAACCTTTACTGAATTTCCTCAGACCCTTGACAGAGAGACCCAGATATAACTATTCAGCACCCATCAAGGTCAGTGAAAGACCCTGATGAGATGCTATGAGTTCACTGAAGAAATTGGTTGAAGGAATTAGCTCAAGCTTTACTTTCAATAGTTTTAAAACTCATAAAGAATATTGATTTCTTTGGAGTTGGAAGGAATCATGGAATTGGTTGGCAGATTTGTAATGAGGACCCTTGAGACAGAGAATCGATCGATTCCATGGAGAGGTGAAGAAAATGCTCCCACAGATATAAGCAATGCACCCTTCATGGAACATAGTAGTTTTCTTCTGCCAGAAAATTATTTCCAATGTTTAGAGTGAGATGCATTCAGCAATCATTCCTCTAACCACTCCTCATGACTTAGCTTGGTGATGTGGAGTGATGGAAACTGGACTGTAAAATGCAGAAAGAATAAAATCTTGGGCAACGCAAAACATGAAAGCCAGAAAAAGAGCACATATATGCTGTGAGGGGAATCTGACTGGAGACAGCCAAACTGCACAAATGCAATCAAGAAGAAGGAGTTCTCAAGGAATCCTCCTGGTTTGCAAAAAAAAAAAGCAATTGTGATGGAGCAGCAGCTGGAAGACAGGCATGCTATCTTAGGGCAGCAAAAAGAAGTCCAGACACTTATTTAGAGACACTGGAATTGTTTTCCCTTTGGTCTTAAAATCCCAGAGTATATCAGATGTAATTCACTACTCTAAATGGAATGTAAGATTCCAAATAAAATATTTTGGCACACTCTGAATAAAATGAAGAGATCTGAATAAATGTTAGGATTAGTTTTAAGAAAATTCTCAGCCTACTCACAAATTGGAACATAGGAACATAGAAATTGGACCCATTTTTAAAGTCTGAGGTATTAATTATTAAAACTTAATATATCTCTCTCATACCCTCCATTATAATAATTAAAGTGTACTAAATGAGATGGCATTGTGTGAAGTTACATAAAAGAAAATTCTCAACAAAAGAGAGCCTTTTAAACGCTGTTACCACTAAATGTGATTAAAGTCTGATTTCTTCCATCAGGGCAGATGATGAGCAGCAAATTGCCTGCAGTACTTGCAAATTGAACAGAAAAACCTGCTTATTGACCACTTAAATTGTTTTAGAGCAGATTGATACATCTCAGTTATTTATGTGAAAAAATATCTCGAGAATAAGCCTCTCATTTACAAGAACTCCCAAATGGTAACTGCCTGGAACACAGAAAATAATCACAATATCAATCCTCTACCCAACAGCACACAGATTAGATACAAGCATCTCTCTATCAACATAGCCAATAACATTCAACTTGGAAAGTGTAGCATAAAAACAATTTTGAAAGTTATGGTCAGCATTCTCCACAAGAAGGTGGCTGAACATGAAAAACAAGCAACACTTTGGGGAGGGATGTTAGGTAAAACTTCAAATATATTTTTAAAATCTAAGGAAACATTTTGAGCAATAATTTTCTGAAACCACAAGGAAGAAATTACAATCTTGGTCTTCTTTTAAAATAAGAAAAAGATTAAGCTTGACACATTTCTGATTAGCACATTGGGAACTAATCCTGCCTGTGTCATGACATAATTCTCAGCATTCCTAACACATATAAAAACTCGCTTATTCAACCATCTGCTACAAAGATTATCAAGTTCAGAACAGTATTGTATTATTAGCTAGTCTGCTAAAGGAATAATTTTTGTCCAGCAGAGAGAGAATTTATTAGTTCTTAAAGCTATATTTTGTCATTTAAACAAGAGCAGCAGCTGTGATTTGTCTGAAATTACAACTCAGATGATTTTTGTTCTAAATAAAATACCTGCACAAGATACATAAGGAATGAACATCTGGGACATACTTCAAATATGTTATTATTTTAGTGCTGAAAGATTTAGATTGATTTAGCCTCAAAGACTAAAGTCTTCAATTATGTAAATGGATGGATGGATGGATGGATGGATGGATGGATGGATGGATGGATTAGATAGATAGATAGATAGATAGATAGATAGATAGATAGATAGATAGATAGATAGATAATCTAGTTGAACATGTTCCTTCTTATTGCACTGAATAACCCTATGGACTAGATCCCTTCCAACAGAAACTATTCTATGACTGGATGGATGGATGGATGGATGGATGGATGGATGGATGGATGGATGGATGGACGGATGCATAAAATCTGTAGCCCTTCTCTGTGGCCTGACTGAAGTCTCTGCATCCACCTTCATGTCACTGGGAATATTTGGAGAGCCATCCCAGGGTACAAGAATTGTGGAAGACAACTTCATTTCAAATGCTGATGTAAGGAGGACTTTATGCATGGTACAACTGCCTGGGGCCAGACAAAAATGTTACTTGGTACAGGCCTATAGCTTAAAGAATTTTAAGGAAACCTAATAATGAATCAAGCAGTCCAATGACATTATCATGACCTGTGAAGATCACTAGAAGACATTGATTTATACCAGTTGTCAGCTGTTTAGTAGAATTGCTGATTAACTCAGTCAATTTCAGCCACTACGGCACTTACTTGGTGCTTGTTTCTTCTCTGTCTCCAAAAGAAATTGTCACAGACACTATGTTATAACAGATTATCGCAGATATTATTACTGCTGTTTTGTATTTCCCAACCATTCCCAAATTTGTTTTGGAAAACCGAAATGTACTTCAAAGGAAAAGGTGCTCTGAAGACATACGACTGTCAGTCAAGGCAACCATATTTTTTTATCATACCCCATATTCCAAGATATATATAGTTGTAACTAAAGATAAAATGAAAAAGGAGGAAAGGAAGCTGAAAAAAATAATCTTATCTACTTTCATCTCTCTAATTCCGACCCAACTATTAGCTTTTCTATGGGAACATATGGTCAGATTTATTGAGAGAAGCCACTATTTCAGGTGTCAGAGGAGACTGTAGAACCCCTTCTGCAATACTCTTTTGTCAATGTAACTATTTTCAACAAATCTCATTCAGAAGAGTAGAGGAGAGGCAAGCGTCTCTATTACTGAATGTCAACAAAACAGTATAGATGGAAAAAAATTGTCTCATTGTCTCATACTGGTTACAACTGCCCTATATATTTCTATTTTGGTTTTTGGAGGACATAAGATGTACATTACTACACATTAACTGTTTTGGTTGCTGATGCTTTAAAAGTTTAGCTTGTCACAGGTTACCATGATACACCTTGGGAAGTAGAACATGCAATAATTACACCTGCTGACAGCAACATTGTGTCCTTCCCTGCAGAGCTAAAGTCGTTGGGAAGGCAAAGAATAATTGTGTGTATCTTTATGTTCAATTGCTTAGGAACAATACTTTGACAAGGCCATTATTATTATTATTTTGAAGAATGAGTCCACGATTAGTAGATGAAAGTCAGGAAAAGATCACAAGAAACAGTTTATTCAACAGTACAGTAATGTTTCTACTGAGTACTTTTGACGGAAATCCATTTTATAATATTTGGCTGAAAGCTGTAATAGATATTAAGATGTGACTGCAGAATTCTTTGCTAAATATTGCCAATTGTTTTTTTTTTCTGTATTTCTGTTGCAAAACACATTTTTGTAATATTTAGTAAAGCACTGCTGAATTCTAATTTTTTGACTTTAAAAGGGCAAAATTATGTATGGCTTTGAAATTATAATAAATTAACATCCATATTTTGTTTTAGCTCCTTATGTTTCCAGCTGTAGCAATGTTACAGATCGTAAGTTCTTTCTGCCACTAATGCCTAATCATCCAAGTAATAATTTATCCAAGAATATTGAGGTGAACACACCCTACTCAATATATCATTTCTGCAGACCTGTCACATATTTCATACACTTGTTGAAGGTTCAGTTCCCTGCCCTGTGTTTTCAAGCTCACTGAGGCATTAGGATACTCTTTTCTCCTTTTTTGTCCTTTAGAATTCTAACTCTTGGATACAAGAGATACAGAGCATGGTGTCTTTACTGAGATTTTTCTTCAGTAGCTGCCTTTTGAGCCAGAGAAAGCAGACACAAGTGTCTGAGACAAAAGTATGCTTTTGTGAATATTGAATAAAAAATATTTTTTATTTCTGTATAGCATTTTTTGCTACTTTTATTAAGTATTATTTGACTTAAATCTTGCTCCTCTACATGTGGGAGAAGTAGGATTTTATTTATATGTAAAATCCTAAGGTTGCAGAACTCTGTTGCATACAGACACAACTACAAACAGTGTGGGAAACGACAGATTTTGGATTGATGTAGTTGTAAATATTTTCGTAATATGAATCTACTAGCAAGTATAAGTTCTGTGGTAAAAGTTCTGCAAAATTTCCACTCTATATTTCCAGGATGTAAACACATGAGAGAGTTCTTTAGATATCAATTTGCTATCTGTATATGGCTCTGAATACATGATTGCCACATGAGTTCAAAAATATATTTTTTGAATTTGATTGAGTTCGAGTATGAAAATGCCTAAAGGCTGTATCACACCAAAAATACCAAAATTTATTTTTTTACAAACATGGTTTTTTTTTTTTTTTTTTTTTTGTTTCTCATTGAGATCTGTGACAACACTTAGAGTATATATGGAGAATTAATAAAACATCACTGGAATTTTCTATTAATTCCAAATTACAAGTGTATCTACTAGCTCCAAAACCAAGTATTGTTGCTCAGATTTCAAAGGGCCAACGCAGAAGCCATTTATGGGCATCTTTTGACATCAACATGCTCCTTAAGCATTATAACCAGTTGGATCAATTGTATGTTAAAAAAAACACCCCAAAAAAGAAGCCCAAACCCAACCCAAATTAGCTTTTAAACATGAATTGATAACTATATAATTTTCACTTTTTTCACCTAAACTACTTTGAAATCAAGAATTCAGATATTAATAGTATGGCTTTATAGAGATATGTCTGAGTGTTTTTGTCTAAAGTTTCAACAATGGTAGAACTGCCAGAATAACTCCCCAAATTTTTGCTACTGTAGATTTCTGCTCAATTTGTGTGTGTGGCAATGCCTCTTGTGAAAATGTTTGTTATATGTCCGTAATGACATCACAACACAATTCATTTATTAATCAGAGCATGGTGGCACTCCCAGACATCAGTCAGGTATTTTGTTTCTTGTGTTTTAAACAGATCTGTTTTGAGTATCTGAAGAATGTGAACTTCCCATCAGTGTAATTGAAATGAAAAGCTTGTAACAGCGCATCCTTTAATCTTGTTACAGACAAATAACAAATTTTAGAAGGAATGATATAATTACACTGATCAAATATATGAGAGGGCTCCAACAGCTTCACAATTTTAATCCAGCAAAATTACTGTATTAAAGCAATCAAGAAAAACAGTTTTTCATGGGCAAATGAAGTCAGATAAAGAATTGTGCTTTTAATATGAGGCATTATTCTTGCACTTTTCCACATATTTTACTTAAAGTGTGTTTCTGAGTTTTATTATCTTTGGCGTTGAAATTAAATATATATATTTCACAGTGCAATCTTGAAAACTGCATCTGTCACAGAACCTCTTTTCATTTCACAGTGTTTTGTAGTTCAGAAATGTTCATACACATTTAGTGTTATTAGCAGAATTTTTCCACCTACATTAAGAATCTCTTTGCCTCTCTTAGATTATTTGGATAGTCTGGATTTATTCTCCATGCACAATTCTGTATCACAGTCAGCAGTGTAAAACTTTTTTTTTTTTGAGTAATTCATGATCATGATTAAGACCAAAATTTTTTAACACAAAACCTGAATATCTTCAATCTGGCTCCATATTCTGCGAAGAATATGTGTTTTGTTTTAGTTTCTTTATCTCATTTTCTATACCCTTTAAGGTGTAAAAGGATTATAGTGACTGTTTTAATTCAATAGAAAAGTATGCAGTATAGAACTTACCGCTTTGTTTTCTGGTGGTGGCTACAGGTATTGATCTCAAATCCCAAGGTCTTGATGTTTTTTGGTTTTTTCTTCCCCCAGTATAACTGAACAATGAACAATGTCATTCAGAGCGCATACTCTTGCCACTTTATTCCAATACAGGCAATACATCTTTATATCAAACAAAAATGGCACTAATTATATGACACAGCCAGAGCTCTGGTAATACTGACCTTCTAAACTGCCATAGATTTGGCATGCAATTTCCTCAGAAACATCAATACACCAAATTTGAATAAGTCCTTCCTGTCACTAGATGGTTGTGAAATAAAATTACAAGATTTCCTATCTGGAAAATTGTCTTATTAAAATAAACGGTGTACTTAGAAAGGAATCTAGAAGAACAATTATCCTCTACTCTGAAGCAGCTAAATCAAGATAGTCCATACTGTATCACTTTTGGTTTCCAACGCCTGCTGTCATTAAGAGCACTTAAAATTATATTTTCCAGTGGAAAGGGCAGAAAATTTTATTAACTTTTTAAAGGATTCAGTAACTGTTAGGAAATCTATCTTCCATCCAAAGAAAGTAACAACATTGGGTATATAACCATTGATTCTCTAGTTGTTTCAATGTTAGAAGTATTTAAAAGATATCTCAACTATAGATATTTTTTATTGATCTAATCTTAATGAAGCATTCAACAGATTCAGATAAGCAGATATGTAGACTCACAGGTACATGAAGAGTGAATAAAATGTCTTTGTATTCTTATTAGTATAATTGGTTCAAAAACATAGTTTCCATCCCACAGGAAATTCTGACATTGCAAAATTTATTTTTATTATTTGGATTGAAAAATGAAAGTGCAGATATTTCTTAATGTCGAGAAATTTGAAAAAAAAGTAGGCACTCAGGTATTACTGCATTTCATTTTTATGTCATTGCATTCCCACATGATATAATTCCTATAAGACAAAATATCAAGTTCTAATTATTGACGTGAATTAAATATAAAGTTCAAGTTGTATATCTCTTTCTTATCGAAGTACATGTACATTACAAACCTAAAACTAAGAAGGGAATGCTATTTTATTTATTTATAACAACATGAATATAGTGAATTTATTTAGGGGTGATTTAATTCTGCTCATTTTGGAGTAAAAATTTGTTGAAATAGGCTGAATGTTGATACAAGGTATATTGTTTTTTCAAGATGCTTTCATCTGATTTTTTTTCTTTAAATTTTGATACATTTTTAAGTAATTTAATATGATTATAAGATCACAGAGCTTTTTTTTTGTTTGTTACTTCTTCCAATCAATCAGTAAAACCTGTGAATGTCAATGAAAGTTTTGCTATGTGAATCCAACTCTTCTTCAGCTGACCTAGAAATATTTTTTTTTACATTTTTTGCCAGTCCTATAAAAAAGTATTCAGTAGATTAAAGAATTTTTTACACACTCTTTAATAGATAATTATTTCCACAAAAATTCATTTTAGGAAAAATATTAATTTTCTGTACGTAAAGTTGAAGGAAATCCCAACAAGGAGTCTCAAGAGCTTTTAATTTTCAAACAAAAAACTTCACTTTTGACTCCTTATTCCAAAAGTGACCTCAATCAATTTCAGAAAACCCTCATCTTTGCTCAGGTTGCGCTTTTCCGCCCCGTGTATATTTTAGCTGAAAATATATTTGTCCTGTTCTACTTCTCAGTTATCTCCAAACAGTCTTAAAATAAAGAAGCTTGGTTTTCCTCCTTCTCATCTCACTTCCCCCCACACCTTGCTCAAATTGTTGATGGAACAATTTGGCGAGGGCTTTGCATAGCAACTGTGCCTCCGGTGCCTGCAGCCACCGCTGCGAACGGCACGCTCCCGTTCCGCAGGCTGAGGAGCTGAAGGTGTCCACAGACAGCAACCTGCCTGATAAGCACATCCTGTCTAGGGGGAACTGATTGCAAACCCCTCTGAGGCAAGTTTTCTTAGTTCTTTGCTCCATGTTGTTATCACTCCCATAAAGCAACTGGGGGCTGCTGAAGTGTAAAACGAGAGTGATTCATCCCACAGTTCTGTTGCAGACCCCTCTTGTTTTACCTGCCTGGGGTTTTGAATACCGTAGATATAGGGTCAATTCTTTTCAGGATGAACAGAATCTGGAATGTAAGTATTTGATTTTGAGATGCTTTGATAGGGAATCAGCTCACAGGTAATGTTATTTAAAAGGAAGATTCCACATGTCTACAGCTTAAAAGTTTAATCTCCTATTATTCTCACTGGTATCCTTAACAGTCTGTGTAGCCTAGAGCTGACCATGGCTATCTGCTTTCCTTAGGATGAGGTGATTTATTCTCTATGATTCCTTGGCTGTGCTGACTGCATTGTCTCTGCCTGTACTGGAGCTTAGACCCATGATTCATTTGCAGAACCTTTCCATCATGACTCCCTAGAAGTAGATGCCTGAATTGGAACTGAATCCTACCCCATGTTTCTCTTTTTCCTCTTCCATTACACCTTTTAAAGATCCCAGTAACAACCCCATCAGTTTATTGGTCTGAAAGCATACATAGAGAGCAAATTATTTTAAATTTTGCAGACTTTCAGGTCTGTGACCCTCCAAGATGAGAGTAGTTTCTCTACATTTTGGAATGTGAAGTTAGACATAGAAGTAGATTATGCTTTTTCTAGACCAATTTCTGAGACAATGGATAAATTGATGATTCTACTCTAATCGCACTACATTCACACTAGAACTGACTTTATAATTTTGTGCATCTTTAGCTCTGCCAGAATAACTCCAAAATTATTCTAAAAATTTTAAAGCCACTTCTGCTGATGCCTTATTTTTGGTGTGTTTGTGTGTGCATGTGCTGATTATTGTTGTTCTTTATTCCTTAGGAATATATATTTAAATTTCCCTTCTGCCTCTCAGTTCCCACACAATGTTTGCTTGATTGCATATTCTTTGTGGCTTCATTTGGTTTGTCTCTCTAGTGGGAGGTCCTGCAAGCAATGTTAATAGACCATTCTCCCCAGAGGAATTTATGGGTAATTTTCTTTGTCATCTGAAGGATTTATCACCAAAATATTAAACATGAATAGGAAACTGAACTAAATAAATCACAGCTTAAATCTACAGATGTATGCTGATTTATTTATATGTGGATGCAGAACTCAGAGACCCCAGACTTCTGCTGACAGATACAGGAAAGCAGCAATTTCAGCTAGGTGTAAGAGACTCTTTCATTCAGCTTACTATTAATGCTAAGGTTCTTCCACGGTTTTTGATGAGGCTTTTGGGTGCAGATCCAGAAAAGTTTGTGGGCTGTGCCTGTCTGCTTTACTCAGACTACGTTAGGAACTTCATTTCACCAAAGCAACACTTAAAGTGTCATTAGTGGGCCTCGGCAGGATAATCCAAACCACCTAAATCAGCAGTCTAGACTCTGTAAGTAGACAGTGGAGAGAAGTAAAACCCCTCTCAGGGTCTATGAGTACCTACTTTAGTTTGCAAACTGCTTCTCTCCTTTCACTCCTTGAAGCTTACAAACATACTCCAGTGTTACGATGTCCTGAGCAAGGCACAACTTAGAGCCAGCTGAAAAACAAGAGTCCTTGTGTCAGCTGAGTGCTTTCAGAGTAAGACTTGCCTGGAGCAGCTCATAACCTGAAGGTTTGTGCAATTTTTTCCTTCTTTGTTCCCCATGAAAAATTACAGTAATTTGTAGAAAACCCATGTTTTTGGTTTTCCCTTCTTTAAGTTTCAAAAATTTTCAGTATACTGAACTATGAAAGTAAGAGCTGTTTATTACTTAGTAAGGCAATGTAAATATTATTTTTCACTTCAGAAACAACAGCAAATGCTATTGTTTCTTGGAGCTTATTTCCATATTCTAATGTAAATATCAAGGATTTTCTTATATGTCAGTCCTCTCCATCAAATTCTGGACTCTCTCCTCTGCATAGATGAGACTTTGAAGTTTCATTCAGTATTCAACAGTCTTCTTATGTTGCTTATTTTTTACTCGCACAGAATAATGTACACAATGATTCTGACAGACTATTAACAGACATTTAAAAGCTTCTGACATTTCTTGCTGCTCCTCCTTGCACATCTCCTCTGTTTTAGTTGACTCTTTTCCTGGTATGTATAAACTATACTTCAAACTCATTCTCTCAGCTAGTCATTGTTGGGATCTCAGATGTCAATCAACTCAATTTTGTTTAGAAATTTCAAGCCCAGACTCTGTTCATTTCCAAGCATGTTCCTGTAAATGATAGCAAACTATCATCATGCTCCAAAAGCTCACTGCTTATCAATTTGTTTTTAAAAAATATCTTCTAAATGTAGTCTGAGATTTATTTTAACTCTGTACAAATAAATCCAACAACCACTACTAAGATTTTTAAGATACTACTATCTTAAGAATTCATTTAACAAGATATTATTTTGGACTAGGTATTTCTTCTGAAAAGGAGCGCAAACATGAATGTATACATTTTTCAGCATGAGTACTAAAATATTCTGCTAACAATGAATGAAACCCCCAAAGTTTTTATGCTCTGTATTTTGCTTTTTTAATGCCAACATTACATCCAAAGTAGAATTCAGGTTTCTATTTTCTCTATTTAGACACTTCCCTGTTATCTAGGATTTAGTTCATCTTAAAATGATGATCATGAGTCTCAGAGGTGTTTGAGAGCCTGCAGTGGTGATTTACAGAAGCTTATTTTTATTCTGAAGTGCATTGAAGTATGTAATTAAACGTTATTCTTTTTCTCCAGATTGGAGCTGAGTTTTGAAATAAGAATGGTTTGACTGAAAACTCAGCTTTGTGAAATGGTTGAGTTCTCCCCCTGCTAAAGCCAAGTTAAAGAAGCTGATGATATAGTTAAAAGAGCCTGAGCTTAAACTGTAAATAGGAAGACCTTCATGCTTATACTGCCTTTAAACTCATCTGAAGTCCTACAATTCATGATGGATGCACAGTCATTTCAACTTGATATAAAAATACAGAAATAACTTTTGTTACGTTTTTTTCTTTGATGGACAACAATCTGAAGGTGAGCCAGGGATGCACGCTTGCAGCAAAGCAAGCCAACAGCCTCCTGAGGTGCAGTTGGCAAAGCAGTGCCAGCAGGTTGAAGCAGGCAGTCCTCTTCCCCTTCTCAGCACTGGTGAGACACATCTGGAGTCCTGAGGTTATGGCAGAAGAAAGGATGAACATACTGAATAGACCCCAGCCAAGGACCACAAAGGTGATTAAGAATCTGAAGCATCTGTCATGAGAGGTTTGGAGACCTGGGGCTGTTCAGCCTGGAGAAGAGAAGCCTAATGGGGCTTATGTGTTTAAAAATATCTTTGAGGACGTTAAATAAAGTGGAACCAGCCTCTCCTTTGTGGAACCCAATGATCCAAGGTAAGAGTCAGGGTGCACAGTTTTAATTCCACCTGAATATGAGACCAAAATTTCTGGTTTTTTGGTGAACATGATCAAAATCTTGTACAGGTTGCCCAGAGTTGTTGCGGAATCTAATCCTTGCAGACACTTAAAACCTTGACTGGACACCATCCAGAGCAACCCACCCTAGCTAATCCTTCTCTGAGTAGGGGTGTTGGCCTAGTCCAGAGGTCACTGCTGACCTCAGTGCCTCAGCAATTCCATCTGTTTGTGAATGATTCACAGACTAAAAGGATGAAAATAAGTTCCATTGATTAGAGTAGTTCTAATGGCATCAGCTATGCTGCTGTGCCAGATGTGACCCCAAGATGACATTACATGTTAAAAATACTTTCAAATCTCTCTTTTTTTTTGTCTTTTATGTTAGTATCCTTTCAAATTCTATTTCAATTTTTTAAATCTTCTTTATCATAGAAAGATTTGCCAGGAAATTATAGTGTTCAGTCTTAAGAGGAGAAAAGGTATATTTTTCTACCTTAAATACATCTTTGCAAAGAAGGTCTTTCCTGAGAAAAACTGTGTTACAGCAGGTCATCCATGATGATGAGATAATCTTTGTGCCTGTAAGAGAATACTAGATCATTTAGTCCTTAGTTTCTTTCATTCATGATATGAGCATTTTTGTTAGATTTCATACTTGGGTCAAGTTACTATGATACGTATAGTTTAAATTATTTATCTCAGAGAACCACATGTGTTTAGCAAGCAGATTTGTAAGAGTGTTCTTCACAACAAGAGAAAAAAAATATTGCAGAAGACATAAATGTTCCTGTGTTATCTCAGTAAATATTAAATGTATAATAAAGGAAGGAAGGAAGAAAAGACAATAAAATATTTTCTTTTGGCTGCATGTATTCCCTTGGCATTAGATCTCAGAGGTGTGGTAATCATCCTTCAAAATATTGAATATTTGGAAGCAATAAACCAAGTTGCATTTTAATAGTTTAAGTTCTTCTTAGTGTATATAGACTCTGCCTCTATCTACTGACATAAGAAAAAAGGTTATGTCAGCAGCATTCCTTGGAGGTGGCCACCTATCCATTTCCTGCTTTGTTCCTTGTGTTCAGGATTGGCAGTTCGATTGTTCTGATTTGTGACATGAGTCAGCCCCCTGAGCTCTAATTTCCATTAGCAGTTACTTCCAAAACATGTAAACTCCCCTCAGTCTTAAGAATAGAGGAAAATAAACTGCAAATAGCAAGAGTGATGCACATCCATGACTGAATGCTTGGATGGAAGGATGAAATACTCAGAAGTACAGCTTTCACATGATACCATAATATGATTCAGAACATACACCATAGTGAAAAATACTGGTTGAAGTGAAAGTGCAAAAATTTCAGAAATGTTGTATAGTTGTCCTTATAAAGAGATACCAATGAATAGGGCAGGGATATATTACATGAGCAACAATTTCAATAAGGCGACTTGTGTGATTCTGTAGTGGTAGAATTAATTTCAAAACTGATTTCTTGCCTAAGAATTGGTTTCCAAAAGATCATATTTAATTTTTAATGACTGATATTTCTGTCTTTTTTTTTACAGGACAGCCCTCAGAAATGTAAATGAAGATGTCATTTGACATTTACAAATGAAGATGTAAATCTGACACAGCTTCATTAAATACCTGTAACGGTGTCAAATAGGATAGCTAGAAGACATCGAATCTTATTTTAGTTGAACATCATATCTGGAAGACTTCAGCCTTTCCAGTTTAATCACTTTAGGGTTTTTACCTTTACATTATTTTTGTTGATTGTTAATCTTGAAGAATCTGAGTTTTGCACAGATGCTTATGGCTTCACTTTTTATCCTTCTATATTTTTCTTTGTCACTGGCTTATAAAATAAAATACTCTGACTATAGTTGGCTGAAAATTAAATAAAAAAATAAGAATATTCAGCCTGTACCTACATCCAGATATCAATTATTTATCTTCACTGAGAGGAAAGCAGAGATCAGTTCTGTAAAACTCTTCTAAATGGCTCTAAAAATTGTCATCAATGTTTTTTCAAGATGTTGTTATGGATCCTCACTTAGCTTCCCAGCTTAGCTTCTCATCTATCAATGAAAGATGAGGGGAAAGGCTGCAGCAATATCAGGTACACAGATGTTGTGCCAGCCCCCAGGGTTGTCCCTGGCCATCCATTCAGGTGATGGAGCTGCACAAGACAAGGAGATTCTCCTGCCCATTGCTCCAAGGCTTCTCTCAGAAGACAATTCACTTCAGAAGGGATCCATAGGTGTCAGTCACACCATCTGCAGTAAAGACAATTGCAACCAGACCAGGAGTGAAGCAAGGAGTATTGCAGGGCAGGATTACAAACCTGTATAAGCCTGCACAGTGCTTCTGGTCTGCACTGTCTTTGGGGAGAGCCCCATCTCTTCTCACTTACCTCACAGTAATATAGAAAAAAAGAGGTAAGTTTTGTATCTAAATACATCATAGCCTAAGTCTGCTGGAATAAAATGACACGAGGGATGAAGGGCATTAAGCTCGTAACTCCACTGCCATTTGAATAGTTTGCTTTTACTTCTTTTCCTAATAAACTCTGGCCTGCCCTAGAGGACACTTTTTTGTCTTGTCATAATACCTGAATGAGTCGTTTCAGTGATTAATTCTGTCTATTATTTTTCTTCTCAGAATTATCTTCTGTCCTTCTGAGTCTGTTCCTTTTTCAGGCTCTCAGAATCTCTTCTTATATCAAAGTTTTGTGGCTCTGATACTTACATTTGAGGAAATACATGGACTGTTGATTTAATAGTTAAATAGAAATACACAGACTGTTGATTTTTATTGACTGTGGAATATAACTTTGTTTTTAAACTAACTCACGCAAATTTAAAAGAAAACTAACTTAGAGATAAATTAATTCTTAATTTAAGCTTTTTGATTAATTTAACTGGGAGAAACCATTTTAAAAAGTGCGGTCACCTGCTTTCTTTAGCTGCCTTAGCAAGAGCATACAGCACGGTCACCCCACTGCCACACTCTCTGCACTTGTCAGCTGCTGTTGTAACTTGTACCCTGGCTTGTCCTGACCTTCCCATGACAGACAGCTAACAGCTTTCATTCCCGTTCCGGCAGTGCAGTCAGACCCTAGGCACTGTGTCTCACAGATTCCACATCTTGTGGAATCTGGACTGTTTCATCAGGACACACTTTTACCTTTTTCAGATTCTTGGAGGCCACTCAAAATAGTAACTCCTTTTCTTTAACCTGCAGAAGAAAGCTGTAGTATTGGATAAATGGTGAATGTGTCAGGTGGAGATTAAGAGGCCAGGAGAGTGTTTGTCTTCCCTGTGCTGAAAAAGTAATACCTACAAGAACAGAGTTCAATGATGATTTCCCTGGGGCACCATGGCTCTACATGGATCCTAAACAAGACTGTGACGGCTCCTTAGCAGTCTAGTCCCACCTTCCCACTTCCCAGTTGCTGCATCTGTCCTTGAAAATGATTTCGTCCATACAAAGAGCAATTTAAACATTGTGCATGTTCAAACTCAATTTATGTCAGTGTGCTTATTAGCAGAATATTAGGCCCACATGTTTAAAACCAAATGAAATCCAGGAAAAAACAAAAACAAAAACCAAAAAACCGAGTATCTCAAACATTATCTATCCCCTGTGGCATGCATTTATGCACCAGAGAAGAAACATTAATGGACAATGAGAGAATTCTCTAAGGCAGAGGAAGTACATTGAATAATCTCTCTTCTTAGAAGGACTGCTGTGGCAGTGGTCTTTGAAAACCAGAATCAGACTGCCAAAGAGGAAAGGAACACACTGCCTCGGTCCTTGGAGAAGTTCCAGGAATTCTTCCATCTCTTATTTTCAGTTGCTTAAACCCACACTTCAAGGAACCTGCTGGACTTTGTTCTGTGATTCTTGTCTACAAAGGTTTTTCTGGCTGAATTCTCAGAGCAGTGAAAACAGTTGGGGTTTCCTAGCTCAAAACAAAGATCTTGATACCTGGTTGAACTATAAAAGATCTGGCACCTCTCTCATAAAAACCTCCTTGTATCATGCAGCTACTGAATTGCAAACAGAAATTTCTCCCATTCCAGCTGGCAGGCATCAAGGACCATCCCACTCTGAGGCTTGTACTCCTGAGAGCAGGAAGAAGGAAGGAAGTTCACCCAAGGTTTATCTTACCTTTCACTTGGAGGAATCACTGTTTCTGCAAGATGTGGTTGCTCTTCTAGTGAGAAATCTCTAGTGACATTTTGCTTGTACCAAAAGGTTGTGTATTTATTGTTATCGTCTGTTTGGTGGTTTTTATATTTTTTGTTTTGTTTTGTTTTGGGTTTTTTTTGTTTGCTTGTTTGTTTGGTTGGTTTTTTTTTTTTGTTTTTTTTTTTTTTAATTCTCACATTAATCTGCTGCAGGTAAGAATAGAACATATTAAGACCTCCAGAAGGCTAATAGAGTGTTCCAATATAATTTTAATTATCAGCACAGCTCCACCTCTCCCTAAATTTCATCATACTTCTAAAATAATGTTACACCCCCTCATGCTTTTCCTCTTGCCTTCTTTCCCTTTTCTTTAATACTCCTAGTGATTTTCCTTTCTGCTCTTGACTTTACATTTTCTCCCTCCAGTCAACCCCATGCTCTTAGAACTCCTTCTAGTTTATCTGCAAGAACCCATCTTCTCTATCCTTCTTCAGTCTAACCACCCTGGGTCAAATTTTCAGAAAAGTTAGGATACAGAGAAGACAATGCACACTGAGAGATAACTTCTATTTCAATTTTTGTTTTAAAAATATTGCTGTTTCTTAATTTTATCTATTCCTGCAGCAAAGGGGCAATTCTCTAAGCAGATTAAAATGACTGGGAAAACATGCCCTGAGACACAAATATTCATATTTTTCATTTGTGCCTATCTCGTTGCTCCTTACTCTGATTTTGTGCTCTGGTTTTGAATTCGTGATTTTATGGCAAAAAACTGCATTATTATGAAACCAGAGATGCTCAAAAATGAACGGGTAAGCCTTCAAGAGCAGTAGCACAGAAATGTTGTTTTGCCCATGCACAAGTCCACTCTCTAGATCACAGTTTGCTGTGCATGGATCCAATCAGTTCCTTACCCTCCTGAGGTCTCGAGTTAAGAGTAGAGATGTTCACTGCTCACAACACTGAGAATTTCAGGAATATAATTTCAGGACAGCTGTCACAGTTCTTCCAAGGATTTTGTGTTAACATATGCTCTGCATGGAGACCACTGGTCTGTGGGAGCTCTGCTTTCCCAGTTAGAGGTAAATATGGGTACATGGTGAGAGAATGAGAAATACATAAGTTTTTAAGCCTGTGTAGACTGTGAAAAAAAAAAATCTTTCTCTGAATAAATTTCTGCCTGTATCCTGCCACTCTTGCATATGATCCTCATTTACAAGTTGTGTAATGTCTCATAGCATCTCTTCAGCCTGATCTGATTATTCAGAAATCACTTGCGGTTGGAAAAATCTCCTTTTACACCTCTGTGAAATGCTGCTGTGAGGTTTATTTGATAGGTTGGTCCCAGCAGTAACTTCAGGTTAGCCTGTTCCCTTCTGTAAAGATTATAGAACAATTGAAAGGGAGAGAAAGGATAGGAGTGAACAATGGAAGAGAGGGAGAAGACAAGAACTATATGAGCCATTCTATCACTGAGACAAATTCTTGTGGAATCATGGCCTAAATATCTTAATCATGATGGAGCTTACAATGCAAGTGAAGGTTGCAATAAAAATGGTTTTTTACCAACTAAATTGCAATTCATAAATTAATATTTAACAACTCACATCTGCTATTTGTTCTTTAAAATGTAACAGTGCCTACAAGGTCATTTGAAAGAGCACTGTTCCCTTGCATTATAAAAAAATGCATGCTTTCAACACCAAATGTTAACATATGGTAAAGAGCAGCAAAAATTCAAAACAATTACTTTATTAAAACAAATTTAAAGGGTGGCTGACAAAAGGCTGTGTTTATAAACACTTTCACTAATTTTATTCCTTTCAGCACAGAGGAATTCCTTTAGGCTTTGGTCATACAATGAAAATTATATCCTCGGTTTTTTATTCATTCAGTTCACAGTTTAGATCACAGCTTAAAAAACAGTCATTACAATGAATGGGTTAAAGGTAGTAAGATACTACTCACGGTAATTATATATTTCAACAAGCATCTTTACCTTGATAGTGAACCCTATAACAGAGATTTCCTGGCCTTTCTTAGGTACTCTTCTAAAGCTCTGGAATACAGCCTTTGTACACTTGTACTCCACCACGCAAAACCATCACAAAAAGATACTAAATAAGTATTATTAAAAATAAGTTAGTCCTAGAGATTTGAATTTTTTGTTTTTTCTCAAAACCAAGAATTTGCAAACATGCAATGAATATGCTGAAAGTAAACAAAAAAAAAAAACCACCAATCTCAATATGGAAAAGAAAGATGAAGACATATTACAAAGCAAAGTTTCATGAAGGAAAATAGTGAGCAAATATATCTCCAGTATTTATAAACAAATGATTAAAAACTTTAGCTGTCCTTCAGGTCATCCAGGACAAGCAAGGAGCTGAATGGTAAAGTCTTCATAGGGGACTATGTTCTGGCAATGACCAGTTCTTCAGACATAATTTAATCACTTCCTGAGCTATGTTTTTAGGTGATAAACACAAATTTACTTGTAGTAACAGGAGTTGAAAACACTATAGTTTTGCCTGTGTGCTATAATGTGGATGTAAAAATCTGATTTGTCACTTTCTAAAATACCTAAATTTTTGCATCCACCGTTTCTCTCTGAAAGAAAACCGTGCCACATATTTGAGACAGATATTAAAAAATATGGGATATTTTTGTTAAATTCCCACCTGTTCTTGTATTTCATTTTCTTTCAATTCCACCAAATTCACGGAGGACTAACTGCCCTAGAAATGATAGAGTGGGTTCATTTCTGGGGAGTTAACAGCTTATCAAGGGCAATATAAACAAAACTAGCACAAGTTAGTGTTTCATAAAGCCTCTTCATGTATGTGTGTGTCTCAAGTCCCAAGAAATTTCTGAATCCTCCCAGAACATTGTGGCCTGCTTGTTGCAAAATAAAACCAATTTGCTTAGCATGAATGTCTGCATTATAGATTCCAGAAATAGCCAAGCACACTTATCTGTTCATTTGCTGAGAACTCCTGGTGCATTACTGAAGCTGTTGGCCTCAGATAACAGTGGGAGTGAGATTGGTGAAATCAGTATTTGATTTCAGTTACAACAAAACTTGCAGAAAACATTCGGATCAGACATTTCGTAACATTTTTTGTTAATTTGACAGGGAGTAATGGCTTTAAAATGAAAGAGGGTAGGATTAGATTAGTTAATAGGAAGAAATCCTTTAGTCTGAGTGGTGAGACACTGGCACAGGTTGCCCAGAAAAGTTGCTGACACCTCAACTGTAGAAGTGTTCAAGGCATAACTGGATGGGGCTTTGAAAAACCTGATCTAGTGGAAGGTGTTCCTGTCCACAGCAGGGGGGTTGGAACTAGGTGATCTTTAACCCAAACCATTCTATGATCCTGATTCTATGATCCTGTCCTATTCAGATTCATGAAGGTATGTTCCAATCCTGATGCCTAATAAATATATTTTTTTATAATGCATTAAATGGTTCCTGTGATGCAATGCAGATTACGGTCAAAAGTGAGAAGGACTGAAGCCATCTCCAAAAAACCCTTCTCTGATCACATTGCAGAGGCTCAATCTGCACTGCTCTGTATGCATACCCCACGTACCCATATGAGTAATATGCAAAGTTTCTGCCTGTCTCTCTACACCTTTAAAAGCAGCTGGAAAAAGGAATAAAGAAAAAAGACAAAGCTAACTGTGTTTTGATCGTTTTCTTATTTCATTATTTTTTTCTTTTAGACTGCAGCTTGATGGCCTGAAAAATAAAAAAGTCCTGATCTGCTACATCCATCATCAAACAATTCATTTTTTTGCTGTTATTGTATTATAATGAGAAGGGCTTTAAATGCGCCATTATTAAGTTTCCAACATTAAAGGATAAGATTCAAACCAATGGTGTTTCTGAAGTACTTTGTACACTGGAGAATATGTTACTCAGCTGCTATGCAGCTTTGTTTAGAGCTTTTTCAAATGGCTCTGGAAACCAAATTAACATGCAAAAATTTTCTTTGAATACCATTAAAATAATAGTTCCTGGTTATTATAAAAGAACTTGCCAGGTCTATTAGAAATATAACTGAAATACAGTCATGGTAAGTGATTTTAGGTGAGGTGGAAAGTTGACCAAGCCTCCTCAGGATGAACTTGCAAGTTAATATTGAAAACATAGTATTATTCTCTCTTCTGAAATAGCCATTAGGGTTGTATTACTCGAACTGTATTTACCTTTTCCTTAGAGAAAAAGAAGTGAATCACAATCTTTGGATTAAACATAACATTAGCAAGGCAATACATATACATGAATGAGTTAAGCAGACGAATCAGCCAAGTAATGCTGCTAACTGTGCTGAAGCTTCACAATAATCTTTCACCCTCACATAAATAGTGGAAGCCAGAAATATAAAAGAATTTAAAAGAAAGCAAAGGTTTTGCAGGATAGTAAAAGTCTGATCGTCATCAATCTGTTTCAACCTGCTGGAGACTCTGACTGCAAATTGTGAAGGATGAGTGTAGCTGATAAATGACAAAAAAGATTAGTCTGAAATATTTACTATCTGTAGTGCTAACAGTCATTCCATCTATATTAATTGGCACAGTGTCTTCTGTGCCAGATGGTCTATTGCAGAGAGTGAACATTACCCTAGTGGATTTATCCAAATTATGTATTTGACGTTTGGAAGAAGGCATTTTTGGTTTTTTTACTAGTTGAGCAGAGAGAATTATGTTTGTCATCTTAATGCTATTATTCTATACAGGTCATCAATAAGTATGCATACAGAGGTCTAACTGAATTCTAAGCAAAGACATATATGATGGATTTTGTTTGAAAAAGCTCTAAAAACTTCAGTCTTATTATTGTCAGTGTTTACCTAAGCTTTCAAATATAAATTCCGTTGCCCTGGTGCTAAGGCAGTGAACAAATACTAGAGACGAAAGTCACTGGAAGTGCAATACTTTGCCATCTTTCCCAGATTTTGGTATTTTGGGGAACACCTGTTATAGCTCCCTGTATATCGACTGCCTGAAGGTGATTGCTGTAGGATTGTGACATCCACCAAACACAGTGATATGGCAGCTCAGCTCAGCTCCCTGACTGGCTTCAGCCTCATCACGCTGCATCACTTGTACCAAGGGCTACTGTCCTCGGAGGAAGGTGGAAAGGAAGGAAGGAACTCTGTAATTCAACAAGAACATGTGTTAGACAAGAAGTTGCCACAAGGATGGCTGCTACTCAAAGAACCAAAGTGCCCTCAGAAAATCTGCCGTTTCAGTCAGTTATTGAATAGAAAGAAGCCACATGGGAGTTGAGAGTTTGTTAACTTTTTAATAGCCCTTCACAAACCCCAACAAACCAAAGTGTCAGTTTATTTGCTATTATATAACTAAAGGCTTCCGGCAGAGACTTTTATTAATCACAGCGTTAAAACATGGCACAGAATGTGTGAGATAAGGAGATCAAGAGCTGGAAGCTCTGTGCAGCTTAAAAGGTGTGATAAAGGATGGGGTTGTCCGCTCTATATGCATGCGTGCACTCAGAGGATATACTGGGGAGTATACAAAGAGAGAGTCACATTGAAAGTAAAGGCATGAGAAACTTGAAAAGAGGGAGGGAGGTCAATAGGAAGCAAGGCAGAGAGCAGAATGCCTTCTGTCGAAGGAATGCAATAAATACAAACAAAAAATTAAGTGTGAAATGAAAGCAAAATAAATGCTGTTTGTACAAGCAAAGTGGAAGAATGACAACAGCAAGAAAGAGGAAAAGAGAGTGGGAAGACATGGGCATACAGAATGCTAAAGAATGGAAGATTCAAAGCTAAAGGGGAAATAAGCAAAGAAATGGCAAAGACTTTGTGCTCGGTGCTTCTTTTTGCTCAAAATAATCTTTGTCTGGTTTAGAAAAAAAGTAATGCCAGAAGACCAAAATCATCAGACCATTTGTCTAGCAAAAATTGTCCTTTAGAAGAAATATCAAATCCTGCCAATTAGATTTTGACCAGGGCACTCTCTTCACCAGGGAAACAGACTAGGGAGACATTTGGTCTTTCACAGTCCATTTTTATCGAAAATAAATCAATTACATTTTGGACACACAATCAAAGTTTTCAGAAAAAAGATTTTCCCCTTTCCTCCTTCAAGTAGGTCTGTGATTACAATTTGAGTGTGTGTATGTGTAGTTCAAGCTTACTGTGAATATTTAAATAAAATAGTCACTGAATAGGTAAAACTTGCTGCTTTGTACCCTGGCTTATGCTTACCTCAGAACATCCACCTGCTGCAATAAGGGGCATAGGCTGGAAGGAGGTCAGCAAAGGCCAGAAATGTGAATGAACATTAACTACCTGCTAAACAAATTGATGATTTATGAGTGAAAAACAGGCTCTATTTTAAAGGTCACAAGACCCAGTTAAGCTGCAAGTCTAAGACTTGTGCATGTGGCACACACAATATGCAGATCTGCCATAGGGAAATTCCTTAGGTATTCATCATTATGAATAATTCTGATCTCATTTAGCACATAGCCTACTAAATGACATCAAGAAAATGAGGTATAGCCTCAGATCCATAGTCAGTGGTTTTATTACTCAACTTTCACATCTTGCAGAAATTCTGGCGCTCTCTATGCCTTTTAACCGTCTTAGGAGATGTGAACTATTCCAAGAGCCAAGCTCTGAGAAAATTCACCTTTGCAGCCTAAGGCTTAAGATAGGCTCACTTCTGGCAAAAGCATAGGTTTGTAATTTTAGAGGATGCTCTCATAGGTCATTTTTGGATGCCTTTCAGCCTGATGCATTAAAATGATTTTAGTCTTTATTCAGTAATGCTTTGTTATTTTGATATCAATTTATTTTTTTTTAATTGCCACTTTTATCAGTGACACTTAGAATGCCAAGACAGATCGCCTCAAGAAAAATAAAAGGCATTATTATATTCTGTCTCTATTCAACATTTGTGCTTTCAACACATAATAAATATTCAGATGTGTTTGCTGTCATTAGCTAGAATGAGAAGTCTGTCACTGAGAAAAGGAAGAACTATTTAATAACAGCAGGACCAAGCTTCCTTTAATATTACAGAACTAAGCAACTTGATATTTCATCAAGGTCTTTAACAAAAGCCTGACAGTATAGTGTAGGATTGCTTTTGTCTGTGTGCTACTGGGATACAATCTTAAAATATTTCCCTGAACTCTTCAGCACAATGATAACACGTAACACTCATCATTTTATGGGCTGCAGAACACTACCAGTGGATAGGCCATATACACTTTCTGGAAATAGAAATACTCCTTTAGTTTTGACTGTCTTAATTGTAAGAGGGCAGCCAAGGTCCAAGATGGGATGGTTATGCACACTCTACTTCATTTCTCATCTGCTCATCCATTTTACCAAATCACAGTCCTTGCTCTTCTCTAAATAAAAAAGGAGAATCCACTTTTATAGTGACCTCTGAAAAAAAAAAAAAGATATTCAAAAGAGGGTTTTCAAATCATGATGGTCTATTATTAATTACTTTAGTTTTGTTCTTGTGTTTGGGGAAGCAGTATGGTCCACAGGCAACCAAGAATGTAGCATTTAGTTCAATTTTTCATTACATTAGTCACTGCGTTTTTCACTAACTACACCTGTAAAATGAAGATTTGCTCAGAGTAATTACTCCTCAAAAAATATCTTGAAGTATTTTGCAAAGAATATTATGTAAAAATCTGTGTTAGGAATTTGCATTGTTTAAAAATTATGCAGATATATTCCAAATCAAACACTGAATGGTACTGTTTTGCTAAACTTCACGGCAAATTTTCATTAATTAATCCATGTATATGAAATATTTTATTTTAAAAATCAGTTCCAATTTAAAGTAATTAAATATTTTAAAATGTTAACATAGTTTCTTAGTAACTAGATACCGTTCAATTATCATCTTTGAACAAGCATTAATGCTTCATGATTGGTGACATTTTGTCTTTTCTTCCACATTAACAAAACATGATTCATAGTTTTCTTTTGTCTTCTGATTACCACTATTAGTTCAGAAAAGAAAGTGATTCAAATTAATGGATATAACTCTGTTTTACTTGAAGCTTAATTCAGCATCAAGGTCATACTCAAAAGTGAGGCTACAAATTAAAATAGCAAGGTCTAAATGCAGTACATATTTTCCCCCATGATTACATTTATACAAAAATAAAGGAGATTATACGTTAATAGAAAAATACTAAAATATTTTCCCCACTTTTTTTTTGTTTTTTTTTTTTACTTTTCTTCCTCTTTTCACCTGGCAAAAATCCTATTGATACAAGAAACTTGACTGCATATATTTATCTCCCTGGAGAGGGACTGAAAAAAAAAAAAAAACATGTGACAGATGTTAGTCACATTGCTTAATGTACTACTGGAACACATTCAGAAACTATGGTGATGAGCATGATATAAATAATCTATATAGAAGAGAATCCTGAAACCATTCCTCTGAGAAAATGTTCATTAATTTCAATTAGACTTTTACCTAGGTAATGATTAAGATGGGCAATTACCAGATTATAGAAATTATTATTCGATTTTATAATAAGAGTAATACCATCATTATGTTATTCCTAAACTTTGTCCTCAAATGCTTTCTACTTACTTTCTTCAGGGAAGGTGAATTTACTAATCAAAATGTTCATGATAAATGAGCAAGTAATGAAAACTCTGGAAGCGATACTAGCCAATAATTAAATTAATAGCCCAAGGGCTTCTTACCAATTCCTAGCACCTGTTGGCCAGGAGGAGGTCAGCACAGTGGAGTGGATGCACTAGGTCAGTCAGAGAGGGCCATCCAGATGAGGGTAGTCTCTCTGCTCAGTCTTTTTCTGAGCTTTCTGAGCTCTTCCTTTGAATTTGTTTCTTCTCTAGATAGAAGAGACTTAGCTCACTCTATATTCCTCCGTTTTGGAAATAAATACTTGTCTTTAATAATTATTCTTACTACAATTATTTTGCTAATAATTTCAAATTCTGCTATATCCTTCTGAATATGGGAGGGAAATAGGAGAGAGGTCGGAACTGTGTTTTAAAGGTGATTCATGATTTATTCAACTGAGAATTATCTTGTTTTCTGTTTGGTTTTTTTTCCTTACTGCTACTAACATTTGATTTGGGTTTTTGTCTGTTATTCAGCATAGGACAGACATATTTGTAGAGCTAACTCTCATTATCACAAGATTTTTCTTCTGAGAGGTAGCATTTATCTTGGAATTCATAATTTTCTATGTGAATTTGTGGAGTTTTTTTTTTTCCTCTTGTGCATCACTTTACATTTTTCTGCATTGCATTTCATCTGCCATTTTTTTACTCCATCAGCCTCATAAGTTTCTGCAGCAATTCTTCACAGTCAGCCTGCATTTTTTCCTATTCTGAGTAATCTAGTATTAACAGCAAACTTTCCAAACTCCCTACAAAATGCCTTTTCTAGGATTTGCATGAAGTGTGAAGTACAAGTCTCACCTCAGCCCCCTGTAAAAGACCATAGCAACATGGTGTGATCCTTGGAGTGTCCTGCACAGGGCCAGGGGTTGGGATCAATGATCCTGATGGGTTCCTTCCAACTGAGCATATTCTATTATTCTAAGAGTTTATGATTTTCTTTAAAAGGCTTAAGAGTTGGCATTGTCAAATATTTTGAAAATACAGGCAGACTTTATCAATTAATCATTCTTATTTTCATGTTTGATGACTTTGTCACAAAAAATACTAAGGCATCCACATCACAGAACTTTCCTCTACAGAAGGCATCGTGGTCTTTCCAATGCACTTGTATTTATCCAGGTGCCCACTAATTTTGTTGTGCATTTCGAATACTAATTTACCTAATATGGACACCAGGCTTAGAGAACCTAGCTACCCCAGTCTCCCCAGAAAGTCTCTCATCTGCTGTGGATATGTTGATGTGCTGAAAGAATTCAAATAACACAGAGGGAAATCTGACTATATTTTACAGGAAGATTCCAGGCATTTTCCTGCCCAAGGTGAAATTTGAATATTTGTAGATAGGAATGCAGTAATAGGAACACCTCACTGAATATTTTGGTCAGTATGCAAATTGCAAAACACTACTGATATCATGACATCTCGAGTCTGAACCATTTCTGAAAGAAAGTGGACATGATTAATTTATTCTGTGCTATGCCCAGATCCCATGTGGTCTCCATTTATGGTACTTAACACACCAGCCAGAACCAACCTGTACAATTTTTATTTAAGGGTTTATAGTTATTGTGATTGTGATGGCCATGAAACAGGTATCTGGAAACTTTACTGAGTCGAAATGATTTCTAGAGAGGTACTGAAGCTGGGTTTCAAAACTGAGTGTGCAGTCTAAAATGTCTAAGCAGCTTACATTCTGTTATTGAATATTATTCATGCACTTATGAGCTATTTTAGATCCTTGTCCAACATCTGTTGGTTTCAGAATGGGAAGAGAGAAGCAAGTCCTCCATTCCATGTCAGCATTTTACTCTCATTAAGATACTATGGTCACACCATGATACATCAGGCGTTTCCACTTTGAAGGCACAGCCTGAATGTGAAAATTCATGTAACTCCTCAGAAACTTTTTTTTTTTTTCCCCATTAACAGCAGGAGGAGATATGTGTGACAGAGGAATAGCCCACCAATACACATTTTGGTTTTTGTAGGCATTCCCGTTGAGTGTGCTGACATCTTGTGGCCGGATGGATATTTAAGCATGTCAGGTGCGCGCTGTGACTGGAGGCGATTTCTTGCACAGCATCTTGGGATCTCCAGCTCTTTTGAGGTCTTCAGCCAAAGGCTCCATGCTGAGAAACATTTTGAATTTGTCTACACAGCATCGACTGTTTTTCTTCTTTTTCAGCTGAAATTCTTTGTTTCACCTCAAGTCCCATAATTTTTTGGGAAAAATAAGTACTTTCATGTACATTTATTTTCTTCAAGTCACATAGTCATTAAATCTCTGTGCCTGAGATACGGACCAGAGCTGTATGGTAGCGATAGCAAGAATGCTGGCATGTGTTTGCCAGTGAACTGCTCTTCTTTGACTGGTTCTTGGCTTCCTTTTGTGACCAGATGTTAGCAGAAAGAGGGAATGTTGTTCAGGTTTTTTCCACAGTGTATAGGATGGATGGCTGTGCTCCAGTTCTTTGGGATTTTGTTTGTTTGCTCTTTCTAAAATATATATATACACCCCTCAAGCCCTTCTTGTCGCATCCTTTTACAGTCTAAAGATTACTTCTGTCACTGCTGTCTTCTGGCTATTATGTTTCTGCACATTGCTCCTCCTTTGTCTCTGTAATCTCTTATCCACTCTCTCTTGTCTTTAAAAATTCTGTCTTCTTTTAGTAACTGTAGTTTTTAGCCCCCTGTTCAAACTTTTTTTTTAGAGGAGAGTTTGTTGTGCCTGTCAGCTGATTCTACAACAAAATTTGCCATCTCTGATAGTGTCATCCTGCTGTGAGTGACAAGGTGAGGAGCAGAGCCTCTGAGAGTAACTCAAGGGAAGGTGAAAAGCTGCTCAGGGCTGCTGCAAGCAGACAGGGCTGCTGCAGGTGCTTACAGAGCAGAGGTTTACAGCAGGTAATACAGAATCTTTGGCTTTTCTGGGGTTAATAAGATGCTTCTGAGGAGCAGGGTAGAGGTTTTGTGGGTAGTTGCTGCCTCAGGCATAAGGACTGGCATCCACAGCGCTCGGTGTGAGAGTTAGACACAGAGGCTCAATGTATACAATCTGTCTCCCCCTGTTTATGTTCATGATTCATCTGTGCCTGCATACTTTTGTGAACAGTGTGCTGCACTGTGTTATTAAACACAAAACTGTGTACATAGCTTCTGGGATTTGTATGTATGTCTCATAAGAAGAAAAAAAGGGTTTCAGTGAAATTCTGCCCATATGGCAGGTCAGCATGCATTAGTCTCCAGTTTTCTGATGTGCCTGTTCTGAAGAACCATTCAGAGAATTTATCTAGCCAGCACTACAGGAAATTTCCAAGCAGAAGAGGATATATACACTTGTGTTTCATTAAGATTTGATTACATTTCAAAAAGGTGGTGTATCAAAAACCAGAAGAAAGGCAATATGGTTAAAGTACGTTCTGTGTCCAGAATATTCTCAGTAAAAGTGGAAAGCCTACAGATAACAATTTAGGAAGTGTATTTACTACAGATAAAGGAAATGGAAGAGGATTTAATGATCTAAGAATCTTAATCTTTTCAGGCAAAAATGAATTATTAGGACTAAAAATGAGGAAAATGTTAATATCTTCAAGAGACTTTTGCAACACAAATCTAGTAGTTACACTGTCAGAAGTTATTTGGGAAAATTAGGTGATTGACTTATTTGTGAGGTGAACACAAGAATGAGTAAATGGATCTTGGAAAAAAAGTACACATCCCCGCAAAATTGTTATAGCTCTTAACAAACTGAATTTGGGCACTTTCATTGCCAATGGATCACACGGTTCAGGAATGCTCATCTAACACAAAGATACAGTTAAATGAGAGGCAGATAGAAAACCAAAACAAGATCAGGTCTCTTGACTTGTTCTCTGCAGTAAATACTACTCTTTTATTTTTTCTTGGATGTTTTGATGAGGAATAAATCTGAAATGAATCTATTTTGGCTGGTCTCTTTTTTTTATATTTTTTGTTTGTTTGGTTGGTTGTTTTTTTTAAATGACTGTGTAGCTGTCAGGAGATTTAATCTTCATTGTGTTTGTATGATCACTAATGTTAACCTTATTTAAAGAACTTTCACCAAATCCATATATAAACTACATTTATTTAAAGATGTTTTAATGGGGTTTATGTGCGATAGAAGTCAGGCTTAGACTTTACAAAAGCTTTTGTGTTGGAAAATGAAATCTATGACCAGAAAAATGATAGTTCTGAAAGTCCATTTGTAGGCTTTTCTGCATAACTGCCATGGTAAAGTTGCTATAATAAACCTTGTTCAGCTTTTTATTATCAACTAAAAATATCTACTTCACTGGTAACTCACAAATTTTAAGAAAAAAAAAATACATTTTTTTCCTTACCTTGACAATACTTCCTTGAGTATTTTTTTTTTATTTTACTACATATTAATATTTAACATAAATTCCTCCAGTCCTGATCTCCTCAGCAAAAGACAAGGAACTACCAGAGAGTGTCCAGCAGAGGCCACAAAGATGATGAAAGATCTGGAGCATCTCTGTTATGAGGAGAGTGGTTTAGTCTGGAGAAAGCAAGACTGAGAGGAGATCTCATCAGTACATACAAATATCTCAAAGGTGGGTGCCAAGAGGATGTATCAGATCATTTTTTGTGGTGCCAGTGACAGGATGAAGAACAATGGCAATAAAATGAAACACAAGAAGTTCCTGGATCTTCAGAGGACCCTTCCAACCTTCACTATTCTGTGATTTTTCTAAACTCTTTAAGCATTGTGCATTTGATCTAAACGACATCATATGCTCTATCTATATTCACTTCAATGATTTTAAACTTATTTTTGGAAAACATCAATCTAAAAAAATAATAGTTGAAAATTTCAGCACAACATTCAGAAATTTCTGTTACTGTGAACAATTACCTTGAGGTCATGTAGGCTAGAGTGAAACCAGCCACAATCTAATCTGTGTCACACTTGGTGAGCTCTTCCTTATGGTAATCCTGTAGCATTGGTGAAAGAATTTTCTGAATATTTTTCTGCTGTTTTATACTCAACATGATTTAATGAAATGCTGACTCTTCCTACAGTTAAAACACTGATAAATACAAGCATTGCCTTTGTTTAAACAGAGTTTTGGCCACACTATTCATTGTATTCCTTTTTATTCTGTGAATGAAATCCTAAAACGTCTTGGCTTCCACAAAATGCCAGCAATTTTTGTTCTGATCTCACTGTGATCTGGTGTCATCAAAACCTGTTTCAAGGTGGATGTCACTGTGTCTTTCACATCTAATGAGTCTTCTGTAAAACCAAAATATTTTAAAACTCTCAAAGAACACAATTACTTTAAATAAAAAGCAAATATTTAATTATTTAGGTAAAGAATATTCAAATAAAGGAAATTCACTTGATATCCTTTGTATATTATCCTTTCTTTCCATTCTCAATCTGTGTAGCACCAGTCTCAGACCCTTCTAGGCCCCTCTGAAGTATTTTTGCTATTTTTTCTCCACTGTAAATTGTCATTTCATGAGTGTCAAGCTCTTATTTGTGACTCTCCTGTCTCCAAGAGCCTCTTCCTTGAGTATGCTCAGTAACTCTCTCACAGAAGGAAAGATCTCCCTTTCTCCTCTTTTTAGCTGCTTTATTAAGGTAACACAAACATAATTATAAATGCATGATAAAGTAAATCACCTGGCACTATCACCAAACCAAAACTCTAGAAGATACATTTCTTTGTTGGTTAGCAGCCATAAAAGAAAGCAGGATGCAGTCAGTGCCTGGGAAGCCCTTGAGCACAGGGGTGTGTGCCAATACAGATTGAATAAGGAGGGACCTTTGGAACCATCTTGTCTTTCAGAAGTACTCAAGCTTCTCCTGCACTCTGGGCTGTCTGCTGGGTGTCACTGCACCCTGATTCACTCACAGCTCTAGTGAGACATGCTAAAAGAACTCAGTTTCCATGCGCAAGGCATATTTTAGAGGCATTATTTTCAAACCTCCACAGCTCAGCCAAATCAAAACCAATTTTTCCTGGAACACTCAAATGCACTGCCCTGAATAAAGAATAAGTATCTGCCAATTTCTAATTTTCTAGGTTCAGCTGATTCATCAGTACAGGTTTTCAGCAAGTAGTCATAAGGCAATTTATAACAGAAGTCAATTTCAGTCTACTTATATTCCAGAGAGCTAAATGGTGTTAATCCAAACACTGCAGAAAACTAAACAAACTGCAGGTGTAGGCTAAGTCCAAAAAATTTTAATCTCCGAGGCAAAAGTTTTAGGAAAGTACTAATGGAGGGGAAAAAAGAATTTTAGAAATCAGTATTCAGGAACCTACTGTAAGAATATCATCTGTAACAAATATTAATTAATTTGAAAATCAGTTACTTCAGTCAAACTATTTTTCTAACACTCTAAAATGTATTGAAGTGTTGATAATCACAAAATTTGAAGTGGTTTTCCGACTAAAGAGTTTACAAAGGACCCATTGTAGCAATTCTAAAATACAAAACAATTATTTAAGCATCTCAATTCACAAACTCAAACTTGTTCATCATAAACATTACTCCATGTTGGTATATCAGTGATATGTTTGTCTGCCTAACAGTATATATGATAATTGTGACTGACTGACAAAGTGGGAAAAAAAAAAATCTTATTTCTTGACTAAAATTCCTGCACACAGGAATAGTAAAGTAGAGAAAAACTGTCCTTGGATTTGCTCCTGAATATGTCTTGGCTCCACTTCCATTCCTCTAGAAAATCAGGATAGAAAGCAAAGTAAATGTGCATGGGCTGGTCCTGGCTAGCTGCCAGACCAAACCTAGACAATGTCTTAACCTTCTCAACCAGGATGAGATAGAAAATAACATGGGAAAACTAATGGGTTTACACAGAGATGTCACTTACCAGCTGTCATCACACATTTGACATAGATAAAATTAAAGTACTTCATTGAGAAACAAAATAAATTTGGATAGTAAGAATCAAAGACAAATATATATTTATGTTTGGAAGATGGGAGATTTATTTTCTGAAAATACCCATGAAATTGGATTCTATTTGTTCTACTGAATGAAAATCTTAGCTACATATTTGATAGCATCAGTAATCTGCCAGCTTGAAACATATCTCTTCTTTTTGCTTCACAGGGCTCTGGAGATGCTTGTATGCTCCTCCATTAGAAGCTGTCTTTGGAAAAATCCATTCATTGGTCATCTTGTAAAATTTCTGAACGTTTAAGGAGGGTATCCTTTCTTAAGAATATTTTTACCAGGGAAATTGCAAGTAGTTTGTGAACATGTGTGAGTGTATTTTAGGGAGAACTCTAGCCATCTCAAAGCCCCCTCTGAGATGAGGAAAGAGGAAACAGGCCTATGTCCATGTACAGGAAACACAAAAAAACCCACAAACACAATCTCATTCTTGAGTTGGCAGTGAAGTAGAAAAGAACAACAAGTGAATTAATAGAATGAAAATTGAATTATATCCATTGGATTCAAATGACTCCTAGGTGAAATAAAGACTGTTTCAAGGAAGCTAGAGATGTGCATGTACAGGATGGACATTTCTCCTCTTGCTGTGCATGCCATCACTGGCCTTATGTATGTTCTGTCTGGAAATAAACATTTCTTCCTTCTGGTGTCTGCAAGAACAATGTTGGAACTCCGCTTTCCCCTGAGATTCAGGAAATGGTAATGAACCCTTTCTGCTTGCTCTGAGGGACTCATATTTGAAGCAAGAGACAGGAGATCTTTAAAGCTGTTCCCAGCTCTCTGCTATCGGTCTCTGGCCTGATACCAATGAAGGCCATCTTTCTGTGACTGGATCAACTATCTTGGCATGGATTTTTGCCTTTGTGCCAGCTGGGAGTCACATTTCACTGTGCCTTGCACTTCATCCACACGCTGGCAGAAGCCAGATTTCCCTGCAGGCTGCTTAGCCACCTTGGCATGGCTTTTGTCCAAATGCTGGCTGGGAGCTGGTTCCTCTGTGGCCTTCTCAATTCTCTTGGCATGAGACAATGGCTCAGACCCCGACTGAGAGCTCAGTTCCTGCAGCCTGCTGTTTCCATCTGCTGATTCTGAGTGGCAACAAAAAGAGAGGGGCTATCCTTCAAATCACCTCAGATTCTTTTTCGTCGGAATTTTCTAAGGGCAAATAAAACCAGTCCTCAGAGATAAAGAAACATTAGGTTAAATATTCTGTGAAACCTCTGCTCCAGAAAGAAATTGGAAGTTCGGCTTCTGTGTGTCTCAATCAGTTCCACCTGGGCAATCAACTTACATCTGGTTGTAATTAATCTGGGGGGAAAAAAAAAAAAAAAAAAAAAAAAAGGGCTGCCCTGTGGGATGCATCCACTTAGAAAATCCACAGTGATTTCTCTGTGATATGCCTCTTACTTACAGATGTGTTCTAGGCTCTTGATCTTCAATCCTGATCTCCAAATCTCTTTCCTTTAATGTTTTTTGGAATTGCTGACTGGTTTGCCTGACTTTATGATTGTCTACTCTTTTCCTTATTCTTCAGTTCAATAACACTCTTAGATTCATGACTGTGTTACAGATTTATTTTTTCAGACTAGTAGAGAAATATTTCCTTTTTTTTTTTTTTTTATTTTGCTATAAATAAGTCTGTCTGTTCTTTATTCAGCCTTAACTGTTGAGTACAAATGTCCCTGTCTTGAGCTACATTTCCATGATAGGATATTGTCTGGATACATAGAAATCTGGACATCTCTTCCTGAAAAATGGTGTTTAGTTTAGATTCCGTGTGAAGATCTCTCTCTATCCGTATGGAGATGGAAAACATTTATCTCCTACAAACTGAAACAAAGCTGAGAGAATTCACTGTTCTTGCAGCTTAATGCACCAATGTATCTGCAGTTTTTCTAAACCCAAATGATAAAGAGTCCTGAATCACACATGAGAAATGGTGACACTTCTTCTAAAAACTCATGACTACAAAGCGTTTATAAAAGCCGCATATCTCAAATGTCCTTGGCATTTGGGAGGTGCAGACGTGGTGGGCGAGGAAGAAAAGCAAAGGGAATGCTTATTACTGGGAAATATTTAGCAGAGAAAACAGCTTTACAGCCTCCTTACTGGAGCTCTTAGTAGGCAGATTGGAACATTACTACTACTCACATACACCACATAATAATACCACATAAATGTGTTCATTTTTTTTTTAACTTCTGTACTATATTTTGTCTTTGAGCAAGCACTTTGAAAACATCTGAAGAGTAAGACATTAGACAATTCTAAAAAAAATTATATTCCCTGGATTAACTCGTTAGGTTACATAGTCTTTGCCTATTGCTTGGCTTGTATGATAGGAAGACACTGTTCTGCCTGTTACACATTTTATAATTAAATAATAACTTTTTGCTAATAACTTTGAATGCATAAGAGCTATCTGTGGGCAGATAGTCACTTCCAAACATACTTACAATCTCTGGGCCCACAAGTCCATAAGGTGAATTCCCAACTTCATTTGAAGTCTTTTAATTTTTCTAGATTTCTTACAATGATGAGTCCATTTAAGTACAAGGGCAGTGGCCACTCATTTCCTTCTGGACACAGTTGGAAACCCTTACAAAGCTGAAATAATTTGACAGCAAAATTCTTCCCTAAAAGAAACTGACACATCAGAATAAAACTGAACAGTAAACAGAACCAAAATCCAATTAGAATGAAAGCCCTTTCCTAGGATGTACAATTTTTACTGAACACCTCTTACAGGGCTACTTGAACAAAATACGTAATTTTATTTTTGCTCTTGCAGTGATGCTTTGCCACTGTTTCCTTTCAGTTCCCTACGTGTCAGCCTGCACAGAATGCAGGTTTATTAAGATGGCTACAGAGACAGGTCAAAACAGCTTGCTTTTGTGTTAATGGGTTCCTTCCAGACATATTTTCACAGGTTTTCTAAAATGCTAAATTGTATCATAATTCTGACGAATTCTGTTTTGAAGTGTAAGGATTTGTGTAAGTGTATTCAATATGCACTGTAAAAACTGTCAAAAGTAGTACTTTGAAGGAAGAACAGAACATATTAGTCCAAATTCACCTCTTTAAAAGCTTAAACCAGGTTCTAACTTCTGGGATAGGTATATTCTGAAATATATATTCATCATTTAAGTAAATTATATAGAGTATACTGAAAAGAAAAGAGCATACTGAAAATGCAATAGAAACAACATGGTTTGGCTGTCATCACTTACCATTAATTTTAAAGGCACTTGACTGTCATGATAACACCAGTGTGCTTTGCCATGTATAAATATAAATAAGGGAACAACTGCAAAATTTGTTTTCTTTTTTTTTTTTTTTTTTTCCCAAAATCCACAACAAAACAGAAACAAAGGAGAAAAGCAACAGGTATTTTTGGTTAACGTGCAGACACTTCCTGCATATATTTAGAAAGAACATCTTCCTGAGCCGTTGTGAACTCCTAGAGACCATGGGCACCACGAAGGAGCAGGCTGGACCCCTCTCCCCATGGAGAGAGATGTAGCCTGGGACAGAGGAGCAGGAGACCAGAACAGGAACACGGCCAAAAACATGTAAAATCCTGGACATTGCTAAAGCCAAATACACCCAGCTTCCTACAAAAGGCTGCACTAGAGACAATTACTGAACAATTACTGAAACAACCCTCGAAGCCACAGCCACTGCCAAATTACCTGTGGCAGACAGCCTTCCTCCACCTTTAGAGTGAGTATTTTTTTACTTCTCAGTGGTTAGTTCCTCAATATTTTAACTAGATAAAAATAATTTCTTTCATTCTCTCATGTCTTGTTAAAATATTAACTTTTGGGGATTTAGGGAACCTCTCACAGATCATTTCCATAATACCTAGTGCTGGGATGGACCACATTAAAACTAATTTCTCTTTATGCTGCTATAAATCAAAGAGCAAATACAATATAATGCTAAATTTTTTACCTTTTCAAGGCACTTATGAGCCAATCACTTAAGATTAGCCAGCAACAAAAAAAAAAAATTAAACAATCATTCATTCTTCTTTCATTTATTACATTTTCCAATACAGCAATACCTAAAGAGAAAAGAAGCACTATATTTATATGTGTATAAAAAGAGGGGTAATAAGAGCCATTGAAATGTTTCGCTCCAGCATCAGTGTTTTACAAAGTATTAAAATGTATTGTTGTTTTTATTGAGAATAAATACTAAATTATAGAAATCCTTAAAATCATATTTATAAAAGAACATGGATCACACATGGGTTTTATTTCCTTTTTTTCATACCTTTCTATAAAATAAGAGAAGAACTACATATTTACTATGGGAAACCAAATATATTATTGTTTCTAGGGAAGCATCTGTCCCCTTTACTATGTCTACTGTTTTTTAGCAACCCAATCTTATGTTTACAGTGTTTTAATGGAGACCAAATAATTTTTTAGAACTATTTACATGTAATTGATTTTAAAAATATTTATTCACTACTTTTCTGAGTGTAAAGTTTTAATGAAAATTCATCTGCCTTGAATCTCTGTTTTACTTGGTAGTAGAAGAAAAAGATAATTGGAATTATAAAAAAAAAACACTTGAGTGTGAATAGAAAAGCCCCCCACCCATGGAAGGAATAGCTGTGCCAGAGCAATTTTTTTGTGCCAGCAAAATGTTTAAAATCCCATTAGGCCTCAAGCTCTTAAATGAAGTTTAAGTTTCACAAAGACCTTTCTGTGTTCTCAGGAGGGGGTGATTTCCAAATATATATATAGCTAGTGTCAGATTAAGTTCTTAATGACTGAATTTTTCGAGGCTGCTAGTTATATCTTCAATGACATTCAGCAAATGCTTTTTAAAGAGAACCTTCAGATTCAGATCTAGCTATAAACTTTTTATACATGATCCTCAGTGCCCTAAGGGGGTTCTCTGTGAGGTCAGAGTCTTAGCCAAAGTTATTTGAATACTTTCAAATTATATGCACTAAGTAGTAACTTGAAAACCTGACTACTTAAAATAAGTGCTGTCAATTTTTATCTTAAATAATGACCTACAATGTTCACATAGTTATTTTGCAACCAGTATTACATTAAAACTGTGAAGTGCTCTTCACAAAGTCACATTTCATCTAATATCAGGCTCCTACTGTGACCAGAATTGTTTGTTCACACTCTATTTATTTCCACAGTAATCGTAATAAACTAATTTCACTGTCAGAACTGTCCAAGGTATCCAGAGAGATGCCCTTTAGAATACAATTTTCCAATCAAAAAGAAAGACCTGATTAAAAAAAAAAAAATCTTGATCAAGTTTAGATCTAGTCCCTCTCAAGTTAGGAATAGCATTTTCAATTTGATTAACAAGTCTTTCAAAGTTACTTACCTTTCTGCTGAAACATTTGTTATGTTTGTATGTGCATTTTTACATTTAAAAGATGTGCATATCTCAGTATATTTTCACTGAGATGGCCAGTTTACTAAGGAGGATCACAGATGTGATGTACAGAGTTGATCCAGTAATTAAAGAGGGACTTCAGGAAAGATGGAGAGGGATTTTGACAACAGCATGTGGAGATAGGACTGGGGGTAATGGCTATAAACTGAAAAAGGATAGGTTTAGATTTTATACACTGGGTTCTTTATGGTGAGGGTGGCACTGGCACAGGTTGCCCAGAGAAGTTGTGGATGCCCCATCCTTGGAAGTGCTCAAGGCCAAGCAGGATGGGGCTCTGAACAAACTCTTCTAGGGAGAGATGTCTCTGCCTATGGCAGGAGTGTCAGAACCAGAGGATTTAGAGGGTTCTTTCCTACCCAAACCATTCTATAATTCTACTCTATGATTCTGTGATTTATTGTACTTAACCAGTTGAGAAACAAAAGAATAAAACTACTTATTTTGTTTTGTGCATGCAATGAAGCCTACAAAAAGAAATAACACTTTCTACTTATGAGGTTCTTTTGCACTTCTGATTTAATTTTCTGGCTTTCAGTTTATGGCTACTCTCAGATTATTATGCTGTTCTCTGCCAAAAGACTTGACTAACTGATTTTACGTTATTTCAGTCTCACAAACTGTGCTTGCTTTATTCCGTGTCAGGTTCTTGGTGAAGAAAGTTCATCTTAGCCTCAATTTCTGTTTTTGCCATGCCCATTAAAATTTGGGTTTATTTTATGTAGGCTCATATACCCTAGCAGACAGAGACTCAAGCTCCACTCCCAGATCTGGAATGGTGTCCTTGCTCCTTCATGCCTGGAGACTGATGGATGCTGTTGATGAATACATTAAAGAATTTTTTTCCTTTAGAGCTCTTTGTTCAAAGAGCTATCCTGTATACAAGAGTTAAGGCATAAAAACAAAATATTTCTTCTAGCAAACTTTACTAAAAACAATAATAATAAAAAGTTGTTGAGCTCCTGCATTATAAAGATATGCATTCTAAACAAAACAGTGCAGTGATATCTAATTCTTGTAATAATGTGTTTGCATCAACTTTTAAATCCACTGAATGTATTTTGAGCTCTGAAATGCACATTTGTCTTAATTCTGTCTTTCGAACACATCTCAAGAAAATGTACAGAAGATATATCATGGCACAGAGACCTTGAATTTCAAAAAGAAGTTATGACCACTTTCAATGTAGTTGATGGTGATGCCTATGAAACTAAAAAAAGGAGTTATGTAACTGACAGAAAATTTAGGGAACAAGAACAAGGAAAACGCTGTGAATATTCTTTAGGAAAATGAAACTGAAGTGCCATATCCTTGAATTTAGTAAAGTTTTACTCTATTAAATATAATTATTTTCCCTTCAAGTTTTGATGAAGATGAGGTTGCTAGGAAACTTTCTGATTTCAGGTGTGCCTGTGTAAATATGGAGTAACTATTTTACTCTGATGATAGCTCTGGGACTGAAATAAAAAGTTATGGAGTAATTTTAATGTTCATTCATGATCAAAATGAAGAAATGTTACTCCAAAAGAGACAAGACTCAGCTGTTGTCTCTTAGTCTCAAGTCAATATCTGCAATAAGTTATGAGAAATTAGATCTATGCCATCCCTGTAAATCCCTTATTCCTCCCCAGCACACCTGCATTCAAGAGTGCTTTGGAACCGTGAATCCATGTTTATGGCTCTTACAGATCAAATTAATCTGACATTAAGAGATAAGTGATTATTCTCTGTGTTGTAGGTTCTAAAGGGATGATGGCAACAAAGCTCTCCTTACACTGACATTGCCTTTGATAGGAGTGCCTGAGTACAAGTTAACTTTAATGGGTCAAAGGGCATTTACTGCTTGTATAGGTGCTGCTGTGATTGTAGTACTCACTTCCTATATCTGTGTAGCATTTCGGTATGAACTCACTGGGTGATGAAAACTAGATTACACATCTCACATGTTAATGTGAGTGGCCATACCAAATGTGTGGCCAATACCCCTCCACACAAACCCAAAAGGACCTGTCCAGCATATCTCTATCAAAAAAGTCTATCATTTCTCTACTAAAATTCCTGCACAGCAATGCTGCCTATTGCTGCACCAGGGACTTTTAATTAGGTCTGTTAGCAGAATTCATTAACCTGTATCTATCACAAGAAATAAATAGAATAGGGTTTTTATTATATCCTTGACAATGATGAAAATATAGACTATCCTAATAGCAAAGCTGCTTCTCTCTTCCTCTCAGGAGATGGCCTGGATTATTGCTTTTGCCAAGGCCAGTCTCCCCTTAGTTGAGCAAACCAGCACTGAGGGATTATTATAGCCTGTCGCCCTCAGCTGGTGCTAAGAGAGATTAACACGAAAAATCAGCTTCAACAGGGCACCTTCCTCAGAGCTTGCAAGGCTGTGTAACCCCCCTCACTGGTTCACTTTTGTTTGCTTAATCTTAGCATGAGCAAAGAGATTCTAAACACAGAATATAAATAATTGAAACTTTTTCAATACATTTTTTTCAGTAGTTGTAATTCTGGTGTAGATGATGATGATGATGATGATGAAGGATGTGCCTTTATACGCACCCAGCATTCTGAAAATGTGAACCCTGTCACGGGTCCAAAAATTAGACAACAAGTTATTGGCATAGATGTAATGCAAATGTCTGGTTTGAGAAAATGGACGTGACTTGGAGTTTGACCAGATCCTAGCCACCTTCACAAATAACTATTTGACTAATGGTTACAGGAACTCTTCACATGGGATTTTGGACAGTTCTCAAGATTCTCCCAGACAGCTCCTGCTATGACTAATCTAATTTATGTGTTGATTAACACCCTGAGTAGGAAATCCCAGGGATTCACAGGTAGTTGCTGCTGCACAGATTGTATATAGATAATTGTAAATAGAAATTGCACCAAAAGATGAAGAAAATGTCGTTTCTAAGTAGTAAAGATTTTGAGAGATGTTTTTTCTGCAATTAAAATGTCCAATCACACGTGCTGGGACAGTTCCACAGTAGAACAGCTGGTTTATAAAAACTGAGTGGAACATTAGTTTGGGGACTCTCAATCAATCCAGCTGAAGGTGTCACAAGGACCCTCGCAAAGGAGGCTCCCATGACTGCCCTAACAGCACTGACCATCCTGTTAGGGAGAGCTGATTACCTTTCCAGTAATTACTCCCTGCCAACATCAGAATAAATAGTTCCATTGGGGGAAGCACTCTGTTGCTGTCTGTGCAAAAGTAAATATGGGTCTCTGTTGTTCTTCAGAAAGGCTCCCCAAACAGGGGACCACACACTGCTCAGCAGCTCTGTCAGCAGGGAGATGACTCTCTAGACCCTCCTGAGTCATTCATGTGGTACCATGAGCAGTGCCCTCCTACCATTGCTGTAAAACATATTCTACCAACGTGTTACAATCTTCCCAAGCCTAAACTGCAGACAGTTGAGCAATTTCGTCTGTGGACAGGACATGAATTACCTTTGCATAGGTAATGATCTGCATGCATCGCTGCCATTAGTCACAGTTTTCAGGTCACTAAGGGTGCTCAATCAAAAAATTAATGTTTTATATGTAGGAATGGCATTTTTAAATGCCAGAAGGGAAAAGATTTTTTCACTTTTTTTTTTTTTTAAAGGAAAAATGGTATTGAAGCTTAATTCCTGTCATGTGACAATCAAGTGTGCTTTCAATTAGCTATGAGCTACTGCACTGCCAGGTACAGCCTGAACAACAGCGTCCCAAATGCCTTTTAAATCATCTTGTCCTGCTGTAGCCTGCAGCAGGGTGTTGTGCAGGGCTGACATAAAGCAATCCTAACTGCAGTTCACTTTCACTTTGTCTAACGTTATCATAGGCACAGTCTGTCTTCTGGGGTGGGATGATAAAACATTGGCTAGAAAATACCTCTATACTCATGTTTCTGGCCACAGTTAGAAACACTGCTTCTTTTTGCTATTCCATGTATTATTTCCATCCTTTAAGCATCTACTAAAGAAGATTGAAGGTCCCACTGCAAGAGCCTCCCAAGATCTAACATCAGTCATGCCTAACAGGATAACTCTTATGGTAAGGAACTTCTCCTCTTATTCAAACAAACAACAAAAAAACCCACTCAGTGGCAGATTGCCCATAATGCAGCTTTCATAAGGCCTGACTCTACCAGAGATACACCTTGTGTTGTCAGTACTGTCATTCTAACATGTCCTCCAGGCACTCCTCTAAAGGTGGCTGGAATGATGTGCCAAGGAGCTGGGAATCCTTAAGGAGTCTGAATATTTCAAACGCATTTATCTAACTAGAGACAAAATTGACACTGCCTGTATAACCAGTCATCATGCTCATGTTTATTGTCACTTGGGTCTAAAGTCACTTTACAGGCAGCAATGTGTCCCTGATCCTTTATGTCTCATAGGTGATATGCAACTGGCTGCTTTTCTTTCAAACAAGTCTTAATCTGAGGGGAAAATGTTTATTTTCACAGCAGGCTTGTCTAAGATTGGCTTTTTTCTAATAAAAATCTTTGGAGACCTTAAAAAAGCAGCTATCTCATCTTCCAGAAATTATCAGAGTCAGATGGGGTTAACAGCATAGAGCAGTCACAGTAATATAAACCCAGGGGAGACTCACAGTTCAGAAGTAAATGGCTATATTAGCAAATCTATGTATGAAGGAAAGATGATCTAATCCCTCACTAAAGACCTATATCAGTCTCCTTCCCTGCCCCATACCAGATGGTACCAGCAGTGCTCTGGCGATCTCTGCCCAGAAAAAAAACGAGCTGGTCTGCCTTCACCATGTGAAAAACAGCATGCCTGCAGTAGTTCTATATTTTGTCTCCATATTCTGTTTTATAGGATGAGTACCTCAAGCATAACGAATTAGTAATGAATTTAATTCTCCTGAAAGTGGAGTGGACATTTCAGTATTGGCTTGTTGGCTACTCCAGCTGTGCCATCGTGCTCTTCCTGATTGAATTTAAATGTAAATTGAAGGGACTACTGAAACCATGATAAGCTGCTCATGGAAGTCTAGACTAGCTGGTGTTGCTGCTACATGTTACCTTAGCAATCAGTCCCTGTGACAGGCAGTTCTGCATCTGGTGGTTTGCAAATAGACTGCTACACTGATATCTGTAGGATAGTTATTACTACTTCTGTCACCATCTTTCCCCAAATGGGGTTAATGCTGGAGGCACAGAAGAGAGAATTGTTTCTGAAACTTTCATCTCACTGCAAAGTGTTAAACCCTACTAATCCATGCCTCTTGATTGCCAGAGCCTGCTTTACTGAATCAAGGAGCATTTCAATGCAACCATGAGACACATCCCTGGTCACCAGGGATTTCCCAATTAACCTGCTTCAGCAGCTCTTACAAAAATACTATATGCAGTCGATGGATTTTATCCTAATTAGAGGGTGTCTTGACTGTTCCTGCAATTAGTGTTATACCTGCTGAACATGAACTGGGGGTTGGATGTTGTAACTGCACAACTAAATTTACATCTGTAAAGTGCATATCAGTTATTGGTAGAAGGGAGGCACATTTAAGAATACATCTCACTGGTTTGGACAAAGTGTTTCTCTATGAAACCAGAATACAGGCTAGAGGGTGATGTGTCTGTCACATTCTCAGGTCTGCTTTTCTATCTACGAACATTCAATCAGCACTCCAGCAGGACAGGCACAGAGATATGGGTAATTCAAGCAGGCCTCTCAGAAGGTGTGAGAGCTTTAATAAATTAAGTCCACTTCAGATACAGAAAGAGACACAGATCTGAAGTAGGATTTTTTTTTTGTGTGAATGCTTTTAATTGACATTCAAAAGCACATATATGCTTAGTTCTGACATACTTTACTTCCTTTTTCAAATTATTCCTTTCCTCCCCTCCACATCCCCAAGAATAGCGAGTGCTATAATATTTTTTTGTACAAAATTTTACAAGGAAAACAAGAAGAAGAAAAAAGCTGATATTCAGAAAATACTTGGCTAAAGATCTCCAAGAAGAGTCTATTTAAATGTGCCCTTGATATGGGAAACATTTTCCCAGAACAAAAAGGCACCATTCAATATTTGAAGTTTGCCATCTCTATAAATAAGACATGAAGGAGGGGGATAGGCAATAAAATTTTACACACACTGTAAGGCAAGAGAGCAGAAGAGACAATGAAGGATCCGTGTCCACAGTTTCTTGTAGTAAATATCTACGTGCAAATAGGGAGATGCAGTGATGTTAATAAATGGTGCAACTATATCTTTGGTGAATACAGGGCTCTTTATCATGATGATAAGCAGGTTGCCACATTCTTCTGCACTTCTTAACTCTCTTCTCATGTTGTATAAAAGCAATATCTTTTTTTAACTTTCACTAGTTATAATCCTCTTGGTTTAAAGACAGCAGCAGTCCTTTAAACCAACAATTTTTTCCCCTATATAAAATAATCATTGCATGACTCAGAACTCCTACAGCTCTTTTAAGAACAAGAACATAATATATTTTAAAGGAATTAGCAGTGTTCCCTGTACAGTGAAAATAACATTTTTTTTTTGCTTCCCTTGACAGTCTGTATTCTGAGAGCAGACCCTTAGTCTACCATCACCTCCTCACAAAATACCTATTTTAGGCCATTCTCTGCTCAATTCAGACCCTCATCTGCTCTCTGCCAATTACCTTAGGCCTAGATGCACAAGAGTATTCAAGTCCTAAAATATCTTTGGTGGTGAATGGAACTGGACATCTAAAAATGCGCAAAATGCTCTAAAGTTAATTAGCAGCTGTTCACGTCAATTTGAAAATTTTAACAAAAGCTTCTCCATCTCTATTTATGGTTCACTACATTCATGCTCATCTGGTTTTATGCAGTGGTTCCAGAAAACTTCGCATACTCCAATGGTTAAAATACTGAAAAGTTAAAGTGTTGATCAGTTGATGACTAGTCATTAGTTCCAGAAAGCCCTGTAGTTAACCATCAGCAGAAAGAACTAGGTTGGAAACTATGGAAAAACCTATGTAGAAAATTTATTATCAGTATTTTCATTATTTAGAAAAACATTCTACATGCAAAATCTGATTATTATTTATGAACCTATGATTCATCCAATGCTTGTCTACCATTTAAACAAGATAATTTGAATATATAGCTTTCTTGGCCACTGATTACAAGAAAGTTTCTCAGCTCAATCCATAGTAAATTTTCAAAAGGCAAACTGACTAAATTTCCATATATAAATCTCTGTGCAGTAAACAAACACCTTTCTTCACTGTGGCCTAAAGTATTTTTTATTGCTTCTGTGTGCTCCATACTTACTGATTAAAAATATCTGAAGGAAGAATCTGGAGCTTTGTTGATTTTTTTTTTTCATTGTTTAAGACACCTGTAATTTATGAGAATGGAGAAATTAGTCCTAAAACTTACTTTGTGAAATTTTTATTTTTTGGGGGGATGGGATACTGAAGTTTGCTGCAGTGCATAGCCTTACACAAAATCATAGTTACTACTGAAATCCTAGAAATCATTTTGATAGTCTGCTCTGTGTTCTTGCTCCCTCTTTGGCCAAATACATAATTTGGAGCAGGTTCCATTTGCGACTACTTCCAATCTGATTTTCTTTTTTTTTCCAAAGGTTTGAGACACCCTATGGAAATATGCTGTTTCTAGAAATACATTTGCCAGTGAAATCATTTTCTAAATTATTTCTGGGAAGTGAAAAAATGAGGAATGAAGAAGTCAATAGAACTGAAGCTGTTTTGCAACTGAGATGTATGTTTATCAGAAAATGTTGCAGCATTTTTACAGATACAGTAATTAACAACATTTAATAATACTAATAGTTTCTGTATTTACTCTGTTGACCGAAACAAACTAAAAGGTATTATAGAGATTATTTGCCTTATTGCAGAACATCTGCTGGAATACCAGAAACAACTGAGTGAACCAGGGACAGAATTCATGACTAATGAGACAGAGGCATGGTCAGCTCTGAGTCACTGTCCCTTGCTCCACACTGGGGGATAACACTCCTCCTTCCAAGCCATCTCCTGGAACTGTGCTCCTGTTCAAATTCCATCAGTGTTTCCACCTATTTACTCTGGTCTGTGGAGGGATCTGGGTTAGTTTTCATTTGTCAGCAGATCTTGAAAAAGAAAGACCTTTAAAAATTAGAGCAAAAAGGATTTATGAAGTAATCAGTTTGATCAACCATGAGCAAGCAAAGATCCCCACAATGCAGACCTTGTGATTTTATACTTTCAATTGCAGTTCCTACCTGACTTTATGTCCAAGTAAAGGTAATTATCGAGAATATGAAAGAGTTGAAATCATTCAGTTCTTCTGGAAAATCAAGCCATGAGGATCATTCTTGTCAAATCAATAATAAGCTGAACTTCTCTGCCATTGTCTACACAATGGCCTTTTATTTTCTTGCAAGATATCAGTAATTCTCAAAAGTTGCTGCTATACATTATTTTTTCTTGCTGGTCAAAAGCACACACTGTACAGCATTTACAGCTTTTAAAGGTCAGGTCCCATAATAAAGGGCTTTTTCCACTTTGATCAACACAAGATAGCATTATTAAATCACAAAAGAGCATTGTCAAAATAATTTTAAGGGTATAAATACAATCAGCAAAACCCAATGAATTATTGTTTTTTTTTTCTTCCTGCATTATTCTTAACACACTAAGGTTTAAAGGTCATGTGTGTGCAGTCTTCAGGCACACAATGTGTTATTTCCTGTGCTAGACAGTAGCCATTATTACCTCTGGGATGTAGTAAGGGACTGAAATTATTTCATAGTATAACAGAAGTGTCAGTGGGAGCCTCCAGCTTGAAGCTGGGCTATGGCCAGCAGTGCACAGGGGCAGCTCTGTCTGTGCCTGGCAGTCTTCAAGATGCCCAGGAGAGAGATTTCACAGCCTCTCAGTGCAACTTATATCAGTGAAGTACTACCTCCATGTGACTTTTTCCCCCCCTCAATCTCCTATCTCTGTTTTTCAAGCTGCAGATTGTTACCTCTGTAACAATTATGTTGTTGGACGTTGATGCAAAGAGTTTGGCGCTGCAACCATTTAAAAAAAACAAACCAAACAAACTCCAACTAACCAAAAAGCAGCCTTGATACATCTGCTCTAACAGCACTAAGTGAACATGAGGGGACACAAAAGTAGGTTCTAGTGTTCGGTATGTTAACGTGTCCTTTTTTTTATTTTATTTTTAAATTTGGTGGGCAGAACAGGAAAGAATCCCTGAAAATTCAATCTTATTTGGTTTTTCTTTCCCAGAAAAATGTGTGTTATTATGCAAATGTAACCCCATTTATGACAGCTTGGTTAGGGAGCACATGACATTTCAAGTTTCCAAAAGATAAATAACATTTACTAAACAATAACAGTACTGTTCTAATGCAGGGCATTCATAATGAGAAATGTCAGAAAATGGTTCTGTAGTAAGGAGACATCCAAACAAACATAAGACTTGGTCTCTACTTAAGAAGAATATTTATTTATGTATTAAATATAGTAACACCATACTTAAAGGAACTTTTTAAAATGCCTGAAATTCCTTCTGAGCCTAGAGAAGAGTGAAATATTTCGTAAGCTAACATCTAGGATTACTAGATATTCCTTGTGTTAAAAGTGAATATTTAATATCCTTGCATTTCTTCTCTTGTCTTTCTGTTAAAACAGTTCAGAACCATAATTTAATACACAAGTCCAAAGTCATAAAGAGCAAAAATACTTCCTTGCCTATTATTAATTATGAAACAGATTAGTTTATTTGTGAATAAACTGTAGCACAATATAGAAAGTTATAAATTCCTCAAGTACTTGGTAGTTTAAAGGAAACTAATGGCAGAAGATAAGACCTATGCAAATGTTTTAGCTGGAATACAATATCTGTACACAATGTTGAAATCTGTAGAGATCACAACAGGAAAAAAAGCGTGAAATGACTCCTTTGGGACTTGTAAAACAATACATTAAAACAGTCTGAAGCTATAAATCCCAATAGAGCTGAAGACTGCTCCTTCATTAATAATTTTTTTACAGCTACAATGCTTTATACATATACAGGGAAATGAAAGGTGTAGCAACTTGAACACAAGTGTCTATACAAAGTAAAGGCAAGATGGAAAACTGAGTTATTATAGTTGAACTTCCCCTTTTTGTTTGTTTATAAATTAATTTTTCAAATATAGGTGTGAATCTGGAGAATTAACCTAGATGATGAATGTCAGACCCAAAACTCACTCAACAAGATTTTTAAAAGGGCTTATAGCTGCAAACATACTCTGAGTTAGATGCATAGGAGAAATACTGACAAGATATTCTCAAGAGGTCAAAACAACAAAAAAAAGGCTTCACTGGCAACGTTGAAAAATCAGAGCATATTGGAAGAAGGTTTAGCACTACCTTCAATCAACATAAAATATTTCACAAAGCTTTAACTTAACCCATTCAACCTCAAAATTCCAAGCCCACAGAATTTTAAATCACCTTCAGAGAAGAGGTCAGTAAAAGAAGAAAGAGAGAAAGAAACAAATATATCTACCACTCCTGTTTCCAATGGTGTTCAGCCGACAGGAATTCCAAAGGGAGGTAGGATCAAGACATGATTGACTCATTTCCTACTTTTAATACCCTTGGCCTTCCTGGAGCCTTCCCCCAGGTGGGACTTCTGGTCATTTGGCCACTCAGGAGCTGGGTTAGAGGCTCCAGGGGCAGGTGTGGAGCATTGCCCAGGCTGTGCCAGGGATTGGCAGCCACTGCCAGGCTGGGGTACTGACTCTGGGGCTGGGGTGTACAGGGCAGGTCCTGACCTGCACCTTCCCCCCCACACATGAAATGTTTTGAGCCACCAGTTCTTCCATTCTGTCACAATGAAGGAGGTGATTTTTATGGTGGAAAAAGTGAATTCCCATCTCACTGTGCAAGAATTGTAAAGAGCTCTCTTTTTTTGTCATTCCCTTGAAAACCACTGAATGGAGGTCCCCCTTTGGTGATTGTGCAACTAGGACGTGTAACAAAGTGTGATTAAAACTGAACAAAGACGACTTTTAATAAAATGTACCTTATGATGTGAAATGTTTCAAAATTTTACTCTTTTGAATTGGATTACGTAATGTACTGTGCTTGTTCATCCGCTTTTCTTTTTCATTTGCCTTCAGGTTGGTTTTGGTGGTTCAATTTTCTACAAATGAAAACTTAGTGAGATGGAAAGATTTTACACATAAACTTCATAATATGAAGCACTGCATGAACCTTGTGTTGTTTATGTACAACTGTGCATAAGCAGCATATAGCAGTTTATATTCAGCTCTTGTTCCACAGGAAATTGTATGCAATCCATGGAACAGAAATGCTTCTCTGTTATAGCTTCTAGCATTTAAAACTTTTACTGCCCGAAGGTTTTAACTCTTCTCTTCCATAGAGAAATGTATTTGGTAATTGACTCGAAAGAAAAGCTCTGGGAGCCATTTTTCATTACATGGATAATTAAGAAATCCAGTGATTTTAGTACCAGTGGGGTTTTTACTTTCAGTGTTTTTGTATTGCTATCCCCAAGGTGTTCCAATTTGTAGGCTGAATATTTCATTCCCAAGCTTGCATTTCTGATTATCACTGACTTGTTTGATTATGAATTTAGGAGAGAACCTTGTTGAGGGTTGGTTTATATAAATTATTATAGGTAAGGCCTGCACACCAGCTGTTTTGTGGTTTTTTTTTTTTTTTTCTGTCATGTCCTGTTCCCCACTGCAGGTGTCTGTCTCTAAAGGACTCTGCCTCTCATGCCTTTCATGGTGGAGTGCTCCACCTCTGACCAGGCACAGGACTGCTCTGCCTCTTCATGGAGTTATCCCTCCACCCTCCCTGCCTCACCTGGAGAAACAGTTGATATTTTTGCCATCTTAAGCACCTCTGAGGGACTTTCAAGGGTACAGAGATGCTGTACCTTCACATGCTACCCTAACACAGCTGGTCCCAGATCAGCCACTTTTCAAATCTGGCCACAGCAGATCTCCTCCCTAAAGACCCAGGCTCTGAACTTGAACACCTCTTTCTATTTTACAGGCTTCTATTGGTTTATCTCAAAATCCTGGAATCTTCTCTGACACTGCTGAGCACATCAATACAATAGCATTCTTACCAAGGTACTTCAGCCAGACATATTCTCTTTTTACCCCAATACAAAGCAGCTCTAGCACCTTCAAAATGTTGCTGAAGATAAAGCAATTGTTTATCAGTTGTGCAAGATAGCTAAAGCACAGCACATTAGAAAGACTAAAGTGTAACTATAAAACATGTCATGCTGTTAGTTTAAAAATAAAACCACAATCAAATCCAAGCAATGCCAACTGACTTTTCCTTGTACTGAATTACACTATTTGTTTTGTTCCTTTCAATTACTGCACAAAGCTTTGGTTAGACATAACGTTGTAATATATTCATGCTAATTTTTCAGAATCTTTACCACAGCCTAATTTCTTCAGTGAATTGCTCACTTTTTTAGAGGTAGCAATAAGCATAGATTAAAAAGTGACAAGGGCTATATAAATGCAGAAACAAAATGAAGTCTGTGGGAAAGCTTACAGGCAGAAAATGCATGTCATGTGTGATAAGAAAATCCTGCAAAGTTGTTTTAATGAGCCAAAGAAGGCAAGTTACAGTGGTACTGGTCTTAATTTGTTTCTATTGTCTGTTCCAGATTTCTGGTATAAAAATGGGACCCTGTTAGTTTCTCTATTTAGTCACATTTTATATTATGGGTAGTTTAGGTCTGGTAGTATTTAATGTACTACTGTCTGTTTGGCAGGGTGAACCAGAATACTTTCCTCAGGAATGGAGAGGAACAGAGCCACAGCCTCTGCAGTGTCTGAGGAGGCTTTAATAAGGTGTTTGTCACTATCCACTGACTTTATAAGTCTCCTGTGTACTCAAGAGACTGGCTGAAAATCAATAGCAATGGAATTAAGAGAAGAACAGAAAGAGAAAAGAAGGACAAAGAAGGGAAAGACAACCAAGCCCTATAAGAAAAGAGGGTTCTGGATTTTAAACAGACAGTGCTTGAGCTGCTCCCAGAAGAACTCAAACTCCTGGGTTTCTCTCCAGGCTGAGATTCACCAGTCCTTCCACTAGGGAATGACCCCTCCAGAGACAATTGCTTCTGTCATGTGTAGCCTGGGTGCCTCCAGTGGATGGGGCTTCACCCACCAGAACTGGATCCAAGTGGATCCATCCATGGGTGTGTGATTGCTTATTGCTGCTGAGCTCTACAGCATAGAAACCAGCTCCTGCTTGCACAGGACCTATGTTTTTGCAGTCCCACATCAGTATCAATATCACATACCAAGTGATGGCTAAATGCAGAGTCTTGCAAGATCTTCATCCTGGCATCATTAGCTTCTTGAGCCACTGCCTAAGCTCCAGGCTTTGAGCCTATTTCATGTTAATGTACTGCCTGCTCATGCTCCTCCTAGATTCTGCACAGCTCCATGCAAGGCTTTCTTTGTGTTTTACTTGTGTAGAGGGTGTAATAGTTTTATGATTGCATGTTGTTTTGAGGATTAATCTGTAAATTGCTAGTGAGTGTAACCATGTGAATGTTGGAGGTCTACTTTTTTAAATTTTGAAGAATTAATTCCAACATTTTTCAAAGGGATGTAAGATTTTATTTGTTAGTAAAATGGAATAAATAAAAAAAAATCTGTTACTAGTATAAAGTCAATGTCATATATTTTTTCTGCAACCCTGACAAAGTTTTAGAAACAAAGTAAATCCAGTAACAAGTGATCTTTCATTTTTCACTTAGCCTGAATCTTGTGTATCCAAGTCCACTTAAACCAATTTCTGACATAAATGCTGCAAAGTAGAATTAATAAAATGTGCTAACATTTTGGTTAAAAGAACTTACACATATGCCCTATTTAAATTTAAATGCATGGTAATTCAGATAAGTACCATATATCACATGATCAATTTTCTGCCAAAACTTTTTAGAAAGGCAATTAGGCTTGTCAATCAATATGAATATAAAAATATAGATACTGTATCTGCTGTTTCACAGATATAGTGGTGCATGGAACAGTGGCTGAACAGCTCTTACTTCAGAGAACTCTGATAGTATTGAATTTTAAGACTAAACAGATGACCTGGGAAGTTTTAGTTTCCATATCTAAAAGATAAGATTTCAAATATATTTTCCATGAACAAAAGGCAGAAAAACATGAGAAGTCATAAAATATATCAATATTCTGCATGAAATTTGGCATTTCCTCAGTTATGCACACTGCTGACAATATGACTCCTTAATTTGAAATGTAGTTTAAACTGCTTAGTCTATCAGATGCCCTTACTAAAGTACCCATACAGTGTCTTCCACAATAAAGGATGTATTCTCCAAATCTCCTATGCTTTACACCAAACATGAACTGAATATTTTTATTGCACATAGAAATGTTGTGTTGCAGTTTATTATTTGAAGTGACAGCTTCTGCAACTGTGCTTGAGCAGATATATATAAAAGTCTAGAGGAAACATCTCTGCCGTCAACAAAGCTAAAGTAAGGACATGTAAATAGTATAACTAGTGCTGATAAAGAGAAAGACTGAAGAGTTTGTCCTGTATAAGTCATAACCTTGATACTAACAGGCAGTCACATTAATTCAATGACTAATCCAATGAAATTTCTATTTTTTCCAAAGGTCCTCTTGCCAGTGAATGCGCACCATAGATGTGGAGCTTTTTAATTCTCAAAATGTCACGGTTACATATGAACTTCATACTTTCCTGTCTGGTAAGTTAATTTTTGTGTCCGATAGTTCCAAGAAACAGAAGATGGCAATACTATTTGTTTCTTTCAAACCTGTGTTCTGTATATATGTTGATGTCTGTGTTACAAAACACTATAGGATTGGGAGTTTTCTTTAAAAAATTGAATTTCTCATTTTTCTCATAGCAGTACTCTGATGTTTTAAGAGTAATTAGTATCTACTACCTTGGGAACACAAGGTCCACCCCCATCAAAGTCTTATAATCCTTAAGAAAAATCTTCCTGGGCCCTATTTCCTCTTACAGAAAGCACAGTACTTGAATCAAGTCTGGCATTACTATACACTAAATCAAGAAGTGCTTACCAAAATATGTATGTGAGCAGGAAATACATTATTCCTCTGCAGCAGAGTTTGGTGGCAATTCTCACAAGCTAAATATCATTTGAATTGTCACTGAGCATACATATTTTATCACCATGGTTATAAGATGTTTTTAAGCAAAATAAACACGTGTTCCCTGGAGTTTAGAGAGAAACCCAAATAATAATTTTCAAAATGATAATTTTCTGTAAGTTTCAAAAGAGGAGGTACTTTGTTATCAATACTTAGTTTTGTGATAAAGATAGGCACATTTATAAAGGAATTAGAATGTATTACTCAGGGCAGCAGACCCTGGACTATGGAACAGTCCCTGTTGTTCCTATGTCTTTGTTCATGTACGATCCCACCCACATTTAAATATACTTAGATTCTGCTCAGAGAAGAGTGCTGTATCACTTTATTGAGCCAAATTACATATACAGAGCACATGTCCATGTTGCCATATGTTGCAAAATTAGACATACTGGATCTCCCTTTGTCCACTTTGTAGAATTATTTTGCTTTTAGAATTTTTTTCTGCTCTGTTTTGTTTTTGCTAGGGCTTGAGCTAGCTCTCTGTGTGACAGAGTCTCGACATTATCTTGAAGATAGATCATTCCAGGGAATTTATTTTTCAGTGTGTGGAACAGAGAGCATATTGAGATGATAATTTCACACTATGGCATTGTACTCTTGATTGAGCTAAATCTCAGTCCTGTGGTTCTAGGATTCTGGACCAGTTGGTCTGGGTGTCAGGCATCTTTATTGGGACCCATCTAGTTACTCATATAGCCACTGTGACTTCATGTAGATCACAGAGTGTGACCCTCATGGCAACTGAAGATCATCCTCTAGAGCTCAGAGGATCTGGCACATCTGAGGAGGGCTCACACCTTTTGTAAATAAACTATACCACTGCAGTCCTGAGCTGCCACCCAGACAATATGACTGCTTTAGTAACATTGAATATTCACTTTGTGTGCTTCCAGCACCTGTCCAAGTGCTCACGGGTACTCCTGCAGAACAAGACATCAAGGTGTGTTGGGAACTTGTTAGGGTCTGCTACGAGAGGAGAGTTGGCATAGCTTTGGTGTCTCAGAAACTTCATACACAGAGCCTAGTTCTTAAACACAGGCTAATATTTTCAGCTGTTGAGTTTTGAGGTTTTTATGGATATACTATCCAGGACAGTAATAATTTCTGTAGCCAAAAAATAATGGACAGGAACACTGGAACTAATGTAAATTTTTACAGCAAAATTTCTTGAATCAGTATCTCTCTTCAGTTTCTAAACCTTTATAAATCTCTTCCAGGTTACATAAACAGTAATGAAAAGAGATTGTTCTCAGTTTAATTAACCAATGAAGACATAACCAAGAAGTATTGACTTCTTTCCTGGGCCATGTTAAACTGAAAACATAGGATTTTGAAGAGATTTCAGAGCCAAGGACTAATTGAAAGTCCCAGTTTAAATATTTCCTGATTTCAACTCATTAAATTATTCACAGTGCCTTTCTTTAAGAAATTTTAGGCTTCACACATGTTCACAACTACTCTTAGTTTTTTTTCAAATGTAATTGATACAATGCTTAATCCTTCTTCTTTATCATCACTTAAATATTTGGAAAAATAAGATCTAGCTTTTCTACTACCTCCTGAATGGCTTAACATAAATTTGATTACATGACTACAAAACTTGTCCGACAAAAATAAATTTTGAACCACATAGTTCGGAAGTCTATATAGTAACAATAGTCCTTAAATACAATAATGAAAGGGAGCACAGTTATTATCAGGGCTTAGTTTTCACAAAAGTGCACAGACCTCTAAATGTCATAATTAGACTCCCAAAGGAGTATGAGCGACATAAAGAATTTAGTATGTTCTATAGTTTGTGTAAAAACATTTCCCACTTTTGTTTTCTTTTAGCCAGACTAACAGCAAGATTATTTTAAAGCCTTAGGCAAAATAATTGACAATATGCCCTAAGTGTGAGGTTATGCAATAGTCCTGGAACAGCCTTCAGTCTGTACTGTGATCCATACAAGTACCAAAAAAACCCAAAAAATCTGGAGGGGTCTAATAGAAAAGGAACCACTTATCTTCTAGTGTTAAAAAATTACAGGAAGATGATAAAGAAGAAATACAGAGGATATTCATGGTACCAAGGGCACTTAGTGCTTTTGTTTAATTCCTCTCAGGCCTCAGTCATCATCAGTTCCAACTTTTGTGTATATGACATTCAAGGATTGTAGGCTGAATTAGTTACAGATGTGAATCTAAGCTTCATTGGCTAAACCATATTGAATCCATGTATTTGATTTAATAAAATGTAGTGAAAAGAATTAACTTAATTCCCTAAATGAAAGCCACTTCACACACTATTTATTCATATCACACACTATAAAGTTTAGTACGTTACTGTATTTTCCTCAAAGACAGAATACAGTCGGTGTTACTACATCAAAAAAATGCATTTATAGCAGCAAGTTAATCTTTCAAGTAAATGGTTTTCTTTCAACACAGAAAGGATCATCCTAGCAATATCATTCTGTAGTTTCGTTGCTTCTGTTGTGGTTAACATTTCGACCTGTGCAGAATAAAGAGCATCTGTTTTTAAAACTTTATAACATTATTTTCTAGTATATCTTTAATTTTCATTTGATTTACAGTAAATATGTCAACTTACCATATGTCAACCAACCTACCATAAAACCTCCTATTTTTTGAATGCATCCTCCATGTTTCACTTTTAGCTGTCTCATTCAAGACTGTCATTCTAAGCCATCATGAAAATGATTGTGTGGATTCCCACTTTTCACTCATGATCCTATCCAGATCTTTTATAGATAAATGCTTGGAGTAGAGCAGGGATACCGTGGAGGTTTGCTCAGCTCAGCAAAAGTTGAATGCCACACAGAGCTGCTCATCCTTCTGCACAGCTCAGACCTACCCTAACATTGCAGCCATGATTCACAGCTGAGCTCAGAGGAGGGAAAATCAGACACAGTCGGACAACACGAGGTGAATTCCCTCAGTGAATTCCCTCATTTCCTTCAATGAGCTTGAGTTTTTCACTAGTCATTGGCTGAATTGACAGTGGTACTACAGTAGGAAGCAATTCCTTGTACATTGAGCATGGCTCCATGTGTCTCCTTACGGCCCCCTGTTGGGGGTTGGGTTTTTCCTTTTCCTCTCTGTAGAGTTTTCCCCACTGACATGCTAAGAAAGTCCTGATGGCTAGGCCCTAGTGCTGATGGCTAGTGACAGGGGGAAGGGGGGGAAAGGGGGGTTTGTTTGTCTTGTTAGTTATACTAGTAGAGAACTGTTATCCCTAGCCCCATATCTTTGCCTGGGAGCCCCTTAATTTCAAAATTATACTAATTCAGAGGTAGGGGCTTATCAGCTCCATTTCAAGGGAAGACCCTGCCCTTTCCTAGCACACACCTGTCATTTCAAACAACAACACCCCTGTCTAGGCATTTCACAGAGAAAAGAGAGTCACATAGGCTTTCCCCTTCCATTATTAAAATGTCTTCAGAGCATTTCAGCTTATCCTTAAATTTCACTTACATAATTTACTATTGGTGATGAATGTTTTTAGTGCAATCAAATTCATTTTAAGGATGTCTCATTTTAGATTTGGAAGATATATTTTTACATACATACAACATACTTAATTGAACATGAAAAACCCTTGTCAAAAAATGTTGAAACATCATTAAACATACATTCCCTGTTAGAGAAATTACCGTATTGCCAAATCACTCTCGTAAAGTGCTGCTTCTCTGGCACTTTCTGGGAAGATTTGATAGGATGTTGGAAGCAAAGCAATTGTCCTGTAAGTCAACGATGATATATTTCTTACAATAACTATGTAAGCCTGAAAGGACAAAAGGCATTCCATGATTCCTTCATTAATGTTTCCAGCAGTGTTATTGTGCCTCTAGGACTGGATACAACACTATATCAGTCAGTACTCACGGGTAGACCATTATATTTTGAGATATTGCAAGGGTATTTTGAATAAGGCTATATATATGTATATATAGGCACGTGTATATATGTATATTAAAGGACTAACTGTAGCTTGCAAATGAGATTGGTCATAAAATATTAATGAAGCAAGAAAGCATCTAAATTATCTAATAAAATAAATGCAGTGATTATACAATAAAGCCTTAAGCTTGTTCAACTTGATCCTGCTCTCTGTAAACATGATGTTAGGCTGTCTGAAAAAGGCTGTGTCTTTGAATTTACTGCCAACACCAGAGAATGTAAAAGCAATGAGATCACATATCCCTAAATTTCAAACTGCCTGGGTTTTCTGCCTCATTATGTACTAGTACTATCCCACCAATTAGATTATTTCTGAAAGCATTTTAGGAAACAATGATTTATGTCTAATCATCCTGACTGATATATGTTTTATTCTGTGTTCTGGAAATTTTCATATTGTTTTCCCCTGACATTGCATTTATTTTAGGAAACAGAAAATAGACAATAATAATTCTTTTAGGTGTGTTATGGAATCATGATGCAGGACAACACTGTAGGAAAATGAGCATAAGCTGTTAGGCTACTCAATGGCACAAGGATGTTTTTTCTGGGCTTTCATGTAGCACACAACTAAGTCTCTTAAGTTGTCTTCATTGCTTAAAATAGCTTGACAGAAAACAGAAAACTCAGATAGCCATAGGTTACTGTAGACTAGACCTTTAGATGATTCTAGCTTTGAGCATATGAGGTGAATATGATCAGTTATTTTGTAGGCAGCTGTTTCTGTCCTTGCGCCTTCAAGCCCTACTCAGTTGGCTGAGATGTGAACAGAAACCCCAAGGGGTGCAATTTTTGAAATAGATCCAAAGCAGCTTGGCTCATGCTGTGCTTCATGCAAGTTTCATTTTTTATTGTGATGATGTAAGTTAAAAATAGCTGGGATGTTTGTACTGCTCATGAAATAGCAAATTCTCTGGGTTTCTTTCTGTCAATGTTACACAAACCAAATTAGTCTGACAGCTGTGTCCTACTGTCATTCTTGTGTGAACTGGTACTGCTGGGGAAGAAACTGATAGCGATACAGGAAAAAAAAATTGCATCTTGCTAGACAATGCCACAAAAAAGGGATGTGTTGGCAAACTGATACACAGTAGTATTCAGAAAATGGTCACCTCATGGATTAAACTGAATTTTGAATCCATAAAATTGGAAGTAACTTTGGAAACAATTGGGAAAAAAAATTTGGAGGGGCTGTATTTCTTTCTTCTTTTTGTTCTTTTGTTCTTTCTTTTTCTTTCTTTATTTTTCCTTTTATTTTAATCAGAATTAATTCCATCTTAGTATTCAGTGCACTCTATAATGAATACATCATAAGGGAAAAGATAGTCAGGAAAAAAATTCAGGAAAAATGCAACTGGCAAGGAAAGGCACTTGAATTAAAAGAAAAAATCTTTCAGCTGCCAAAAGCAAGAAAATTTTAATTACTCATTTGATTTCTGCATTCTGCTTTTTCTCATTTCTTTTGATTCCCAACTAGTTTTGATTTGTGCATAAAGCATTAATCATCAGAAATAGAGCATATAAAGAATATTTTAAATTTCTTGTACCTTTTGATATTCTGTTGTACATTTTCTGCGCTTTCTTTAACACTCTAATTTTGGTGAACTTCCCAAGTATGTCCACACAGCAAAGTGAGATGATAACCACTACATGTCTGCCATCATCACTGCTGAGTGATGGGTCTGAGAGTGTGTATCTGCGTCTGGGGTTCACTGACAGAGGGGAATGTGCAGCAAATTAGCTGGAGAGCAGCTGCCCCATTTGCAGACACCCCAGTCACTGAAAAGACAGAATCAAAGCTTGAATCATCCCCAACTCCATTTATACACTGAATTTCTGACTGCATTTTAAGCACTATGGTATATCTTTTAATTCCAGAATTTTTAATTCACACAGACACCCTTAAGTTTATAATCAATTCTCTCTAATGCATAGCTTGATTCAGACAGCTCACAAAATCATATGTGGTCTTAGTTTACACATCTTTTAAACAGAAACAGCTAAGCAGTAGTTATTTCAAGACTAAAATAGTGGCTTGAAAATGTTTTTTTCTTAGAATAAGCATATTGCTCAAAAGAATAAGAGCCATCATGTTATTTTGCCTCTGCTGGTCTTCTGCAATATTAGTGAAACTAAATAAATGCTTTCGCTTGTTTTCAAGGATTCTGAGTATTTAATTTAGGAAGACTGGGTGAAATATCCCTGGATATTACTACTTGGTGTGGTTGAAAAATGCTAAAAACTTGCTCCACTCTATCATTTGGTGAGAGAAAACCAAGAAATTAATCTGAGGCACAGAGCAACCATACACATATGAGCAGATAATGAAAGCCTGCCAGAAATTTCGTAAAATCTAACTGTTCTCTGAGTTTAGCTGGAATGATTCCATTTCCTTTACTTTGTTCTTCAGCTGGAAGAAAACTAAGGGCGTTCTAAGCTTCATTCTCGAAAATGTGAACAGCAATTTAGGAGTCTATTAGGTTTTTTGCTATAGGTCCATAATATTTCTTTGTTTTTCTCTTTACAAAATTGAATAAATAATGCAGCTCAATCCTAAACATTTTATTCTGTAGACCCTTCTAAAACATCCACAAAAACCCAAGTTTGTTGACAATGTATTATTTTTGTGAAATATTCTTACTCATTAATAACTCTGATGGATTTATAGGAAACTAACCATAAAAGGTAATACTTAATGTAATATTTGAAAGATTTTGGATGCCAAAATAATGCTAGTTTATTGAACACATTAAAAAAACCCAAAAAAAAAACCAAAAAAACCACAACAGGGTAGGTTATTTATCGGGAAGTTTGAATCTTAGCATGGATTTCTCATCCATCTGTATTCCTTTCATTGTTACTTTCCCCCCTCTTTCTGCTGAACAAGAAGGAAGAAATAATTATGTTTTATGTGGAATTCTGCATCTACCTGAAGCCTGTTCTTCCTTCCATATGAGATGTGGTTTTGTCTTTATATGACAGGGCAAACTCTGGTCTTCTATGGATTATGTAAAGAGCATCTCTAAAGGTGTCTGGCTCATTCAGAAGAATGGACTGAAATCCTACAACTCCTGGAATACCCTCATTCAGCTGCTTGTTAAACTGTATTGCAAGAGTGACTAAATCAGAAACAGATCTGAGTCCCAAAAATTGTTTTTTTTTAAAAAATTGGTTGATCTGATTTAAAAAAAAAATTGGATCCAATTTTAACAGAAACATGTAATACAAACTGTAAGTACAGTCCAAGAGTATAGATAGCTTGGAGGGTTGTTTCTTTTTTGTTTTGGGTTTGGTTTGTTTGTTTTGTGGTTTGAGTTTTTTTAATAACTCGAAATTGAATCTTTCAGAAAGCCACAAAGGTTCCATATGAGTGACCATTATGGTGCAGCAACTAACATTATGTTGCATTAATGAGGACATCACCACCAAATATAAAGAAGTAATTATCCCATTCTACTCAGTGTTTTCCAGGGTGGGCCTGACACACTGTCCTCAGTGAATGTGGGCAGGCTGCAAGGATCCAGAGAATGTCCACAAAGATTCTCAAAGGACCCTGAAGCCTGACAATGTGAGGAGAGAGGCTGACAGATCTGGGTTTATTCAGCCTTGAGAAATAAAAGGCTTAGGGAAGAATTTATGACCATGTTCCTGTATGTAAACAACAGCTAAAAAGATGGAAACTCCCTTTTTGCAAGGAGTCACATGGAAAACATGAGTGGTAATGGGTACAGGTTACCACTGGGAAAATTCTGATCAAACACAATAGGATAGTTTTTCACAGTGAGAACAAGCAGACATTGGAATAATCTCCCCAGGGAAGTAGTGGATTTCCTACTGTTGGACACCAAAGATTTAGCTGAACAGGGTGCTGGGCCATCTTCTCTAGACTGTGATTTTGCCAAGAAAGGTTAGGCCAGATGACACTTGGGGTACCCTTCCAACCTAGTATGACTCCATGTATGCCAGCCACCAGATTCAGCTCTGCCAGGACTCTGATCTTGTGCTCAGTTTCTCTGAGCTGCTCGCATTCCCAGTGCAGGCTACAACCATCTATTTGCACTCCTAGTCCCTCACACGTGCTGAAATGGCTGATAGACCTAGTTTCCAAGCCTGCATTTGTCAGGACTACAGTCTCTGGACTCCACATTGAGAATCTGCCTTTTTCACCACAGGGCATCACTGAAGTTCAGCATCTCGTCTCTCAGCAGCGGTGGCAAGGTTATTTTGTGGTCAGACTCCTCTCATTCAATTTATTCAAATCAATAGTATTTTAGAAAGGGCATAAAAGGAGAATGATTCCTGGATGTCTCTGTATCACAGGCCCTGGCTCTTGTGGAATCTTTGATCTCTTTACCTTGCTGGAATTACAAAGCTGTGCAATGCAAGCACTCAAGTAGATTTCTGACAGAGAAAAGTATAGAGAGGGCCACCCCTGTGTGACACACATCTGGTTCTGCTATTCACAAGGAAGGAACAACTGGCTTGGGAGATGGTAATCAACTGCAGACTTGGCTGTAGTGACCTGGAAGCAGCGGAGCTCAGAATATTAAGAGGAGTGACAAAAGAGAGAAGAGCAAGAATACTGACCTTGGACTTCAGGCAAGTATCCTTAAGTATGTTCAGGAAACATCATGGGATTCTGTGTGAGGTCACTGTCTCAAAGCAAAAAAATGGAAAGTGGAAGTAGTACAGGCTACAGAGAAATAATTTAGAGCCATTACCTAGGTGTTTAGGAATAGTGTTATAAAAGCTAAAACTCACAGAGATGTGATGCCAGCAAGGAACATAAAAAACAACAAGAAAATATTCTGTGGTTACATCAGCAGCAAAACACTGAAAAGGAAAATGTGGAAGGGGGAAGGCAATGTAGAGGCAAAAGATGCAAACTAGACAGAGTTACTCTGTTTCTTACACTTTTGCATCACTAGTCACCAACAGGGTCTCCCAGATTCCTGTGATTAATAAAGCTTGAAGGAGAAAAAGAAATAGCAGTAGATGAGAATCAAAACTAATGTTATCTGGAAAAACCTCCAACTATACACATCCTTAGGTCAGGCTGCACCCAGGATGCTAAGAAAACTGACCAATATCCTTGCACAACTGCTTTGTGTTACCTTCCCAGAGAGTAACAGGGAGCAACATTTTCTTCATCCTGGTGAATGAAGAAAAGCACCCACCTCCAAATGGGATCAAAAGACAAAATCTGGTGAACTACAGGCCATTGAATTTCATTTTGTCACTGTGAAAATCATAAAGTCCTTATATATCACATCTCCTGGCATATGAAGGAGAAGAATCTGGCTGGGTTGCTAAGCCTAAATCATGCCTGGCCAACCTGGTTGCCTCTGTGATGAAATGTTTGGGTTGACACATAAGAGAAGAATGAGGCATGTCATTTATATAAACTTCAGCAAGACTTTTAACATTTCCTTCTCCAATGTGATTTAGGACACTAAAGGCTTGGGGAGTGAACAACCAATGAGTAAAACTCTAGTAGAACAATTGGGCTCAAAAGGCAGAGGTTAATGGGTTGTGGTTGTATTGGAGATGAATAACAAATAAGAGTCCCAAAGAAGTCTAACCTGAGAACCTGTTCTGCTTAATATCTTTAATAATGACCTGGAACAGGCAGTAGAGTGTGGCCTCATCAACTTTGGAGATGCTATGAAATTGAGGAGACTAGTCCATGGGCTTGACAGCAGAGCTGTACAAATAGTTTGACAGGAACTTTATGGAATTGAACAGGGACAAATGTACAGACCTGCACATGAAACAGAAGAAATCCTACAGTGGCAGAATCTGGGGACAGATTAGCTGGTGAGCAGCTCTGTAAAATAAAGCCCATGGGGTCTTGTCAGACAGCTGGTTGAAAATGAACCAGCAGTGTGTCCTGCCAGAAAATAAATCCAGTACATATCTTTCTGGGCTGTATTAACAAGGACAGATCTAGAAGTTCAAGGGGAGTGGTTTTCCTTCTCCATTCATATTTATTAAACTGCAGCTGGAATACAGTTTTGTTCCTGCAATAAATATAGAAATTTACAAACTGTACTAAACTCATCAAAGGGCCACCACAGTAGGTTGAATTTGGGGGCCTGTCCTGTTTAGCCTTAGGAGAAGAAAGGTCTTCTCCAGGCTAAACTGGAGAAACAGAAAAATGCATGAACTGAAGAGATGCCTCTCCCAGGTCCTGTGAGGAGGTTATAGAAAAGACAGAGCTAGGGTCTGCACAGTGATGCATGGAAGGTTGATAAGAGGCAAGTTAAAATAAGGTTGATGCAAGTTTAATATAAGACAAACTTTTTCTGCAGAAGCAAAGGGAGGAGGCTTGGTCACAAGCAGGTTAACCAGAGAAGTTGTGCAGTCTCAGTCCATCCCTGGAGGTTTTCAAGACCCAGCAGTATAAAATCCTGAGCAACCTGGTCTGACTACAGAGATCACCTTGTTTTGAGCAGGAAGTTGGATTAGGAATATGCATAGGCACCTTCCAGTTGAAATTATCACAAGATCGTATTCTGTGATTCCATAAACCTAACACAAAAAAAACTGCTTGTATGTCTGGGTCTGCATGAACCTCCAAATAGTTGCACTTCCTCCCCTTGAATATCCTAGTGTATTTGAATTTCCCGTACTCTCTTTTTCAGGCCTTTTGTCCTTTGTGTTATACTAGACTGTGTTTCTCTTCCACACGTAGCTTTTCATATAGAATTATCCTCTTTGATTTTTTCTTCCTGCTGGCATAGCAAGCCTGATGCATATAAGCCCCAAGAAGAAAACATTGTTTTAGCAGTGGGGATTAACTACCATCCCTAATGTGGAGTTCTTGCAGGAGGTCTACTTTATCTTACCATTTTAATTGAGTCTGCTAGCAATATAAAGTCCATAAAGATACATATTTTCAACTCTAAAATATTACATTGGCCAAATGTAACACAATGCTATAACTTCTTCCTAATCATTGACATTGTCATCATGCAAAGACAACCTGATAAAATGATAACCTGATAACCCGATTAAACACTTCCTGACTAAACACAGTGCTCCACGTAAGCAAGCCTTCCACTGTGCTTCTGCATGCTGGGGAAATTATCTAAAAAAGACACTGGAAAAATCTTAATGTAGATATATGGAATATAAACTATGTGTTTCTACAAAAAATGAATGGAGAAGAAATACAATTCTCCATGTAAGTAAGAAGTTTGCTTCATTTGCATATTGCAAAGTCTTCATGAATGGCTCTTTCAAGACATTAATTATACAGCAGTTACTACTAAATATAAAATTTACTTAGGAAAGTAGAAACAGCTACTAACATCTTTGAGAACAGGTAGCGAGATGATATCAGTTGAATAGAGGATATCATTTGAGTATCAGTAAATAGTGCATTGGAATTCTGAAAGGACTGGGTGGAATATCCTCTAAGGAGCATCTGAGCACCCTGGGTCTGTCTAGTCTGGAGAAAAGGATGCTGAGGAGTGACCTCCCTTAGTAGTTTCCTGAAAAGGGGAGGTGAAGAGGGAGATGTGCTCTTCTCCCTGGGACCCAGTGACAGGAATGGTTCAAAGCTGCATCAGAGGAGTTTTGGACTGAACAATAGGAAGCACTGCTTTAGCGAGAGGGTGGTCAAACACAGAATACCTAGAAAGGTGGTTTATGCCTCAACTCTGCCAGCATTTAAGAGGCATTTGGGCAATGCCCTTAGCACCACGCATTAATGTTTGGTCAGCCCTGACTTGGTCAAGCAGTTGAACAGGATGATGGCTGTAGATCCCTTCCAGCTGAAATATAATACTGTAATGTAGTCTAATTTTGGTTTTGTCTGTCTTCACAATCAACTGGATTAAGATTTCTGACCAGACTGCATTTTTTATGATGCACTATGTTTCTGTGATGCCAGTGAATCATTGAACAGGCAGCTTGTTTGGGAACTGAGACCACAGGAGAAAATGGAGATATAAACCTAATCAGACATGTCTCCCATAAATCATTACCATGAAAAGAGTTTATTTTTTTTCAGCTAAGACTGGATGTATTTAGGCCACCCACTGCAATGAAAATTAGTGCCCCTCCAACCTCACCTCATTCCCCTGCAAAGTGATTTTTTTTTTTTAATTCGCTTTAATAATTTGATTAGTGACCTCTGAGCTGTGCATGAAGTTAACACAATAAATAAAATAATGTTTTGAGCAATATACAGGTGAAGACATTTTTGTTCACCCTACCTTCCTTTTCCAAGAAAATTGTTTTCTAGCCATTTCTGATTCATTTTTACTGTTGTGTTTTGCTTCCTTTTAAGGAGGCAGTGTGAGTACATTAACAGTGCTCATTCACCATTTAAAAATGTGACAGTGACTTGCATTATTTTTGGTATTTTACTCAACTGTGCACAGTAATAGATACTTCACAGCATTTCACGCATATTTTGAGGGAATTATGTCTTTTGAAGCAGCAGCAACCATACCAAATATGCTGAGGTTTGGCCTGCATGTGGGTTATGTTCACTCTGTGTCATGAAAATGCAGGAACAGATTGTTCCATTCCTTTGGCATGGGTGAGCAATGACACAATATTCACATCTCAAAGCTCAAGCCCACACAGATCACTAATCTTAATTCTTAGGCTCTTATGACTTTACTGCATGATAAAGGAAGAACAAGAGGGGAAAATTCTCAGCTGATAAACAATTAACTGCTAAAGTTTAAACCTATTTAAGGTTTACTGATGAAAGCAAATATAATAGGCCAGTAAAAGTTCCATGTATTTCAATCCATAAGGAGTGGAATCTGTTGTTTTATGAATATTAGCATTTAACATTATGAATAGTTCACAGCATGCCCATCTGGGCCTAACATTCTCTATATTTAAATATCATTCAGCAGTTATGAAACTGTCTGAAAATGTTGTTCTCCTGCTGATTTTTTAAATGCATTTTTTTTCTTGCTTCTTTTATTTATTTATTTTTTAATATCAGTACTATAGCTCAATATTGTGTCTTATTAGACCTGGAAGCATTTGGAAAGTAGCTTCTTTTTGAGTACCATTTGTCAACTTTTTTGAAATTCATAAAACTAACTAGTCATTGTTTAATCTGAAATATTTTTAATGGTATGCACCTAGATCCTAGATTTTTTCCAGCTCAGGATATGTGATAGCCATCTCTTAAACAGACTGAAAAGAACTTGGAAGACTCTTAAAACTAAAAAAAAGAAATTGTGATTGCCTAGTCTGACTTTCTACACAAATGTCATTTAATGATTTCACTTTGAGAATAATTTTCCTAAGGAAAAAAATTAGTCTTGATGTTCGTATTTTAAGCAGTATACTGCTAAGTGATCTTTTGCAAACTTTTCCAGTAGTTAATTTATCAACTTTAAAATATGCAAAATTTTGTGGCTTAAATTTCCAGACACTGCATTCTGTTATAACTTGTTTTACTAGGCTGAAGAACCTTCTTTAATCTCATAGTTTTTCCTGTGGCAATACCAGGAGAGAAATTCAGAGTAGCTAAGAGTCCACATGCAAATATAGATGCAAACCCTCTCTAGATTTCTTCTTTTTGAATAGTTTTTCTCTGTGTCCCCTCTCAACTCCTTGTGTATCCCCAGTGAACAGTGCTGGCAGGGTAATGTGGGGCAGAGAAAGCAGCTCTATCACTGTTTGAGCACTGCTCAGCAACAGCTTAAACACACCATGCTGTCAGCACTGCCTCCATCACAGATCCAAAACATAGCCTAGCAGTATAAGTTCCTGTAGAGAAAATTAACTCAGTCAAAGCCAGTATATCTAGAAATTGCCAATGTTAATCAGATAATATTCTAATGTATATATTTATATATATACATATATCTATATCTATATCTAATCTATATCATCTTTAGCTATGTATCTATATCTATATCTATATCTATATCTATATCTATATCTATAGCTATAGCTATATCTAAATCTATATTTATATTTATATTTATATTTATATTTATATTTATATTTATATTTATATTTATATTTATTTATATCTATCTATATCTATATATCTATATCTATATCTGTATCTGTATCTATCTATCTCTATCTCTATCTCTATCTCTATCTCTATCTATATCTATATCTATATCTATATCATCTATATCTATATCTATATCATCTATATCTATATCTATATCTATATCTATCTATCTATATCTATATTTATCTATATCTATATCATCTATATCTACCTATATAATCTATATCTATACCTATACCTATATCTATCATCTATCTGTATCTATTTACATCTATATTTATGGATATATTTATTTATTTATATTTATATTTATATTTATATTTATATTTATATTTATATTTATATTTATATTTTTATTTTTATTTTTATTTTTATTTTTATTTTTATTTATATTTATTTATATTTATTTATACACGCATGCCTTTTAGAAAGAGTATGTGCTTTCCATAACACATGATGAATGACTAGCAATAAAAGGGTAGGAATTATGGCAACTGGGCAGAGCATCAAATAAAGTCGAGCTAGAGAAGTGTATAAAGGTTTATCAGAAGATGGATTTCTATATTTAAACTCTTAGTGCCAGTGAAAACAAATATATATCAAATAAGAAGGGTCAATAAGAGGTGATGTGAAGTTGACTGGGGAGCTCCATTTTTATTGAAAAGGTCATCTGTGACCAGATGGATAACATAACTACATCCGTGGTGTTCAAGAATTGGGAGGTAATGAGCAAATATTAGGTTTGACATTACTTAGACAGATTAGATCACATGAACTCATTTGGGTGTGACAATAGTCAGACCAAGGAAAAGGATCCTGTGCTTATATTGCTTGAGTGCATGTGGCAGTAGCTGTGAGTACCAACCAATTTGGGGGTCATAGCTGTATACAGTGGCAGATTTAAGAATATGATGATTAGCACTGCCTATGAATTAGGAGCAATTGTAAGTAAGTGCTGCCACATTTCTTTGGCCTTTAAAAAAATATGCTCAAGTAAGTAGCTACCTTGGTCAGAGTAGTAGCAACCTTTGGAGAGGTGTCTAGATCTCAATTAATTTATTTTCAGTTAAATAGTTCCTGGTGAGCCTAGTTGAAAATGGTAAGGAGTTTTATAAAAAGTAAAGAATATTTTTTGTTCTGTGTCTAAAACTTTAGAATTGCAGGTTTTCAAATTCCAAAATCCAAAATAGATCAGGAACAATTTCCATGCTGAGATTGGTATTGTCCATTCAAACCCATATAAATGGCATTATTGTGTACAAATATCATCTATATAAAATAGTGTTCCGATTCACTGCTGAAAAGGGAGGAACAGGAGGGAATTTTATTTTTAGAGGCTTCACTATTGATCAAATTGATTTTAGAACAGCTTTCATAGCTTGGCAGAAGTCAGACAGTACTTAACAGAATACTGTCACTAGCATTCATAGAATGATACAATGCTTTTTTTTTGTATAAATTTCTGCTTAAAACTTTTAGACAAAGGTTCCTAAACTAATGTACCTAGGTTTCTTTCAGATATTGTTCCCTCAACATTTCCTTCTATCCACAGTATTTTCTACTTCCCCTTTTTTCCTCCATGAGTACTTCACTGCAATACCACTCTGTCCTTTGCTTTGCTCAAAATCTTGTAAATTGCACAGAGGAAGCAAATATATATATATATATATATAGCCATTAATTTATTGTTTGTATTATGGAAATCTTAAGAACTTAGCCATTATTAATCTAGACCTAACTGTTGAAGAAAGAATAAAAATGAAGTTAAAATTGTTTTACACAGTTTTTACTCCTGTTCCTGGTGTTAGGCTCACCCTTCTTCTGCTCCTCTGAGTCCTAATATTGGACTTACTACAAACTTACTAAGTATGTTGCCTTTTCTGTATGTTTGATACCACTTCTTTGTTCTCTTTCTTATCCCTAAAACCAGTTTTGTCCAGCTCCATGTTTCGTTCTCCAGAACTAAATATTGGCCAGCTGCTTAGAGCTGTGGGGTCCCTGGTGCCAAGGCTGCTCTTCATCTCTCACCGTCCCAGTCCCACATTGCTTCGTGCCACATCCCATATCTTCAGTTCTCAGACTCCTGATCTTGTGCACCATTTCTATTTACACAAAATAATTGCTTATTGCTGTTTGATATAAAACTATGATTGAACCACAAAAGATGAACAAAAATTAGAGGAAAATGTCATACTGGATCCAACAACCTGAGAAAGGAAAGGCTGATGCAGCTCCATGCCCCCAGGTCAAAAAAATAATGAGCCTGAAAATGTATTTCCACTAGGCACATGCACACTGAGCTCAGGTGCACACAATGCGTGGTTTTATCTGGCCACTCAAATAACAGAGACACTTGGAGCACTAACACAAGCAGAGGAGCAATAGTTTCAACCTGCTCCTGTCTCAGGCTGAGCAGGATGGAGATGTGACAGTAGGAGTACATATCATGTCCCTCTGTATATGTACAGTGTGAGTCCCTCAAGCAGCTGTTACACCCAGCCTGACCTGTTGCTGTCCCTAGATCTCAGTCTGACCAGCTGCTAACACCTGGACATATGAACCCCAAAGGTCCCAGTACCATAATCCTTCTGCAGGTGCTGGTGCAGACCATCATACATACACAAACATACAGATAAATATCCAGGATTCCCTGGTCCGATAGAAAACCCCTCTGTGCTCTCACCCCCAGAGAGCCTCAGCTGCTCTCTCACACACAGAGCTGGCCCTCAGTCACCCATCCCTACCACCCTTCAACCCCAAGCCACTCCCTGCTGGCTCATTCAGTCTGATTTTCACTGTTGATCTCACTAGTGGTCGCACACTTACCTGCACATCTGTATTCACTCCAGTTGACACCACAGACCCATACACGTACTTGAATGTGGAGTAAAGAGCCACTTCCTGGAAGATAATTGAGGTAATTTAACAAGGAGACAGGGCAGGCTGCAGTGATTAAACCTAGGACACAGTTAGAAACCACTGACCAGCCCTTGCTTACAATGTAAATAGATTCTTCCTTCATCTTTCTATTTCCCATACTTGTTTCTCTCCAAATCACCTAAACCTCTCTCTTTTCTCACCTTTGGTTCCTCTCCTAAACATGCCTTCATAAATATTGGGCAATCCCAACATCCTCTTTCTCCTTCTTCCCATACTGTTCCCCTTGGCAGAAATTCCTTTAGTTCAAAAGCTGAGATAGAGATCTGGTCCCAGTGATTCCTCACAATGAGTTTCACATTGAATCAGTGGGGTTGAGACTCTGCTGGGAGGAGCATGCACAAGGTGCCCCTTTGTCTGAGTCCTTAATTTGGGTTCCTTGGCTCTCTGCCATGGTGCTCCTGTAGAAATGAGATTTTGGTGGGCTAAAGGATCCCTGGTGATGAACCTGGGAGCAAACTGGAAACAGCCAGGCTAGTCTCCCCCACCTGCCATTTTGTCTCTGTCCTTTTGTGGGTGTGCAGATGATTTTTATCACATGACCCCACAAAAAGTACAACTGCCACTTGATTGACAAGATAAACTGCTGTCATATGTTAATGAAGTAAAAAAAGATGCGAGTAGGTCAGGAAATGTTCAGGAACATCAAACTTGCCAGGCCTCAGTCTTTTGGTTGTACAAAGTTCACAGCCTGTTACTCTTAATGTCTCTGCTGTATTACAGGACTGTAATAGGATCTGGCCAGGATCTGGTTGCTGTTAGCTATCTGGCTATCAGTTATCTGATATAGCAGGTGACACTTCAGAGTCACTGGCTTTAGGCCACATAAGTCATGGTGACACATCTGGAGGATGTACTGCCATATTTCAAGAGTACTTAAACTAGGTTGGTTAAAGGTGGCTCAAACGTGTTAGAAGTCTGAGTAAAAATTATGCATCTCAGTTGTTGGTTGGATGCAAATTTATGGGAAAAAAAAATGTACATTGTGAGACTGATTCTATGAAATCTTGGGACATCACCTTGAAAATATGGGGTAATTTACCTATATAGTATAATACATAGCTTAATGTTATTCAGTCATAACCCCTTCTCAGTCACAGGCAGGGGCAGTTTCCTTTATTCATACTTGGCTCTCCATCTCCAGGCAGGGAGAAGTATCTGGCCACAGCATGAATTTGGTTAGTGATATCAAAAGGAGCAGCATTTCTACAGGGTGTAGGGAGCAGAAATAACTTGGTTTGGGCTTCTGATTAGTAAGAGAAATGAGAGGCAAGAAATTGTTTATAAAGGAGGAAAATCTGCTCTTATTTTCTGTTCTGTATGTGGAAAAAAGATACTTCATTCTGCCTTGTGGTAAAAGGTGGGGATGGAGAGAAGTTAGAGGGAGGAGTTTTTCCTTTTTCTTTATTGCTTCTGGGAAAGTTCAATTATTCATTGCCCTTTGGAATACAAAATTGTAACTAAGCAAAAGGGGTTTGAGCAGAAAAATCTAAGAACCATTTACGTTTCTTTTTTTGAACTGAAAATCCCCAGTGTTCATTTATGATGATATTATGAGTTGCAGTAAGGTTCTTAAACATCATTAATCACTACAGATGGCTACAAACCCATTAAATCTTTTAAGCACCTGTTTGCTTATCAAATGCTCACATGGTAAGCTACCCTCTGGTTCACATAAGTACATTAGTTTTAGAACATATAATTACCTTACAATAACTGTACTTGTGCAAATTACCAGTCCCCTGAAAGAAAAAAGTGGAACCTATTGAGCAGTGGGGGTGGCTGGAACTCAAAAACAGAGCTTCCAGATTGAGAAGCAGGTCTGGATGACTACTTGTAAAATGTTTGTCTTATTTGTGGTAAGCTTAGGTCAATTCCACAGTGAGCACCTAAGTGAAATAGCTTGATTTTCTTTTCATCATAAGTCACAAGAGAACTCTACCACACATAACTTATCACGATTTATCTCTTTTGAAGAGAGCTTCAGCATAGAAATAGCATAAAGACTAAATTATTTCTCACCCAACTGTGTTGCACCATCTTTGAGAATGTGGTGTTAGACAGAAATTGCAATCTCTTGTCATACTTCAAGTCTTATCAGTATGAAGCTCTGTGCCACGGCACATGAGAGTGCTCACATTCCCAGAAGTATTTAGAGGAAATACCATTTATTCCCAAAGTGATAGCCCCTCTTTTTGGGATGGTAGGGTTTTTTTCCATCCTGCAGAATGGTTGAATTACTAAAACAAATGGACAAACAACGTTATGATCTGGTAAGTGTGGTGAGAGGGTTATTGCACTAAAAGATTTCTGTGCCATATATGCTAGCTTCCTAATAGAGGCACAGAAATATTCGTAAACTCTGTAAATCTATATATTTTTTGCTAGAGCTATACATATTTCTATAATCTCTGAACACAGCCCACAATTTTCTGATAATCTTCCCTAAATCCAGGTCCAGTCTGAAGGACTATGTTCTGGTGACATACTACAGAAAGGATCCATGTGAGAAATCAGATGTCATCTTGACAATATTAAACACTGATCAGCCTTTTTTTTTTTTAAATTACTTCCCAAATGTCTGTGTACAGTCACTGTACATATTTGCATATAACCACATCAAAGGAAATGCACTAAAAGTATGACTAGGACATTATCGCAGTACCATGCTGTGAACTAGAAAAGTGGTAAGTTCAAAACATATCTACTACATAACAGAACCCAAGCCAAATTCCATTTATAAGCTTTGCATTTACTTTGATTAACTAAAATAAATAGAAATATTCTGCAATAACTGTTTCCTGAAATAACTTTTCATGACACAAGATTAAGGCATTGGAATAGTGAGATATGGTCACAATGCTGCACAGTCATTTTGCTGAAGTTAATCAACAGAAATTTTAACAGTGGCTGCAAAACCCAGAATTATTTTAAAGGCAGTATGTATCTACCCAATCCTTGTCCGTAGTTATCTGGTACCAACTACTCCCCTATCATCTGGAATACACTCTGTACTGATTGTCAAGATGCCAGTTTGTTCTAAAGAACCTCAAAGACATCATCATCAAAAAAGGAACTTGTAAAATATCTCAAATGTCTACTACAGATTTATTGTCTGAAATGTGATTCTTAATCTGGTATAGCCTAGAAGATGTTACCAAAGGTTGGTAGAAGTTTTCCAGAGTTCTGGGAAAGTAGCTGACTGAAATGTATGCTGTGGAAGAGAATGTTTAAAGGGAAAGATTGAGGTAAATGGTAGTTGTTGAATCAAAATTAGTTTCAAATTCATCTCAAAAATAAATAAATTGTGCACAAATACAACAAATATTGACACCTTAATTATAAGAAATTCCTATCATATTCCTGCAAATATTAGGTCCTAGAGAATATTTGTTAAGAAGATTTTAAGCTCAGAGTGCAGAACAATTATTCATAAAGTCAAAGGGAGGTTGGGTGGAAATTCAATCCTTTGTATACTCTCCAGTCTCGTCTAGGCATTCAACATTAGAAAGTACATTACTTTATGTCCTTCACTGTCTTAGTCTCAGACAGAATTAAATTAAGGGGTTGGATTAGCAACTTATGCATTGACCCTAGTAAATCAAAGGCTCTTTGATTTGTTCCCAAAATCCATGGCAAAAAATGTTTAGTTTTATGTATACCATCGTCTGACTTTGAAAAGTACTTGCAAGTGAAAGGAAAGCTGTCTTTTCAACCCCTTAAATTGGTGTCAGTTCAACTAATGGGCCAGTTAATTAACTAATGGGTGTGAAACACAGACCTTCTCCAGAGGTAAAACAGATTAAATATACCATTTAATTGCCTAGTATGGATTGACAGAGTTTATTGGTGGGACTCACCCAAAGTTTCCACAAAACTTCCCCTCGAGGAATATGAGTTAGTACAAAAAAGGAAAAAAATGGGACATACAGTCTTTCTTCTAAAATATTAATGTGTTTTTGCTTAATAAAATGTGCTGTAAGAATAATAATTACCTTCAAGTGTGATGACAAGTTTTTTAAAAGAAGGGATTGTTTAAGAAGAAAAGGTTGGGCTATCAAAACCTTGCAACCTAGATGGAGATTTTTATACAGTAAAATGTATATTATCTAGCATAAATGAGATATCAGAATTATCAGCCTTAGTCTATGAAACTGATAGTATTTTTTCATCTTAATGTGCTTTGAACTGCTGTATTTTTACATTAGTATGTAAGATTTTGAGTACTGCCTCCTCACCCTGACTCCAAAATGCATTATTACATATAAAAATAAGGGGATTTTTTTTTTTGTAAACTGACAATAGTTTACCAAGACTCAGTGAATACCCCCAAATTCATCATTGAGAGGAATACACCTGGTGCAGGTATCTTGATTTGCAAGTGCAGTGCAAGAAATGTATTGAGATGCAGACTGAGCTCTGGGTGGGAGCCCAAGACAAGAGGCTGTGAACTGACTATTTCTTCCTTTCTAACATTCTTCTTCCAAATGTATCTTTCTTTAGCTTATTCGTATTACTTTCCTGCTGTTTTCCAGTGATGTTGCAATTATATTATGTAAGCCTCACTTTTCACCAACCTGAAATTTGACACACACACCTTTTTACATTCTCCAGACTGATTTTTGCAGCCACCTGGGCTGGCCACTCTAAAATTTCCATTGGCTTCCTAAATTGTAGAAGATAAGTTAAAATCTGCATGAAGATTAATAATAATTTATTATTGCCATAATAAAAACTCAACACGGCAACCACAAAGCCGCTGTCTTCCAATGTACTCCATTTTAGGTGATAGACTTTTCAGTTTGAACTGGCTGCATTCTTCAGAATGCAAGCTTTCGTTATAAACAAAACCATATTTCAAGTTTCAGGACGTCTGTGTTTTGGTAGTGTAGAATTAGGTGTTTTTATTTTAGAGGAGTGCATATGCTAAGGCCTGTTATGAATTCACTGTTCCCTCTTGTTTTTTCTTACATGCAAAAAGTCCAGATTAATGCCTTTGATAGTAGGTTTCAACCAAATATCTCCTTAGGCCTTCTTATTTTAAAGAAATTGACTGGTGAGATATTCATGCTGGATTCAATAAAAATGTGTTAAAACCTTTGTGGAGAGATTACCAAACATAATTCAGTATTTAAGAAGTTGTTTTAAAAAAGTTTCTCATCTGGTTTTAAGATAACCTTAAAAATGTAAATCAGTCTGTAGGGCCTTTGTGGGATTTATAACAAGCCAGCCTAAATTAATGTCATCAAGACAGGTTAAATAATAACTCTTTTAACCGGCTTCCAAAAAATCTCAGATATTTGCTATCAGAAAGAAACAGTTTCCTTCAAGATTGTTAAAGACTTAAATTTTACCCAGCCTTTAGAGATTATTCTACAAAATTATCCAGCTTGCTCCAGCAAGTTTTCTTATGAACTGTTTATGTCCTTGACCACGACAAAGGACCTTTTGAATTCAGGCATATACTACATCTTTGATGGAATTTGGAGTTCAAACCTCATTACACATTTCCATTATGAATGACAGCACTAACAGAACTGCATGGCAGACTTTAAGAAAAAATTAAATATATAGCATATCACTGCAAGTTCTTGGAACATTTTCACCTTTATGAAAGTTTTGTAAAATGCACTGGTGAATGCCCTAGTGCTCCATAAAGACAAAACTGTTCCCATGCAAATTTAATCTAAAAATACTTTTGTTCAAAAAGCACACTTTGTTTAGAAGAGTACGATATTGCTTGCTGTCTGAATTACTGTCTTGGATGTTAAGAGTGTAGATTTACACCTCTGCATTTGGATGGCAAAGCGCTGCTTTTCCATAAATGCAGCAATAACCTACAGTTAGGATCAATGCAGTTCCACCTGAGAAACTGGGCTGCAAAACCTGATGAATGCAAACAGTAGTAAAACCAGATAGATAGATAGATAGATAGATAGATGATAGATAGATGATAGATAGATGATAGATAGATAGATAGATAGATAGATAGATAGATATAGACACAGATATAGATATATAGATATGTAGATGTAATTTGGATATATTTTCTTTCTAAAATGCTATATATTGTAATAATTTTGTTTATTTGGGCTTGGGTATTTTTTTAATCAAACGTTGCCAAACAGACACCAGGTGTAAATGTTTGATGAGATCTCAGATCCTCAAATATTGTAGTGTTTCTACAACAGGAGCTATGGCAAGTAATGAGTGTAAAAACACACATAAAATTCAGCTTGCTTTGTTATCCTTTTCCAATTCAGATAAACCAAATCTAATAAACCAAAATTACAACTATTCCACAGCTAATTGAATAAAATGTTCATGTAATGAAAAAGTGTCCGGTCTTGTTCTGACTAAAGTCCTTGAAAGGTTTTAAGTCAAGGCCGTAAACTAAATGGAGAATGTGTTTCTCAAAGTACAGACTTATTGAGAAGTTCAAATGAAAATGGTGTCTCTGAAGTATGCAACTCATACAACTTCAAAATGCATTTTAAAAAAAGTATTGTCTTTTAAAAATATTTTTCCAGGCTATTTGATACAAAAAGACAGAAGGTGCAGTCCCTTCTGCAGGGAATTTTTGATTAAGTAGAGCAAATAGATGAAGTGTCTTAACAGTGAAAGAAAAGGCTCAGGGGTCCCAATTCTTTCCAGCTATCTCCAGGCATTCCACTTAAAAGCACAGGTAATGGATGCTCCTGGGTACTCAGCAAGAGAGAGAGGAATTTCCGGGGGGAGATTCAGATCATAGACAAGGTATTTTCCTCCAGGGATGCCTCTCTTTCTCACCAGTATCATAAGTAAAGAACCTATGGCAGCCAAGACCCTAATTTAGGAATGTCCACAGGTGGCTAAAGTCAGACAAGATGAAGTTGATTCAGGACATAGGAGATAATGGATATTCACTCTAACAAAAGTGCTGTACAGACAGAAATAAGGTATTTATTTATAATAACATCTTCACTCATGTTGCTAGTTAGTATGTCACGTGTTTTACAAATACTATGAATTGTCAAATATTACAAGACCAACCAATTTTAAAGAAAGCATGACCAGTATGAAAACACATGCAAATATAGATCCTACTTGACAACAACTTACATTCTTACTGCTGGATGTACAGTGTATTCACATCTCATAAGATGAAAGGATTTTGACTTGATATAAAGTTGTTTCATATTAAGCAATGCAGTCTTTTATGGCAGAGTGACTGCAGCAGCTGATGAGGGAAGACTGATTAATGCCCTCTACCTAGAATTCTGTGAGATGTTCAACACAGTCCCACATGACATCCTTGTCTCCGAGTTGGAGAAACATGAATCCCAATGGTGAACAGTTGGGTGGATAGGGAATCGATTGGGTGGACACAGCCAGACCATTGTGATCAATGGCTTTATGTCCAGGTGGAGGCTGTGATGAGTGGTGTCCCTCAGGGCTCTGCCTCTGGTGCTCTTTAACATCTTTATCAATAACACAGACAATGAGATCAAGATCACCCTCAAGAAGTTTGTAGATTATATGAATCTGCTACAAGTTGACACAACAGAAGGAGGGATGCTGAAAAACTTGAGTTGGATCGATGAGAAACTAATGCGGTTTAACAAGTTTCAAGGGCAAAAGACTACTGAGGCAAGGGAATTCCAAACAGGAGTACAGCCTGGGAGAGGAACTCACTGAGACCAACCCTGTGGAGCAGGACTTGGGGGTTCTGGTGGATGAAAAGCTGCACATGATGCAACAATGCTGATTCACACCCCAGAAAATCAACCGTGTCCTGGGCTGCCTCAAAAGCAGACGGGTCAGCAGGTTGAGGGAGGTGATTCTGGTCCTCTGTTCCACTCTCTCCCACGTGTAGAACTGTATCCTTGTCTGGAGACCTTATCACAAAAGGGAGTTAGACCTGTTAGAGTGGGTCTACAGAGGGTCATGAAGACATAAGAGGGCTGGAGCACCTCTCCTAGGAAGATGAGAGAGCTGGAGTTCTTCAGACTGGAGAAGAGAAAACTCTAGAGAGACCTCATTGCAGCCTTTCAGTACTTGAAGGGAGTTTATAATAGAAAGGGAGAGCAATTTTGTACAAGACATGTAGTGATAGGGCAAGGAGAACAAAAGATTTAAACCAGATATTTGGAAAAAATCAATTACTCAAAGATTACTGAGGAAGTAGAAAGAAACTGTCCAGAGGAGCTGAGGATGTTCCATCCTTGGAAGTTTTCAAGGTCAGGGTTGGATGGGACTTTGAGTAACCTGGTCCAGTAGAAGATGTCACTGCCCATAGCAGCTGTTACAACTAGAGGATTTTTAAGGTCCCTTCTAACACAAATAATCATGCAATTTTCTGCTTTTTATGATATTACTTCAGGATATGAAAAATTATGATTTTTGCATTAGGAAAGATTCTGTAACATTGTTTAATTCAAAATCTTTGTCCAGGTGTATAATAATATCCCTAGAATCCATGAGAAGGAAGGAAAAGGACTATGACTATTGCTGCCCTTCCCTTCCCTTCAATGCTCAGGTTTCTTCCTTCCAGTGATTTATTGGATATATGTGGTTGCTATGCCTTTTTCCAAATTATTTATCTTTTCTCTTGCTTCTATCGCTCTGTTCCATATGATTTATTGCGTCACTGGCTTCCCGGTATTGCTAATGCCGCCAGAAATATCCTAATTAAAGGACTGAGTCATGAACAGAAAAGCAAAGTGGAAAATGAAGGAGGTTTTCTAGCTCCACATCCATAAACATTGTGGACAGGCAATTTCTTTACAAATATTTATGCCATCACTCCCTGAACTTTCAAGAAGTAATTATTTCTCCTACTTTTGAATAATTGTCCTTTCTTAGGAACCAGATTATCCCCAGGTATTAATTAATGAGACAACAGCAAAGATGGATTTTTTTTCCTCTAGGTTTTTAAAATATATTTGAATAGAAAGAGATTTGGGATGTTTCTTCTTTTAAAACATGTATTAGGAAAGTCCTAATGCTCTACTGATTAATTATTGTCATTAGCCTTTAAATAAAATAATGGTTCTACATACATTTCTCCCTTAACCTGTGTGAACAAACACATAAATATACATATATATTTCACTAATAGGTAGATAGCAGGTATAATATTCATACAAGAAAATAACTCATGGAGATATTGTTACCTCAGAAACAGCATTTTGTGGACAATACCCTTTTGATGCTTTTTAATGGCTTAATTTTAGGAACATCTCTTGCCTTCACCTGTGCATTACAGTGCGTTCTTACTGAGAAATGCATTTGGACCAACATACCTCGAAAACAAGAAGAATATGTAGATAATTGATTTTATGTTGTCATTCTAGCTGCAGAAACACATTCATTTTAGCATCACTAATGCCAAAGTGCATTCAGATAAAACTTGCAGCTGCCTCTTCTTGCTTAAATAGCGCAGAAATATTATAGCAGACTATGCACTTTTCTACTTTCAAGCAGCATTACCATTAATGCTTAATACAAACAACTAGTTGAAGAGATGAATAAAACAATAAAAGAATAAATCTGCATTGGATTAGGAAACATATTTTAGTTTTCTATACTGCTTTCTCATTTTTTATTCTCAGCTAATTGCACGCATTCATATTTTGTGTGTGAATGATACTATTGGGAAAAAAAGAGTTATAAACTACCCATATATAAAAGTTTTTGGTGACTTCCAGGTGTCACCTCTTTGGAATTTCTCTTCCCATATGAAATGGAAGAAAACTGACAAGTCTACAGAGAACGTAATGGAGGAAAGTAGGAACTAGATACGAAAAAAAAAAAGGAAAGAAAGAAAGAAAGAAAGAAAGAAAGAAAGAAAGAAAGAAAGAAAGAAAGAAAGAAAGAAAGAAAGAAAGAAAGAAAGAAAAGAAGGAAAGAGGAGGATTACTGCAAAGCACAAGATTATAGAAGGTCCTGAAAAACAAAGGTAAACTTGAGAAATATTAATCACTCAATGACACAATAGTAATTCTTGTCTGTGTTTGAGAAGATTTACCAAAATCAAATTATAAAAATGAGAAAAACAGTTTCTAAAACTTTGTCTCAACACTAAAATAATTCTAATGAAGGGATAGAAGTTTCTCTTTACAATAATCTTCTGCATAAAATGAGACCACTGAGACCATTTCCTTTTTTCATCTTTAAGAAAGAAGATTCTCAGTATCGTGTAACAGTTTTTGCTGGTTTAGCACTGCTTTGGTTCTGTACATTTACCAATTGCCAGAAGGAAGGATAATGATGTGTTGAGATGATATTACAGCTTCCCCTTATCCTGCTGCATTCCACTGAAAAGCCAGAATAATCACATTTAAGGAAATACTTGATAGAAATTCAGTAGGATAAGATTGAGTCTATTTGTCTGACCTGGCTTAAAACTCAATACAGGAAATATAACATTTATCCCTTAAAATGGTGTTTTACTCATCGGCTTTTGAATATAATCCATAGCTGAAGATTTGTTGTCTGCCTGTCTTCATTTAACAGACTATGCTCTCTGCTTATGGCTTTACAGAATGTAGGAGCTTGTTGAGTAAAATTATATGTGAGATAAATTTTGAAAAATTGATCCAGAATACTTAGCTGATTTGGTTTTAGTTGCTAAAAATACTACAATAATTTAATGCTTGGCAATATAATTATTTTTAGCTCAAAGAACAGTTTCCTTGTAGTGAAGTAGGGTTTCCATGAAGTCTGTGCTGCATAAGCTCTAGATTTTTTTCCTGGAGTAATCTTGCAGAACATTGTGGAGATGGGAATTGACTGGTTCTCTGCTTGCGTAGGTGTGGAAAATTTGGCTGTAAGCCACTCTACCTGTGAGAAAAAGATAGATGGATGATAGTTAGATAGATAGATAGATAGATAGATAGATAGATAGATAGATAGATAGATAGATAGAATTATAGAATCCTAGATAGATAAGGCCTGTTTGACAAAATCCATTGGGAAGTAGTCCTGCAGGACTGGGAGCTCAGCAGAACTGTTATTTTGGAATTCTGAGACAGGAGACTTTGGCCTATTTAGGTTGAGACAATGCACTTGGGAAGAAGGGCTGAAGGTCAAAAGAATCCAAGAAACTTTGAAAATGTTCAAGAAAATCTAAAAGGTACAGGAGCTGGCTATACCTGTGCATGAAAAGAGGGTCTGGCAGGGAAGAAGAGAAGCCTGGGTGAACAAAGAGATTTGGCTCAAACTCAGGGAAAAAAGGAGTGTATCACCTTTAGAAGAGGCAGGCCACTCAGGAGTATGGGCAGAATGTTGTGAGATTATGCAGGGATAAAATTAAAAGTACAAAAGCATAACTAGAATTGACTCTGGTTACTGTCATAAAAGACAATAAAAAAAGTAATATTAATATTTTAGCAAGAAAATGAGGGCAAAGGAGGATCTTCATCCTTTATTGTATGTGTGGATAAACATAGTGACAAAGAGTGAGGAAAAGATTATAATGCTTTCTTTGTCTCAGTCATTAACAGCAAGATCACTTGTTCTATATGCACCCAGCTAATTGAGCTGGACGATGGGGACCAGAATGAAAACCTCCATAAATTAATGTAAAAAGGTCAGTGATATCATATAGGTCATATGCTGCTTAGATACACACAAGTCTATGGGGCCAGATAGGATCCACCCTAGGGCTGGAGAAGAGTGTCTGAAAAGCTGGTGGAAAAGCACCTGGGGGTGCTGGTCAACAGCCATGCATGAACATGAGCCAGGGTGTGACCAGGTGGCCAAGAGGGCCAATGGCATCCTGGCCTGGATCAGCAAAAGTGTAGCCAGTGACTGCACCCCTATATTCAGCACTTGTGAAATCACACCCCAAATCCTGTGTTCAGTTTTGAGCCCCTCATGACAAGAAAGACATTGAGGTGTTGGAGCGTGACCAGAGAAGGGCAAGGGAGCTGGTGAAGGGTCTGGAGCACAAGTCCTGTGAGGAGCAGCTGAGGGAGCTGGGAGTGTTTAGCCTAAAGAAAAGAAGACTCAGGAGGGAACGTACTCATTCTCTACAACTGCCTGAAAATAGACTGTAGCCAGGTGGAGATTGGTCTCTTCTGCCAAGTAGCAGGAGATGGAAAAAGAGGAGATGGCCTCAAAATGTGACAGGGGTAGTTTAGGCTGGATATTAGAAAAAAATTCTTCACTGAACGGATTGTTAAGCATTGGAAAAGGCTGCCCAGGGAAGTGGTTAAGTCATGATTCTTGAAGATAATTAAAAGATTTTTGGATGTGGTACTGAAGGATATAGTTTAACGGTGGACTTGGCAGTGCCATGTTAATGGCTGGTCTTGACGATTGTAGAGGTCTTTTCTAATCTAAATTATTCTGTGGTTCTATGGTTCAATAGATAGATATATAAAGGCACATTGACATTTCAGCAAAAACTTGTCTTAAAGCACATAATATAATCTGTGTCTGAAAGAAGTAGTATGACTGAAGTGAAATACTTTTCAAACCATTTTTTCTCTCTCTGTTCACACAGACATTGACCGAAATGTGCACAGCTGCTTGTTCTGAAAGCATAGGAGAAACACCTGCTCCCAGTGAAACTGTGGCATAAACTTCTACCACAAATAGAGTAGGAAATTAATATGAAATCAACTGAGCATCCACACACATGAATTCTTGTCCTTTTGTTGGTGCCTCAGGGTCTGCTGTCACATTCTTTCAGTCAGCTGTTCACCTGCAAAGTGCTCGGTGCAGAGTCCAAACTTTTTCAGATATTAATATTTTTAGAAACTGAACAAGCAGCGCTGGGTGTGAGACTCAGATTATACATAGTAAAGTCACATTATTAAAAGAAGTAATGACTTCTAACCATGTAAGTAATGATTAATCAGCAGTAAAATATTTACTATATAGACAGAATATTTGCTATATTCCTACTGACCCTACTCTGTGAACATGTCTTATCCTGACATGATATTCCAGGGATCTGTTAGCATTGTAACAGCATTGTGAAATGCCACTGTAATATGGAAACTATAAAATTATTCCACAGCAAAATGATTTAATAGACTAGCAATAAAAATAAAAATAGAGGATAGTTACAATGCCTGCCAAACTTGCAATCTCCAAAGACCAGCCTCCAGCAGTTCTGCAGCACTCCAAACAATAGCATAAATGAAGGTAATTATCCAAATGACGTTATAAAGTTAAGTTAAAGATGGTCTTCTGGAGAAGCTGCATGCAAGTAAATTGGGGAGAAACCTGTAGAATCATGTAGGAAAGAAATAAAAGTTTTCCCTCCATTTTTACGCTATTATTCTTTATTAAAATCTCTACCATAGTGAAAGAATTATGTTCAAAAATGATCATTTACTTTCAAAAACCAAATCTTTTATAAGAGCATGAGATTTTATATGTAGCTGGAGTCTATGTTGCTGTCTAATCATAAAACACAAACAGCAGTATTTTTGAATGACAGCTTACCAATTCAACGTAAAACCACAGCAAAGACAAAGCCATTAACAAAAGCTCACAGGTTAACTACAGTTTCTGGCTTCTGTGAAAATAATGGACTGCCCTACTTGACTAGTATTTTATGCTAAATGAGAAGAACTGACTCATATACCATGTTTTCTCATGGTGAGAGCATGCTCTGTAAGGTTTCTAATTCAGTTTTGTCCTTCATTTATTGCTAGTTTTGTCCCATTCATCTATTGAAATGTCAGGAGGGTGAAAAGTGACAAGAAATAATTCCTTTGCTGGTGGAACTTCTTGATGGTGTAATGTTTTCGTGAACACTGATCTCCTTTCCCTTTCAGGTTTATACTGGAGATGGGGTGGAAGGGTGATGTAAAAGGGCCTCCTGGTGTCTGCAATTGCTACTGTATGGTTTGTCTAAAGACCCCAAACTAATGCTCAAGCAAGATGTGTGACTTCTAAGAGTAATGAAATTTGTTGGTCTGCAGGTGCTCACTCCCTTATTGGTAAGGGATAATTTTTTGATATGTTCTTCCATGCATAAAAACAAATTTAGTCAATATCCACCTGTAAATATTTCTGTATGTCTCCATTGTCTTGGAATTTTCTTCGAATAACATATTTGGAGACTGAAATACCAAAAATTCTTCCTGTTTTACTGTCTTCATTCTTAGAACAGCTTTTAAGGACTACATAGATTTCTTTCCTAGAACAGTTCCCATCACTTATCTTAAAACCAAATGGTATTCATCTTGGTTTAAGTTGATAATCTTTGTCTTTTACTCATTTTTAACTCCAGACATAACTGAACCCCAGTGTACCTAATCAACCCCTTGTCTTTGTAGCTCTTTAGACCTTGAATTGATCTGAATGGAATAGATAAATTACTTGCAGGCACAATTCCTTTGGATACAATGGAGTTACAAAAATTATGACCTTGTCTTAATGAGAACTAATGGTTCACATGTGAGCATTGTTTTCCTAAGCACCTGCAATGCTGGGGTAGTTAGAGAATGGCATAACTTCTCTAATGAGCAAAACTCAGATTTATGTAATCACAAATAAATAGGGGATATCAGCAGCAGAACTGCTTCATGTCTGCCTCCAACTGCATTGACAACAGTCAGCTGTTCCTGTAGGATGACTGGTTGGAGGGCCCATGAAACAAATCCTCATCTCATTTCAGCCAGCCTGAAATGAACCATCTCTAATCTTTTCACCCTGCTATTACATATTGAATATTGTGAAGTTCCAGGAGCTGACACCTAAAAGGTTTAGCAAACCTTGATATGGGAATTGACTCCTTTAGGAAGAACGGCTGTCCTGTTTAAATCTACTGTTACGTATGGATACAAACTTCACATGTTCTCTGTGATTGCCAATACTCCTTTATTGTTTACTTTTCTGCCAGATGCAGGATTTTGGCATCTGTTAAGGAGACACATTCTGTGTGGTACAGGACACTACGTTTAGACAGAGATGTCAATAATTGGTTGCCATTTTTTCCTATGATGGCTTTTCTTTCTTGTTTATTTTGAAACTGATGAAACAGTTTGACTTTATATGGTATTACTTTGGATTGCATTACTACTTTGATTTTGGCTTCTTTTCCCTGCCAGCAGGGTTATCAATTGTGATAGCAGGCTAAGTAATAATTATTGGGATTTTTAATAGCTATTAAACTGTTAGTGTCTGCCAAAAGTTACCACGCAGTAGTATCTTAGATACCAGAGCCATTTGACTGCACTTAGCATAGTATATCTCCCTGGGATTTTATGATGTGGTAACAGTTGGCAATTTGTGACTTACTGATAGTGACAATCAGGTGCATGAAACCATAGGTCCTTGTAGTAACAGCATGCCTGTTACACATTATTCCAGCAACGTGAAATGAACACACCTGTGCACGGGTAAACAATTCTTAAAAACAATTAAAAATGTGGGAGCTGACTTTTAAGAAAAAAAAATATAACTGTCAATAAAAAATAATGACAGCATTATAGTCTGTGCAGCTTGAAAGCTATTGTTTTCGAGAATATTTGAGATTGTACTGGTTAAGATCTTCATTATAAGCATGATTGAATGAATAGGATTTAATTAATAATTCACATTCCAGAAAAGCCAATTTTCGTCATCCAGAAACTCATCAGAAATCTCAGAGAAATTCTTCAAATAATTTTGTCTGAGGAAAAACTATATAATTTTAGAAATACTAGAGTAGTCAGGACATTTTGAAAATCACAGTTATTGCATATTATGTATGTATTTCATAGGTGTATTTTGACCTTTATTAAAAAGATGAATTAGATTTACACTTCCATTTTGGTACTATTAATAAAACCGGACTGCTGTGATAGTTACAGAATGCATGTCAAGTACAGAAGAAATTCACCTTCAGAAGTAGTACAGAACAAGAAAGAACAAACATAAAAGAGCAGACTTGACAGAATAGAATGATTTCATTTGGAAGGTACCTACAGCATTTATCTAGTCCAACTGCCTTATCACTTCAGGAATGACTAAAGGTTATTACCAATAATTAATTAATTGTTACTAGTGATTATTTATTAATTAATAATATTAAAGCATTTTATTGAGGGCATTCTTCAAATGCCTCAAACGTTGAATTAATTTGCTAAATTCGCTTTACCAATTATAGAGAAGATTCTTTTTCTTTCTATACACTTGTACTGGGTCTGATTGGGGTAGCTCAAAGCTTTGCAGTGGTAGCTGGAAAAGTATTAATAATACACCAGTGTTTCAGCTGCTCTCAAGCAGTGCCGTCCCTCTTCAAGGAGAGTGTGCAAGATCCTGGGAGGGGACACAACCAGGGCAGCTGTCCCAAATTAACCAAAGGGATATTCCATATCATCTGATGTCAGGTCAGGTATAAAAGCTAAGGGAGAGAGGAGGAAGCAGTGGGAAGGGGGAAATTAATGATTTGTCAATATTTGCCTTCCAGAGACAGAGAAACTACTACAGGTTCTGGGGCCCTATGTCCCGGGAAGTGTTTGAACAATGCTTCCTGATGGGAAGTAGAGATTGACTTTTCGCTTTGCTTATGTGTGCACAACACTCTTTGTTGTTTCTTTCTTCATCATATTCTCCCCTCTGTCCCACTGGGAAAGGGAGTGATGGAGCAGCTTAGTGAGCAGCTTTCACCCAGCCAAGGTCCATCCACTATGGTAATCTTGGTGCCCAAACAGGGACAGACAGCAACATTTTGGAGGAGGAAAAAGACACCTGCACCTTCCAGAAAAAGACAATGATGTTAACTGAGACATCATTCTCCTGGGAAACTGTGGGGCTCCTTTCCACAGGAGACAACTCTACAGGGTGGTTCCAATCTCATGAGCAGCAGTCTTCTCAAAACTGCTGTGGAGTGGGCCACTCTTCCCAAGGGTGCAGTACTCCATGGACACGTTGCTCCAGCCTGGGAGCAGAGCTCCTCTCTCCGGGTCTCCCATGGATCACAGCCTCCTCCAGACACCCTGGCATGGTCACCTGCCTCATGGGCTGTGGGTGGATCTCTGCATCCCCCGTGGATCCCCATGGGCTGTGGGTGGATCTCTGCATCCCCCGTGGATCCCCAGGAGCTGTGGGTGGATCTCTGCATCCCCCGTGGATCCCCAGGAGCTATGGGTGGATCTCTGCATCCCCTGTGGATCCCCAGGAGCTATGGGTGGATCTCTCCATCCCCCGTGGATCCCCATGGCTGTAGATGGATCTCTCCATCCCCCGTGGATCCCCAGGAGCTATGGGTGGATCTCTCCATCCCCCGTGGATCCCCAGGAGCTGTGGGTGGATCTCTCCATCCCCCGTGGATCCCCAGGAGCTGTGGGTGGATCTCTCCATCCCCCGTGGATCCCCACAGTGTCACCACAGCCTGCAGGGGAATGTCAGCTCCAGCACCTCGAACAGCTCCTTCCCTCCTTCTGCCCTGCCCTTGGTGTCTCCGTGTTGTTTCCCTCACATGTTCTCACCTGCACTTCATCTCTGGCTGGAATCAAAGTTTCACCACCTCCTTTGTTTTGATTTCTTCTTAAATGCGTTATCGCAGAGGAGTTACCATCATCTCTAATTGGCCCAGCTTTGGCCAGCAGCATGTCCATCTTCAGAGCCATCAGGGGTTGGCTCTGCTGGACATGGTGGAAGCTTCCAGCAGCTTCTCACAGAAGCCACCTTTGTGGCTCCTCTGCTACCAAAAAACAGGCTGTGTAAAACCAACGCGACACTTGATGGTACATTATATAATCAGATTTAGTTGAACAAATAGGAATTGGAATCTTTTCTTTAAAGTATCAAGGAGCAATAGCATGCCAGGAGAGCAGTCCCATTACTTTCTGGAAGGTTTCAAGAGCTGGAGTTATTATGGAGTGAGGGAGAAATCATGGATTTCATCTGAGTATCTGGATTTGAAAGACCAGTTATTTTGTCATACTAGGGTTATACATATTGCATAAATATACATATAAGTAATAGTCTAAACATACATATAAAAGATATAGTATATTACTATATATAATATATATAATTTTATTTGCTCAGCCATTTCTATTCTGCCTGTTCCTGGTCAATCCCCTCTGGCTGGTACCTTACAGTGCTCTTTGGGAGATTTCTAAGTGGGAAAAGTACAAGAGGGGACACAGTAAGAGACTGGTGCTGCTGAGAACAAGGGAGGTAAAATAAAACCACTAAGAACAGAACCACTTCAGCCAAGTTTCATTTTTTATCACATAAGCAGGATTGTGTTAAATATGTAAGCAAAGATTTCTGCAAAATCAGAAGGAGAGAGAACCAGCCAACTGCACAGATGAGCACATGGGCTGTTATAGCATTTGCAATAAACCCAAATTACTACAAGTCAAAGTTATGCAGGGATTACACTAAGATTAATATTGATATGTTTATTAAATAATATTAATTGCCTATGTTTAAAAATCAATCTGAGCTGACAAATTGGAGGATTTTCCTTTGGGGTTTTGAACAAGAAGCAGTCCTTCATGTAATTTTTTACAATATTTAAACACACTGAGTAAGACTATGATGCCAAAGTGCAGGCTGTATGAAGCTGCAGGAAAGACAAAACACAAGTAGATGAACTCATCTTTGCATTCTCCTGCAATGTGATTTTTTTTTTAATCAGTTGTAAAGGACAGGGTGTATTCTAGCCTGTTAGACTTTCTAGGCTGCCTGAATCCATTGCCCTGCAGAATCCAAAATTCTTCAGTAACGACCAGAGCTTTTGAAAAGGTTAATATTGCAAATATTGTCATGCAACCAAACATTCTGAAGAGTCTGAGAAAAGCAAACTGCAGCTTTCCCCTTCATTTGCTTATGGGACAATTTCCCCAGGAACAAGACAGACTTCCGAGGGATTAATTTCTACCAATCCAGAAATTAAACAGGAACCCACCTGTCAGTGAACTTTCCAAATCACATGTGAAAATAATGTCAGTTCAGTATGAACATTTTTGGAAGTCTGATAAGGCAGCAAACTGCATTTTATTTCCATCTAGTTATTTTTCTGCTTTGGATTACTTATATAAAATCTGTTCAAGGTCACATGTATTTGGCAAGCTCAGTGAACAGTTCATTAAATTCATCCATTACAGAGTACAACATAAAATTGGGATTATACTTTGCACTACTAAGTATCTTTTTTAGGAAAATGACCTGAACTATTTTAGGTCAAGGTTGAAAGTATCAGCAAATCATGTTGGATAGATTTATTAGGCATTCTGCTCACATGTACTCTTCCATTTTTGATAACCTCAAAAATCTTGCCACATATATCTAAATACATTCTGTGAAGGAAAATATTCATGTTGTGTTAGTGAATATTGTGTGTCCCTTAGCCTAAGCAGACCATATATACATATATATATATATATATATATATATATATATACACACACATATGTAATGTAATGATTCTACTAAAACTCTCAAACTTTTAAAAATCATGTTATAAGCCACTCAAAGTAATATTTTATTTTTTATGAAAATAGTGATATATTTCTAAAAACGTGGAACTGAATCATGCTTCGACAGTGCAGTGAAAACTAACATGAAAGATGGACATCTGAAAGAAAAGGTACAAATAAAGAGAAAATAATAAGGGAGGAGTGTTTTAAGTTAGGTTTTTGTGTTACTTCCAAAGAGGGAGGGAAGTGTCACAACATCAGGGATTCAAATGCCTACTGTTTCTATATAAGGTGTCTGGTATGCAAAGCCCTGGGTTGGAATCACAGGATCCATACACAATACACAGAAAAATTTATAGGTGACAAAACTGTCCCCAGAGAAGTGAGGCTGCTGAAAGGGGATCTGCCTACAGCCATTCTGCAGACACATTCTGACAACAGGACAGGGTCTTAAATGTTGTCCATCTTTAGATAGGCTTGCTTGTCTAATGGGTGCATCTCCTTCTGATCCCTCTTTCAAAGGAATGAAGCTGAGCTTTTTCCTCTTTTTTTCTGAAACCTCAGATGGACCTTCCCATCTAAAACACAGCAGGCAGTGAGTGGCAGAGATAGCTTTGCAGAGATTGTATTTTATACTTTACCAGTTGAAACACTATCCCAAAATAAGTGAGATCTAAGTTCCTTTCCCCATCCTGTTTGAAAGAGTTGTACCCAACATTCCTTAGCACCCTCCCCAGCAGGCTGCCCACAACCCCAGCATAGTGAGGCAGCGGCTCTCTTCTGAGCTCTTGAGCTCTGCAGAGAAGTATGAACAGCTTTCCCAGTAAAAGATGGAAACTGAAAATAGTGACAACTTTACTAAAAAAAAAATATAGAAGAGCCAAGGATCTAGTTGTTGCTGTTAGGTGTGTTTGGTCCACATTTTACCCAATGACTGTCTCAAATGACTTCCATGAAGTTACTGAATCAATATTAGCTTGAGTGCTAATTCCATTGCTTGATGCTGAGAGAAGCAGGTTTTGTTTATAATGAGTGCTGTTATGAATGTCAACAAATAAATTATTAAATACTTGTATGAGAAATTAAACAAATAGCTTTGCTGGTTTTTTTTTCTAAAGGATCTACACAGCTGTCACTTGGTTCAGTGTGTCCTTCTGACACAGTCCACTACTGCCTCTTTGACAATACTTTTAAAAGTTCATGACATTCTGTCATTACAGAACTTGCTTAAAAAGACAAGTACAGTATATTGTGTATATATATATATAAAACACATAGCATAGGCAAAGTAAAGGGAAAATCAAGAATATATTCTTACACTTCTTTTTAGAAGAATTTATTCTTCTCCAATTCATTCACAAAATCCAGCAACACTGCAGATATTCATATAGTGTAGAAAGAACAGAAATCCCAAAGCACATTCCAATTACAAATATATTGTTTATATTTTATGGACAAAAAGATTTATTTATTTCCATAAGCACATTTTTTTATCAGTGTGCTTCCTTTAATCCTGTCAATAACTCAGTATGCAGTGGGTTTCTGCTCATAGATTTTTAGAAGATAATAGAAATAATCATGCATGATAGATAGAACTATTCATGGGTAACATAAAATTGCCTGCTGTTCATCAAGATTTCTGCTTGCTAATTAACTGGAAAAATTTGGCATGATATTTTTCTAGTATTTTTAACTGAAGTATTGGAATACATTAGCATGAAAAATAAAAATAACTTCTTAGTTAAAGATATAATAAAATGCTAGATTTACATTTATGTTCTAAGGTGCACAAAACGTGTACTTATTATTCATGCCTTGAAGGAGTATTTTAATATCTATATAATTTAAGTATTAAATTGTTCAGCAGGTTGCAATACCTATCATGATGCTACCCAAATTAAAATGTTTTGGGGCAGGAAAAAAAATCACCTAAATTTATATAAGTAATAAATGAGGAAGAAGTTGAATTGATTTGATACACTTCAATTTCCATGCATGTTATATGGTAGTTTGTAAAAAATGTTTCCTTTCTTCCTTGAAAGTTAAGAATCTCATTATAGGGTGAGCAGCTTGGTGACACTTAAAAAGAAGATTATAAGTAGGTTTCTTCATCAATAAGTAAACTCATCAGCTGTAAGAAAAACTGAATATTTTTCCCTCTACTGGTCAAGACCGAATAATTTGCCAATGTAATTTCCCTAATTTTCTGTGCTATTTTTGGACAGTTGTATCTCTCTCCTTTTGTATTTAGATCCTTTTCCCTAAAAAAATACTAGAAGAAAGATCACATCACAAATGCGAAGGAGATCAATCTGCTTAAATATATGTCTGGCTGCATTCCAACCATACAGTTTCTCAAATGTCTGAAGTAGTAAATACCAGGCTGGGATCCATACAAAGTTATCTAATGATCCAGTTTTATGGCAGCTATATATACTGAAATCCCTCTCAGATGAGTGTGTCTGGCTAGGGCCTCCACAGATGGCCCTTTTGGGATTCAAATTCACCTCTCTTTGCCTCTGGCTTTTTTTAGAATTGTGTACTAGAAAATCTGGGACATTTGGCTGGAGTAAGGTTTTTCCATGTAAATTAGAATACTTCCCAAAGTCACAATACCCTCCAATTCATGGTTCCTCTCAAATATTCTCTAATCACAGACATTGCGAAGCTTTACGGTGAGTGATTCTTTTTAATTAAAATTTCTAAGCATCAAAATAATAAGTTTCTGAGCAACATACTGATGGCATCTCAAGAGCAAACATGCTAATGTCTTATAGCATGAAATCAAACATGCTTATGAAAAGCATCCTATGGATCATAGAAAAATATCTTGGAAACCAGAAGCCCCTACAAACTCTGTGCTCCATCATACAAGTCTGAAGAGAGGACTAACCTTGGCCATGGTGAATATGAAGTGGGTGACCAGAAGCTGACCTTGAAAATAGACAGTGTGATGATTTCTTGTTCTCTGAGAGTTTATCCACTGGAATGCTGTTTGTTTGTGTTTATAAATGAGGCATTACCAATAAGTGAAGAGGGGTTTTGATAAGTTATGGGGCAGTAAATATGGCAATTTAATGTAATTCCATAAAACTTGACTGTACAATGTGTGTCTATTATTTTGAAAACCATAATAAATTTTAGATAGAGTGAAACTTAGAGTAAAAACCAATGAAACTGTCTGCACTGGTTCTGATATTTCGAGAAGAAAGAACTGCAAGATTATGACACTAAACACAGAGGAAGATGACAATTTGAAGTGTTGTTAAAGTCAAAATTTAAGCAAATAACACAGAATGGAACTGATTAATCAAATCCTAATTTAATACTGAAGTTTGCAATCATATTTCAACAATGTGACCATGACCGGGTGTATGTGTGGTCATCTGTTTCTAAAAGTGAAGATTCTTTAGATCACCTAGGTTTTAAAAGCATAGTAATGGACTTATTAAACTTTTAAAATACTAAGTACACGTGGCAGCGACAACACTGATTGATTTATTGTTATATAAATTTCAGCCTGAATTGCTGCACTCTTTTACTTAGAAATACATTCTTATTTGATGTACAGCAGTAATTTTCTTTGCATGGAATTGCTCATTTGCCAGAGAAGGTCGCTTTTGAGTCCCAAGTAGCTTTTCATGTATGGGATATATTTGCTTACAAGAAACACTGGTCCAAAAGTACCAACTATTAAATGGATTAGTTAGTCTAGATCCCAATTGCAAGTGAAATTTTGAAAAATATAACCTAATTTATAAACCCTTTGCTATTGAAAACTCTATATGATTGCCACTTTTTGTTCATTAGATAAAATCAGTAGTTTCACTTAGGAACAGAAATGTTGTTTTCTACATTTTTCTTAAAAAGTTTCAAGTCTATAGTTTGAATAATGTTTTTTCCCTGAAAAATCAAGTCTGGGTTTGAAATTGTATGACTGGTTTTGAAGATATTCAACTTCAGATTTTGATGCATATACTTTTCCTTAAATTACTACTGTTGAAAAAAAAGTATGTTTTTATTAAAATGTTTATTATTTTCATTTTTTACCAATTATTTAATTTGAAAAATCAGAAATTTTAATCACAGAAAGCTGTGTGAATGGATATAGTCATGTTTTTTAGTTTCTCTGAATACAAGAACTTTTTCCTTTCTATTTCACCATAGGCACACAGGAATTTAGTTTAACATGAATTTCTTAATAACAAGGTAGAATGATCAATTCAGGAAAAAAAAAAGACAAAAAAAAGTTTGGTAAATATGTTATGTTGAAATAAAATTAATTAATTAATTAATTAATTAATTAAATAATTTTAATTCATAATTCTGAAGCTTCCATATCCAAGCAAAAAAAAAATTACCTTTTTTAAAGGTAATCAAATAAGAAAAATGTCACAGCATTTGGGATTAAATTTAGGACAGCTGTAAGAAACATGGGGGGAAAATATATATAGTACACACTGAGTGATATAAGCACCTAGGGAAACAAAACAAACCAAAATACTAGAAAAATCCTAAAAGTGAATGATTTCCAAACGTGGCCAAAGCTATTACCTCCTACATTTGTGATTCCATTTGCCAGCTAAATGGACTTCCATGTGCTTTTTGTCAATAAGAAATATTATCAGTAAAAATCGAAAATGTTTGTTAACTGCTCAGACCAAAAGCACAAATTATGTAAATTCAGATAATGTCTAAATTCCCAAGTAACATGCAGTAATAACAAAAATAATAAATTGACTCTGCCGCTATAGACTGTATTTGTAACCTATGCCATACATCAAGGCCAGATCCTGTACGTACACAATTTCAGGTAGCGTTTTATTCAGTCATTTCTCCAGCAGTGAGGGCTATTGATTGCGTTAAGAAAAAGCTTTTGTATCAAAGGCTGCCAAACCAGTTCTAATAAGCTTTTCTTTGCTTTCCTTAATTCAGTTTGAGCTACATACTTCAAGAAAAGCAGAAGAAGAGGTTTTATGACTGGTTTATAAACTTCTGAAATTATAGAGTTTTTATAGAAGAAAGAGCAGTACAACACATATTTCAGTACCTTGAGTAGAGCTATTACAATAAATATTTGAAAATTTGCAACTATTATTGCTACAGCTTGGAAATGCACTTTCGTGGTTTCATAAATTACAGTATCATTTTTGCATATTAATTGTTATAAAATGGGTTACGGTGCATGTTCTAATGACAGAACACTGTAAAAGAATGAAATTGCACTTTAATAAAACCCAATTCCTTTTATGCTGTCCTAAATGCATCAGTTGTAACCTTTTCACAGATTTATAAAATGGGCTTGCAGTAATAAAATGACCACACACATTATAACAAAACTTTCCTTAGCTAAATATAGTTTCAGTTTTTTCAAGTATCATTCTGAAAAAACTGGAATTTCTAATATGCATGGGAAATACACTCCAAATACAGTTCCTAGAATGCAACAAAACATGTTTATGTGTTTTAAAGAATGCTCTTCATGTGTTACTCACATTTTTACAAAGCTGCTGAGCCCTGAAAGTAGATTTGAACTAGAATGATCCTTAAATTCAAAGTCTGACACCTGAATTATCCTCAGAGGCAACCTGAATTAGTTTTCTGTTTAATATGCAATCTACATTCCAGCTTTTTCTTTGGAGCACGTGATGCTGCATTCTCCAGGGATGCCTTTGTAACCATCCTCTGTGTGTGACCTCCTCTCCTGAGGTGCTGGCCAAGACCAGTGAGTTGGTGGGGACAGAGATTGCCACGGCGGGCTATCAAGGAGCCACGACTTCCCTAAAGAAGCATCTCTAGAAAGACATGCTCTGGAGTCACAACTTCCCTAGAGAAGCATCTCTAGAAATACATGCTCTGGAGTCACAACTTCCCCAGAGAATCATCTCTAGAAAGACATGCTCTGGAGTCACAACTTCCCCAGAGAATCATCTCTAGAAAGACATGCTCTGGAGTCACAACTTCCCTAGAGAAGCATCTCTAGAAAGACATGCTCTGGAGTCACAACTTCCCTAGAGAAGCATCTCTAGAAAGACATGCTCTGGAGTCACAACTTCCCTAGAGAAGCATCTCTAGAAAGACATGCTCTGGGGTACACAGGCACAATCGCCTCACTGGTGAGACTTTCAGCTCCTTTGTGGGAAGCATTTTTGGGCAATGCAGAAGCAAGAGGTGGGGTCTTTGGATGGGGTTCTGCAGACAGCCTTTATTAGGTTTTGCCACGAAGGGTCCCAGGGCGAAAGAACCCCAGGAAGTCAGAGGGAGCTGGGATGATATGGGAAAGGGAGGGGTGGGGTAGAGCAACTGGTGAATCATCTGAGGGTACAGGAATGGAGTAAGAGGGGTAGGGCAAATAGGATATAGAGAATTTGCATAAATTGCAAGGCATGCTAGGGTGTCTTTTTGTGTCTCCTTGACTCTGAGGGTTTTGGCCACCTAAGGGCCTCCCTCTAGGGGAGTATCTTAAAGCTTTTGGCCTTGAGGTCTCATCACTCCAAGGGAGTGCCGACATCCCTGGGTCTGAGAGCCCACCGCCCTCCACAAGAGATGTTTTATGGAGGTAGACTAGCTCACCTCAGTGTGGTTTGGAGTATGGGCTCAAAGTGCATGGAATGCCAGAGCCTACCTGCTCAGAGGCCTTATGAGAAACAGGCTGGTGTGTCTGTGTGCTACAGACAGGTGTGCATTTGGAACCACGCGTGCGTAGCAGGGGAGCTTCTATTCTAAGACTGCCTATTACTGGGAAAAAAATAATGTGAGCTCCGATTTTATAAGTTGTGTAATGCGTTTGTACTAAATGGCATTGCACTTTGCAGTATAATTTTTTCTAATGCTAAGAATAAGTATAATATGTCACACTACAAAAGCACTTTTATTACTTTATTTGGTATTTGTTTTAATGTTATGAAGCCAAAAATTGGGTGGCCTTCTAACAACTAAAAACAGTTGAATTTAACAGGGCCTATGATCCTTTCACAGTATAGAGAGCATTATTTTTCAGACTATTTTCATATTGCTAAATTTTTAGTTTTTAATAAAATCCAAGTTTTCACAGATTGTTGTTTGTTGTTTTTTTTTTTTTAAGAACAGTGGAATCTCCAGGTTATCTACTTGACAGGATAGTCCACAGAAGTGGATATGGGAAACTGTTATAAGTGTAAAAGCAAGAACTTGGAAAGCAAGAACTACTTTTCAGCAGTGATGTGGCCTCCTTGTTCTCTCACATGGTAGAAAGAAAGCACTGTTTTGCCAAAGATAGGAAAAGTCACCCTTATCTCCACAATTTCAGGTCTTCCTCACCCTATAATTTACTTCTCACTTTTAATTCATGCAGGTGTAAGCACCGCTGAATGTGCAAAGCAGAGAACAACTAACTACAACACTTATATTTTAAAATATTTTCAGCAGATGTGATTTTGGAACAATCTGATAGAGTGTTGTTTTATGTACTAATGTAAATTTATTGTATTGATAGGGAACTTAGATGAAACAGTAATTGTTAAACTCTCTTCCTCTCCTCCACAATCTTCTCTCCTCCATAATGGTTACTGTGTAAAAACAATATCAAGAGCTCAGATCACAATGTCAATATTACGTAGATGTTAATATACTTACTTTTTAGAAGCCTACACTTCAATACACCTAAAATTTATTGTTGATCATGAATCTATTTTTTCACCTAGAATATTTTTAATAAGTTCATTGTACTAATTTTATCAACAAGTACAGAACAAACAGCAGCTAAAAATGTGAATTCACACTCCAGAAGCAGCTAATTTGCTTTTTATTTTCACCTCCACTTATTTTGATGGCTAAATTTTAACAGTTTGATCCAATTTGGTTTACAGCCAAATAAAAACCTACTTAGCTGTTGACTAAAATTTCATTTGACATAATTTTATGTCCAGTCAACCAATTTGCACTCAGTTAAAAGCATCTTACAATGCTTTCTTGATTTGCTTTAAAAAATACCTGAAATAAGCTAAAGTATCATTGTTTTAAATATGTGTATATAATATATAACAGCAATCAGTGGATCATTTATGGATATAAAATAAATAATAGAGGCTCTAAAATGCTCTAATCAGTATTTTATATACAGTGAATTAAGTTTTTACAGAGTGCAGTGATTTTAAGGTTTTGATCAATGTATTGCAAATAAGTTGACAAATAGGATGTTGACTCATTAAAAACCTTTCATCTAGTGTCAATACTTCTTAATTTTTTAGGTCCACGTAATGAAAAGAATTAAATATATAATGATTCAAAGATCAAGACTTTGTTCCATCTTTTAGACTGTCAATATTCTTCATGGACACTAATTTATCATGTCTTTGACTGCCAAGACATGATAGGACCAATACCTCAGTTTGTAATTTTTTATATCATTCCCAAGGAGAAGATTTTGCAGGAACAATTAAGTAACAGAATGCTCCCCCCTCTTAGACCTCTTTGGTCACAATGGAAGAGATTAAATAATGTGTAGACCTGCAAAATTGAATATGAATGTCCTATAAATTCAGGGATGGCCAGTTACATAGATAATCTAGATTTTGCTCACAGAATGTGCATAAATTTAAGACCTTTGAAATTACTGTCTTGGTAGAAGAATAGTTTTATTTTTAAAGTCGAGTGTCTTTTTTATTCAATGCTCGGTATATAATAGAATTACTAGCTGGAAGGGCTGAGGGCCACCAGCAAAGAGGGAGTAACAGAATAACAGAACAATACAGAAACAGATCCTTTCTGATACCAAACTGTATTTTACTGAGGTTGTGAGCAAGACAAGTGGACCAGAGGTTCCCCAAGATTTCCTTGTATATAAGTAGATAATATTTTGAATTCCAAAATTTAGACATATCCAAGACCTAAAAAAAAAAAAAATAATAAAAAAATCATAACTTAGATATCACCAAACCCTGTGAATAATTAAATGCATGTTTTCTGTGAAGACATACTGACATGTGACACTGCTCAGTCTCACATTCTGTCACTCCTGCTGCAGCTGGCTTTGGAAAGACTGGAGCGAGCTCTCTCAGAAAGGGCACAAGGGGAAAATCAAGGTACACGATGGGAAAGCAAAATTTTCAGTTCAGGTTTTAGAGAAAATAGAGAAGCTGTGTTAGACACAGAGATCAGAATCCAAGTCTCATCTTCCTCGTTAGACCCCCTTTATTTGCAGTCATGCCTGTTATTACTGCAGTGACATACTTTAAGGTGTAGATGTGATTTCTTCACTTTTTTTTGGTGAGTTTGTTGCTATAAAAATTAGTTATGGAGATAGATGAGATACAAAATAGTTTTATGAGAGAAATAAACAGGTGACTCTGACAGCAAACACTATTGAGCTTCCCAAGTGAAACACTGTCACCAATGCTTCACCCACGAGAGCAGAAGCTAGATGTTAGCCTGCCTGGAATATTTGTAAGATTACTTCTGACTAACGTGCTGAAGAAGGAGGCAGCAGTTAATCTCCTTCAGAGCTTCCAAGAATCCTCTACATTTACCACACACTATGAGCTGAAGTCACACTTGAAGCTGGCAGCTTAAAAAACACAGCCTTACAACAATATTGTTTGTTAGCACAGTTGATCGCCCGGGAGAGCAGCTGGGAGGTTTAGCAGTACTTAACAGTAGGAGAAACAGCAACAACAAAAGACAAAAATAGTCACTAGGAGCAAAAGGTGCACTTCAGACACTGTAGCTGTGTTCCCTATGAGCTGCTGCCAGCTGCAGTATTTTGTCAGCACCCTATTCTCCCAACATGCAACCTGGTAGCAAAAGGTGTCTCTGTGTTAGATTTCTGTCCAGTCTTTTGTGCTTATTTAAACCCATCCTGCTTTGAAGACTATCTGTGTAGTAGAGAATAATAATCAACTGGGGTTTGCTGCTGAAACAGTATAACATGACTCTAGAGATCTCTAATTCACATGTCAGAAAACAGATTGAAGAGCTAGCAAGACTAGTATCTTGATTTCCAGTTCCCTCAGAGGAAAGGAGAAAAATCTCTTCTACTGCACTCTGATGTCTAGGGCCACTTCATATGAGGATTAAAAGGAAAAGAACAGGCAATAACAAAATAATAAAAAAAAAAAAATCAGAAAACAGAACCAAACTCAAACAAATCAAACTGACAAGTTTTGATAGCAGATATCTGCTCATCCTGACTTCCTGGAATAAAGAAGTAGAATGTATGCCTTTTTCAGCTTTTGATCTTCTTGCCAATACAGTCATAAATTGGAATGAAAATGACAGTATGTTTTTCAGAAAGAGATGATAAAACTTAGTTTCACCTGGTTGAAGAATTTTGCCTTCATGTAGGCAATATTAAGGTTCTGTAAACCACCATTATTACCTCACCATTAAATATTTTTGGTACAGTGCTCATACATATACATGGAAAAACTGTATGCAGTTTCTACTCAAGGGATCTCAACCAGTCAAACACACAGCATAAATCCACTTCAAGCACTTTTTCTGGTTAGAAAGAACCACCATTTTGGAACTGAAAAAATCTTTGGGTAAGACCATTAGTGAATTCTTCAAAAAAATAATTATACTAAAGGAAAAAGATAAAAGCAAATCAAAGGGCAGAATGAAAAGGTAATGTCAGGAATTTTGCAAGCCATGCAAGTAGAAGGGTCATATGTTGATATTTCCAAAATATACCTAATACTGATCTCTGGATCTTTCTTCTTTGATTTTTTTACCTCTACTCTGAGAAAACTTGCTCTTCCATTCTAACAACAGCACCGAGTATTTCAATCTCTTTGATTTGTCAAAACTTCAAATTCGCATTCAGAACAACTCTATCAGATATTCCAGTACTGATTATCTATTTGATAGGATTAAGGGACAGTTTGAGGTGGAAAGATAGAAAAAGGCAATAATGCCATTTTATGATGCAAAGAGTTATTTTTCTCATCCTAAAAACATTCTTGAAACAGGTCTGATGATTGTTATTCAGCAAGTCATCACCATTTGAAGGGTTTCACCTTAAAATTTAATAGGATTAGAATTATTATTTTTTAAAGGCATCAGAAGGCATAAACTCTCCATTTGCCTAATTTTGGAATTGTTTCAATTTTTGTCATATATATTTCCAATGTCACAGTAGTGATTTTGTTCTTCAGCCTTAAAGGACACCTCTCTAAAATCTGCACATATCTGCCAGTCTCATGTAGACACTTCAGGATTTTGCAACATCCCATATCACATTAAATACTTTTTTGTTTAGTGAGCTGAATTAATTTTTCTGTGATAGCATGATGTACAGGACAATGGGGGAAAGGTACAATACAGTTTAAAAAGGCGATAGCAGGATTTTGCTTTTAAAAAAGGGATAAAAGTATCTTCATAACTTAGTACAATAACTGGTGCAATCCAACTTTTTTATAGGTTGCCACAAAAATTCTGAAAAAATAATCTACTTGGAGGAAAATATTCTACTTATTATGTGTGGCAGTTAGTTGCACTTTTTTATGTCTGAAATTTTGCCAGTGATACTTTATATTGAAAAGGCAAGGTTCCATACCCTCATCTGTGCATGAAGTTTCAAACAAAGAGAGATCTGAAAGAAGTGAGCAGTTGGCTAAATGCCTTGGGTATTACAGTTCACCTTCAGCTGAAAGCCAGAGCAAAGAGAAGTCATTTGGGACTGGCTAGGTCTAGACATGGTCATAGGTGAGGATGTTTCTGTTTCAAATGAGTTCCAGAGGGTGCCTGACTTTTCCATCTCTGATGATTTTTTTTCCATCTCTGATGATTTTTTCCATCTCTGGTGATTTTTTACTTCTGAGATAACCACCTCCATTGCGATAGGAAGTCAAGGCGAGAAAATTTTTTTAGGATAACTTCTGCTTTTGGGGTGTGGTTAGCATTTTGAACTTTACATGCATGCCTTAGGACATTGCAAATATTGGATAGCCCAGGCTGAACATGTCTCTCTCCCCAGACTCATGCAGGAGGAATCAGATAAACCAGACTGAAAGAGGGAAATCTCTGGACAGATCCTGACCCAGTCCTCAGTGAAAGCAACAAAAGGACTTAGAGGATCTGAATCAGGCCACCAGTAGAAGGAAGTCAAGCATTAAAAATAAGGATTAAAAGGATCACAGGGTCAAAGCAGTAATGTGGAAAATGTAGTCTTTCAGCAAGGCCTCCCACAAAGCACCGGGATACTTTGACACTGATTGCACATGAACCCTGCTCTGATTGAGAAGTTTCGTGCATTGCCAGTGAAACAGGAAATTTTTCTCTCTACTACTTGTTACAATAGGGGTTTTAACTGGATTGAATTCCAGCCAACTGGGTAGCATCCAGGCCTCAACTCTGCCAGACTGAAAACAGCCTGAATAGATAACACTGCATGGGTTTAAAAGAAATATGTACAACCTCAGAATTTCCGCAAATCTCCAGCTATGGAGAACAAAACTTTGGAACACAATAAGTTACAGGGTTGAACCCTGTGGGATTCTCCAGTGCAATTTTCCTGAGGTAGAAGGAGGTTGACTCACAGTGTCCTGCAGTTTAGTCTTGAGATAAAAGAACCATATCAATTTGTGAGCAGCCCTTTTCCAGATCTCACAGTGGTGTCAGCAGAACTTTATATCTAAACGTTATCAAAGATAAAGTTACATTGCCAAGACACACAAGCTTCACTATAGCTGTCCTGGCAAAAGATCAGTGGTCATCTGGGTTGCTGTCTCTACTTTTGCCAGGATTTGCTCTCAAACATCTGAAGGTCATCCGAGAAGCCTAAGGTTTCCACATGTTGCATTCTCATTATCTTTTCATCAACATTTCTCAGAAAATGGAGACTGTTACCAGCTGCTGAAGACTTTACATGGAGATTCAGGAACAGTGAGTTTTACCACTTAATATTTAATTGTGGAGTTTTTAAAATTTTTTATTTTATTTTATTTTTATTTTTTTTTGTTATGGAATCTTGTTCAACAGAGCATTTAAGAAAGTGGCTTAAATTTAACAAACATGAATCATCACAGTTTGGAAAACACAATGCAGTGCAGGATATAGGTTGAAGTCCTTTGTTGAACAAAGGTATTTCCATACATTTCTGTAGCACAGGACTCTGGATAGCATGCAACCATCCTGAAAGTTCAGCTATTACCAATTCATAATGTGTGCTGGGATAGTGTGGCATTTTTGTTAGGCATTTAGTGGGTTCAGTGCTTGACTTTTGAAAAAATTCTATTTGTTAGATGTGGAAATACAGAACTGAGAGAATGAACACCCTATAACTTGACACCCTGCCCCCTGACTGGTGTTGGCAGCATAGGCTGCTCAACTCTTACATTTGAATGTACCACTGGCTGCACTATTGGCTGTTCCTTGCACATGAGCTGAACACCCCAAGTCCCTGGCAGCCCACTGTAGCATCACTTGTGTTCTTGTGCTTGTTACCAGTGATTGGGTGAGTCACCACATGTGTGCATTGCTGCTCGTCTTTCCTACTCCTCTGTAAAGATGTGTCTTTCATTGTGTGGTCAGGATCTATTCCTTTTGAGACCACAGAGATATTTTTACTTTGTTTAAAAATAAGGTTCTACTATCAGTTTGATATTGTAATGTTAAACCACTAACAGAATTTCTCAGGTGTCTGTCATAGTTGTTCCTGGGTATCAAAATATATATGTACATGTTTTATACATGTCTTTCAGTTTGTAAATATTTTGGATGCAGTTTACGTATGTACTCAGATTTACAAATGCTTCTGCTCTATGATTTCAGTGGCTGTTGTAGGCTTCATTGATGATGGGATGAGAAATGCAAACGAAGGCAGAATGGATGCCAAGGCCCCTCTGCCAGATATGACAGGAGGACTTGTTTTGCAATGTAGCACTACATATTTTAGCTTGTCATTTTGTTAGTGGGATTTTACCCTAGAATTTTTGCATTTTAATGGAAATATTGAATTTCAAAATGACATGCCTACCTGCTTATAGTTGCATTTTCAAAACAAAGAAAATAAAGATATGTGGGATTTTTTTAGTATGGTGAGTGATTTTGAAATGAGACTCCCACTTTCATATTATGAGTAGAAGACAGAGGTGGCTGTCTTGAACTGAATGGTTATAAAAAAAATACATTGGAAAATCCTTTAAGTATACATTGCATCATTTTTCCTTGGAAATGATGTTTTTCTGCATTCAAGGTTGTGAAAAAATTGAGAGATATTTTATTGCAAACTGCAATCATTACTACAGGTCTATTTGTGCTAGAGAATTTTATAAATGGCTGGCTGGTGAAAAATCAACTTGCATGTCCATGATGCTACTGAGCACACCATCAACTAACCAATTCAGCAACAGCAACCAATAACAGCAACAACTGTCAAAAACAGCACCAAAACTCCCCCCAAACTGACTCATATTTCTCTGTGTAATATTTAACAACGTTGTTGTTTTAGTCCAGGGACAGTTAATGCATGAAAGACAATGATATAAGAGCACATATCCTAAGCACAAAAGCAAAAGATAATCCTTTTCCTATTACATCTCTTTTAATATAAATTATTTCATTCCCCTCCTAAGTTAACCTAATATAAAATATTAAGGGAAAACAGCATTGCTTCAGGGACTTAAATTCTGTTTGCTATACAGCTTTACACAAAGAAGTTATATATTTATGAGAGAGGGAATTATAAGAAATATGATACTAAATACTTTTGGGGAGTTTATGGTGTTTTTTACATATTTTTATATATATATGCATTTCTATATGTGCATAGAAAGCCTCAAAAGGGTATGATTATTAAGTATCATGAAATCCTGTAATTCTCAATCATGTAATTGAGCATTTGGGTTGAAAAGCAGTTTCTCAAGGATGCCCTTTAGCCAATATCCCAGCTGAATTACTCATATAAAATAGATACATAACTATTTATTTCCAGCAGGTAGGGGGAAGACCAAAACAAAACAGAACATCAAAACATGGACATTTTTACTACATTGACAGACAAAGATTTTGTGGTGGTTTATTTAAAGCTAATGAACATCAAGGTATATATTCAGTCCTATAGATTGAATTAAATAGCGAAGATCCTTCAAATTTCAATGCACTTTATATCTTCCACATGCATCCTACTGAGAAAAAAAAATAACAAAAATCTAGACAAACAACTAATTCTTCAAAAATGGATGTGAGTAATTAAAATTGTATACATGTCTTTGAATCAGGCATTGGCTTTATTTAGTGTTGTCTTAATTTCCTCTTTCTCCTTTCTCAGATTCACAGAATATTCTGAGTTGGAAGGGACCCACAAGGACCATTAGTAAAGAGTCCTTACTGAATGGAGCTCTTGCATTTTTCAGCTCTTGAGTCATCCACCTCATTGTTTGGGCACTCTCACTTCCCAGCAATTACCATCCCCAATGACTTTTCCACTCATGTATGCTTCATCAGCCATTTTTCCCAGATGATTTCTTACCCTTATCATGGACTAAACCAAGAACTGGGATTTTTTTGGTTATGTTTTGTTTCCTTGCTTTTTCCCCCTCTCTTTTTCTTCATATCAAAACACTGTTTGAGGCAGTATCGTGATGGGCCTCTGATAATTTTGCTTAGTGAGGATTTCACCTGGATGACTCAGAGTATGTGATGGTCACACTGGGTCCACCACATGTGCACCATCCACACTCTTGCAACCAGGAAGAACTTGGAATCAGAATCTCCAGGCAGATTCCAAAGGTAAATATGTTAATTGAGTGTTTGAGTGTTGCATACCCAACTTGTTGAAAAAAGACATGAAGCCATAATTTTTTTTCAATCCCCCACCTATTGTTCTCTTTATGTTTGGTACATACTCATGCAGGCTATGAATTGGGCATGTAACCTTCAACAGGTGCACAATTTTTTACTCCAGACTCCTCTGTTTCCTTGTTTTCTTTCAGTTAAATCTTTGAGATTATTTTTGTTTTATCTAATTTTGCTGGCATCAAAACCTGCTCTTGTGGACAAAAGGCATTTATTGCAATTCTAGTGTGACAGTTAAAAATCTACTTTAATGCAATGTTAAATCACATAAGTACTGAAGGGAACGGTTATGGATTAAATTTTAACTGTACATGTAAGACAAGCATCTTGAACATTTAAATGTGTTTTTACTCTATTTTCATACAGCATTTATTTATCTGCCTGCTCAACAGTGCCTCTTATCAATTTCACCACGTGCAGAGCAGAAAACTTACAGTGGAAGATTAAAAAGACCTCTAGAATGAAAATAAAGACAAAATAGCTTCTTAGATTATCTTGCATTCTTTTCACTGTTACTAGAAGATAATAAAACTTGTGTATTTACTGCTTTTATCACCCAAATAAATAAATAAATAAATAAATAATGTTGCATCATCTCCTGGAACTTGCTCAGATTTCTACCATAAAAAAATGCTTAAGAAATCTACTTGCAAATAGATTTTTTTTTTTTTTACAATAATTTAGTTAAATTCTTTCTGGTTGTATTCTGAAATAGCCAACTGTCAATACAACTATGTGTAATGATTACCTATATTTGCAATATTTGCTCATGTGAGTGGTATTTTGTTTCTTCTTTTTCACATACTCCAGAAAGGTGAGTCTGCCTATGCTGTTCAGTTTAAGCTTTCTTTGCACCAAATGTATAAAGGCTTATTTTGCGTGCTTTAGTTTAGCACGTGCATATATATTAGCACAAACAGAGCTTGTGGGCTTTAATTAGTGTTGTGTTGGGTTGTTTTTAGTGTGGTGAGTTTTTAATTGTTGTTTTTTAAAATTGTCCCACAGGATTTTTCCCATGAAAATATAATGTTCTTCTCTTGTCATAATTATGACTTTGTACTTATTTATTTTTCTTAATAGACCCCTAAATTTCTGGCTATTCTCATAGTTTTTACATTTTCATATTTTCTGTTATTTCAAAGAGTAAACTAAAATCCAAATTATCCTTGCAAGCAGTTTAATCTTTGTTTTGTTTTACATTTAAATTGTAGCCAGAGTACTTCTGAACTGGTAATATAAAATTAGATTTTAATTTTAAGGAGATGAATGTAAGCCAAATTCCTTACCAAGCTCTAATTCTTAAAATATACTTTTCTTTCAATGCCATGTCCAGTGGCCTTTTAACAACTTGCCTCTGTAGCCTCTGCTATTAAATTGATTTGGAATTTATGTATCCTCATAGTGTGATAGCATGTCTTCTATGCAGTTAAATTGCCAAAAGCTCCTGCAATACCTGATAAAACACAAAATAGAAAACTAAAATAAAAACTGTCACCTTTGTAGGGGAGCTGCAAATATTTCTGCCTGTGTCCCAAACCAAAGAGAGCAGAAGTCTCTAAGAGACACCTCCAGAAACAAGTGTGTTACAGAATCAGAGAATCATGGAATAATCTAGGTTGGAAAAGACCTCTGAGATCACCAAATGCACCTCATGTATGAACAGCACCTCATCAACAGGAGCGTGGCACGGCGTGCCAAATCCAATCTTTTCCTAAACATCACCAGGGACAGTGACTCTGTCACCTCCTTGGGAAGCACATTTCTTTTTCCAAATGTTCAATCTAAGTCTCCTCTATTAAACCTGTGCCTTCCTGTCCTAGTGCCAGTTGTCTGGGAGAAGAGACCTCACCTGGTTACAGCTTCCTTTCAGGGATTTATAGAGAATGATGAAATCTCCCCCAAGCCTCCTTTTCTCCAGACCAAACAGCCCCAGCTCCCTCAGCTGCTCCTGACAGGACTTGTGTTCCAAACCCTTCACCAGCTCCGCTGCCCATCTCTGGACACATTCCATCATCTCTACGTCCTTCCTAAACTGAGGGGCCCAGAACTGGGCACAGCACTCAAGGTGTGGCCTCACCAGTGCCAAGTACATGGGAAGAATCTCTTCCCTTGTCCTGCTGGCCACGCTATTCCTGATCCAGGCCAGGATGCCTTTGGCTTTTTTTGCCACACGCCCACGTGCACCCACGTGGCCATGTGTTGTGAATGTTTTAAAGGCAAGGGGTAGAAAAACCAAATTAAAAACGAATCTTTAAAATCTTGTTGCTTCAGAAAAATATTTGTTCACATTCCTTATGGTCTTCTTCAATGATATAGTAATTCACATCAACTGCTCTCAGTCCCAATCATAATGTATTTTTCAGACGCAAATAAAAATAACTTTGTCCTTTAGATTTTTAAAATAAATTTGAAGATATTTATATACCTTTAATTTTTGACACTCAAAAAATGCATTCAAGTAGAAAATACTTGACAGGAAATTATTATTTGCACTATGCTGAATACAAGAGAGGAGACGTCTGTGTGTGGGATGCAAGAGAAGACAGCTATAAAAGGAGTGCTACAAATAGAAATAAAACCAGTGTAGTATCACAAGAGTAAAAGGTTACTGTCTCTTAGTGGCATGAAGGAACTGGGATGACTAAGAAAATAAGAGCTTATAGGCAAAAGAGAAAAAAATCAAAGGAAAAAGGCAAAGCAGATGCACTGGGCAGTGAGGCAGTTAGCACAAAGGAAAGGTGAATAGTGGTTCCTGACCCTCTGTCCACCTGCTGGAGCCCCCGGAAGAAACAAAGAACATGCCATGGACATGGATGGACCAGGGCTGCTGTCTGAGGAGGGCAAATACTCTGTTACTGCGAGGGACTTGTGTGACATTTTACAAGGACAAGACACACTACTGAAAAGCTGTGACAAGTCCTGCACTCTGCTCAACTCTTTGTTCAGACACTGTGACACCTCTCCTTATCCTATTTCCTCACGAGTAGCCACAGCTGTCTGCTGTCTGATAATTTCTTCTGGAGAAGTCTGTCCTGCTGCAGAGAGTTCCAGTGCCATTAAAACTGCCTTGGCATGCATATCACACATCATCACAGAATGGTGTGAGAGGCTGTGAACAGCGATCTCTGGAGACATTTTGGGATGCATGCATGTAGGTGAAGGGATAGGTCTGGCCTGAACACCGCTGGATCCTGGGAGTTTGTAGCTATATCTCTTATTTTCTCTATAGTTTCTGTCTTTCTTGCTTTCTCTTTCTTCTATTTCCTTCTTCTCAAAAAATTTGAGTAACGTAAAAGCAAAAAGGCTTAGAGTTTGCTAAATTGAAGGAATTAAGTTAATGCTTTGTGGAAGTGTTTCATGTTGATTGAATGCTGTTCTAAATGTTTTCCCAAAGTTCTCTGATTTACTAAAGTTGCCAGTAAAGTATTTTGTTGTTTTGACCTCTTAAGTATATCTTGCTGGTATTTCTCTTGTGTGTCTAATTCATACTATATGAACAACCAAAAGGCCTCTTACAAGCTTTGTTGCTTGAGTTGTCTGGAGCCTTACCCATGGAAAGAGCTTACTCATTTCCACAAAAATGTGCTGCAAAATTCAAACAAGAAAAGTAAATGAATGACAGCTGGAGTAAATAACACACAATGAAAACTTGAATAGAAACTGTGGAAAATGCAAAATGCTGAAACCTAGGAAATTCAAAGTTAACATGCTCAGTACAGTCTTAAGTTACTTGCAGCTTAAATAATCATAGTATCATTACCACTAGGACTGCCATGGGCAAATTCAATCAATCAAAGTCACAGAAAACTGAAGCAATCTAATCAGTACAACGCTTCCACTGTAACATTTCCACTACAGGTTTCAAATGTAAATTATTTCCGTTCTATAAAGTAATATTCACTCCTGCTCTTGTCTTATAGAACCTAAGGGCCAGGACAAAGAAAAACTGTATTATTTGAAATAAAGACTAATGAAGTATGTGGCTCTAATATCTTGACAGCCTAAGTCACAATATAGGCAGAGAAGAGAGAGAGAAAAAAGAGATGAAGAAATATGGCAGACTTGCCTGGGATATGTAAATTATGGAATAACTGGAGTAAAGTTAAAGAAAATAGAAATCCGGTTTCTGTTAGAGGTGGTTGGTGAATTGAAATAATATTTCTCTAAAGAGAATTTTTTAAAAAATATTTTCATTTTGCAATTTATGGATCCTTGTTTCTTAGCTGAAATTCAGTTTCTAAGCAATAGCTATGAAAATTGGAATGTTATGAGGAGAGCCAATATTATGTATTTTAACTCAAAAACATATTTAAATACATCATTATGTTTCCTCATAGAAATGTAACTCTTGTCAAGAAATTTGGCTGATCACATAAAATGAAAAAAAAAAAATTGCTTTGGGGAGATGTGGATTTGAGCCCAGCAGGTAGGTCTGCTGAATAAGAATGAAGGACAGAATCACCATTTTATTTGCAAAAAAAGACAATTTAAAGCTTTGTTGAGGATTTAATTATCGCTATACTTGATCTTCTCCCTGAAGGAAAAAAAAAGATGAAGCTTACATGAGGCTGATAAATTGTCACTGAAGACAACAGGCAGAGTACAGGGGGCTGGTTAATCTACAGTGCTTTACTTTGCTGTCTGTCTCCAAGATCATTCTTCCCTGAAAACACTGGCCCTTAACTGGGTCTTCTCGAAAGCTTTCCTTCAAATTTAACTTTTCTTATGGCACAGACTAGTTTTTGCTAGACTGGTAACAGTGTGACTGTGTTAACCATATTTCCTGCTCTCAAAATGTTTTTCTCCAATAGCCATTAACCCACCTATTTGTGATTAAAATAATAAGAATGAATTCACCACCAAATAACATTTCATGGTGTTTAAAATTGAGATGAAATCTAGGAATTGGGAGACAAAGGATAATGTGAGTAAGAAAAGCAAGAGATTAAAGCTGTGTGAAATAGAGGTAAACAAATGTCTATGTTTCAAACAGTTGGAGTTTTTTCAACTGTCTGAGGAAAAATGATATACCCAAGAAAGACTGATGGCAAAATATACATTTTAATGAGTTTTGTTTCCTTTCTTTCTGTGAACATTGCCAAATAGGTACTGGAATTATGAATTAAAAATTCATTAACAGAGGAAAATGTGTTTTAAATTGGCCAGGAGTCACAACCAGAACTGCTGCATATCAGATGTTGCATCACAATGAAATGCAGACATCCATAGCTGCAGTAAGGTATTTTCTGTTGCGTGTGAGTGTGAGCTTGTATTTGCATCCAAACCAGAACTGCCAAACTTAAATCAAGCCTGAGTCCAGGCAACCTCCATTACTGTGAGTGTGTTTCAACTCTTCCTCTCCATTTTCCACATTTCTAGTGTCCTTTCTCTGATTGTTTACTTGCAGGTCCTACTGATCTGAGACTCCAAGCATGGAGCAGAGCAGGTGAAAGATTGCTATTAACTTCTCTTCTTTATCTCTATTACTTTACTAACTGCTAGATTATGAACTGCTATAATTAGACAATAGACAGACATGTCCAGGAGACTGTATAAAGAACAGCAAATACTTTCTTGTTAAAGGAAACCATCAAGTCTTTTTCTAGTTCCTACAAATTTCTTTTCTGCCTTCACCAGAGCTGTCACATTTTAGAGATTATATCTAAGTGTCCCAGCCAGAACAAGATTTTCATATATTTTACATATATTTTGCATAATTTAACATAAAACCTCACTTTTACATATAGTTTGCTATATCAGGTATTATCTCCTATGCCTTTAAGTTTGTGCCCAAAGGCTTAATAAGTGAAAAATATACCATTTATGCCATTCAGTATTCAGAATACCATTATGACACCCACTATGCGTAGCAGTGCTCTGTTGTGTGAGAGCTAAAATCAGCAATAAAGCTTTCCTTGTCAGTAGTGCTTGACTGCTGGGCTAAAGTTTTCATTTATAAAAGAGAACTCAATGGAATTCACTTGCAATGCAGGTCAGGATAAAAGGGAGATTTACTACCGTGATGCAATCTTGCTGTTATGTGTAATTATTGTCTTTAATTTTATTTTATTTTTCATGTTTTATATGAACTATCCTGTGTTCCAGGAAGAGAAGGAGTTCCCTGATGCCTGAGTAGCTAGGAAAAGTGTCACTGAAATCAGTGGGATTTATGCCACCCACTTCTGGCCAGACAAGTTAAAACATAATGAAACTTCAGGTGTTTGTTGTCCTCCTTTTCCCCATCTCCCTCAGAAGATGAAAGTGCATAGATGCACACTAAGAGTTAAGAGATAGAAATTATATCAGCCAATGACTTTTGATTCATCTAGGTGACAATAAATCTGCAAGGTGTTTAAATCAATAAAAACAATCAATTAAATGACTAAGATATCACAGATGGTCAGATCAATTAAGGGCAATCAATTAAATATCTAAGGGAACACAAGTGGGATGGATAAATTAATCGTGCAAATAAATCAAATATTCAGGATGCTCGGGAGGAATATAACCTGAGAAGATAATCATGGGGTAGATGTCAGTGGGAGTAGTGTTTGGAGTGATGACTGTGGAATCTGGTGCATTTGTGGGAGTGTGTTATGCTCCCTGCTCTACTCCACAGAGTTATTACTTCTACATTTTTGCCATGCTATCATTCAGCTCTATTGCCAGTCTTAAATATGGTGCTGATCGTTTTTGCCCTTGGTGAGGTTTTAACTTTGAAAACCTGTACATATCAAGAACTTCAATATCAGTTTGCAGAGACCATGTGTGCTTACAAAAAAATTGTAGAATTAACATTTATCAAAAATAAGTTTATTTTATTTAGTTTTGCTTTAGGTTCCCTCTCATGCGGATTTAATTAATCATGTGGAATTGTTTGCTTACACTGTAGATTTACACACTGCCTTTGTTTGTGTGTAGGATGTGTTTTTACACAGAAAACTAAAATGTCAGAATTTTGTCTGGATTATATGAGAGGTGATGCCCCTCAGAAGTCACTCTTACACATAATTCAGCTCATAATTAATCACACTGGTACAGAGGTCATAGCTCTGTATAACCAACAATTTTAAATGGAAAATCATTGTTTGATTTTTATTTTTTAAGAACTTGTATTGTTTCACAAATCTTATGTTACCCTTCTCAAACAAAATCCTATCAGCAGCATTGCAAATGTAATTTTTTCAATAACCTCGGTTTCTAATTTGAGTTTTACCCGGTTTTCCTTAATATATCTGCAACATTGTAACTTTACATGGTAATGTTTAGCCTTTGACAAAAGTGCTTGCACGTTGAAATCCAGATAAACACATTGATGTAAGATCCATTTGTCTCCATCTGGTTTGTATGATTCTCCTGATGCAGGACGAAATTACTTGAGAGCCCAAATAAAGTGATTAGTGTATTTCTGAATACCAGAATATTAAAAAGTGGGCAATAAACATTGGCAGAAAAAAGTAGCTTTTAAATCACCAGTGATCCTGTGCCAGCAAATTCAAATAATCTGATGTCTACAAAGATGGACAGTGGAAACTGAAAAATAAGAACAGCATGACTTCTGGTGGTAAAATAATGGGAAAATTAAGGGAATTTTTGTAAAAGTCAATGAGAATATTTTAGAAATTTTGTTCACTACTGGGGATGGGATGGGATGGGATCGGATGGGATGGGATGGGATGGGATGGAATGGGATGGGATGGGATGGGATGGGATGGGATGGGATGGGATGGGATGGGATGGGATGGGATGGGATGAATTGGGGAAGGAACCTGGATTTTGTGCCGTTTCTAAGTTTCTAAGTAATCACTTCACTCTGAATAAAATACATCACATTCAAGCCGTCATCATGGGACATTGATTACTGCAGATTTCTCAGAAAAATTCAGGACTTACAATGGTGATGTTCCTCATTGTATAAAGTAGAATGGAAACAAATTAACTACACTCAGCCCTGTGACCCTAGTCTCTGTCAGAAGGAGATTTTTTTATTATTTTTTATTTCCCATCCAAGTGGACAGGACCTTTTCAGATGTATTATACAGTAGTATTTGAATACTACCTCAGTAAAAGATGAACCAATTGAGATAGAGCACTGACATATTGCCCTGCTGAATGTAAAAGTTCAGAAAAGTTAAAATTTGTGCTTGCTTTCTCATTTCCTTTTACACTCTCTGAAGAAATACTGCTATAAAACAGCTCCATACTTTTCTTCTAACTACTTATATCTACTATAAGAAATCTTTTCTAGATAGTGTTAAAGATAATTGCTAAGATACAGTGATAAACCCTTGCAGTCCTGCTCTGTACTTGTCCAATCTGACTTTTTGCCATTTATTTAACAGTAGTTATATAGCCTTGACATTTTCAAAGCTCTATACGAGCACAAACTAATTAATCTTTAGTTTGCCTTTGAGGTAGGTGAGTCAGTATTCTCTTTTTTTTCCACAGATATTACAGTCAGAGCAGAGGAAGTACATGAATAGCCTGAAGTCCTACAGAAAATTGGTGTCAAACCCAGCATTTTAACTTGGTCCCTTTTGGAAGAGAAGGTGCTTAACCCTGGAAAGTTTCCACTTTCCCAAGGCAACTTTCTGTGTGCTGGGTTATATTTACATTATTGACTGAAATAACTAATCTGATCACAGAGTGAAGTTCTGCAGCTGTTTTTCTACAGTAGTTTTCATGCACTTTTGACGGGGCACCAAAGATAATGATTGTATGAAACCCCTGTTCTGATACTCTGTTTCTACACCGGATGCTATCATTTGCTTGTGTACAGAATTCAACCCAACATCTGCATTCTCTTCATTCCCTCTCCTCGTTCTGGGGATAAAGGAAGGCTCAATTCAGCAGCTGCTGCTTCTCTTGTCATTATGTTGCAAACAATAAAGAAATTATGATCATACTGGTTACTTTAATTCTACATATTCTTCTCTGCAGACAAAGAAGCATATCCTTTATTGTTAGAATGATGCAGTACACATTCCATTCAATATTTAAGAATACATATCCATAAAAAAACACCTGCTGTCTTGGTTTAAAGTGAGGAGAAGCTTTCTGATTTTCTGATTCTGCCACTGTCCACTCTGTTTCCATAATGACTACTGAAGTCTCAGAGAATCTTTAAATATGCTAGACAATAAAAGAATACTTCTAGTACCTCACATCTTCATTGAATAATAAAGGTATAGAGATCGTGTATTGCTGCAAAATTATCTCAGGATTTTCATCTGAAAACAACAAAACTCAGTTTGTTATTCAGAGGTCGAGTATCTGTGTGTTTAGGATAAGGCTGAATGGAAGAGCTTCAGCTCTATGTAAGATATTCTCACTTTATTTTTGGGAAGGAGTATATAATTATCTATCTATCTATCTATCTATCTATCTATCTATCTATCTATCTATCTATCATGTCTATATCATCATCTATATATCTATACCATCTACAACTATATATCTCGATATCTATCTCTATATCAATATCATCTATAGTTAATCCATATCTATATCTATCTATATCTATCTATCTAATCTATCTATAAGTAGATGGATAGATAGATAGATAGATAGATAGATAGATAGATCGATCTCTACTTGGAAAAAGGTGAGGACTACTCTATCATTTCTCTAGTGCTATTATGCCAAAAATATAAAAAAAACCTGTAAAAAACATGGTAATCACAGTCAATCACTCTACATTGTGCTAATTTATCTAGATACCAACACAATATCTGATTTTACTTCCTTTTGCTTCCTTTTCTTCCTTTTGCTTTCTTATTTTTTGTCTCCTGTATGTATCCCAGAACTGTTATACAGCCTGATATAGGCCCTTCAAACTAAGACAATCTCCTAAAATTCTGTGCTGTATTAATCATCATAGAGAGCTCTTTGAAATCATGTATTTAGACTATGAAGGTACCCTAGTCTTTAAGACCTAGGATCCAAACTTATTTAGAAAATGTGCATGGTGTTTGCTCATATGGGAATGCTCCTTTAAGAACTCATATTCTGATTCCAGAATTTTGTGTGTGTAGTAGTACATAGCCCTAAAGTATTCTTATTAAAAGGTCCTCAAATACTCTTATTAAAATCATTTAGATTACCAACTGAAATAAGTTTTTTAACTCAAAATTAAAGCTTATCTGTTTAACCAGGAAACTTAGGTGATAAAACAGTCTCTGACAGATGCGCAGACTCTTCCTTTTGCTTTTAAGTCTCTGAATGTTTCTTTTGGATTTTCATTAAAATCTCCTGCCAAAATGAACAGGGAATAAAAAAAAATCATATGTGTAGTTCTTCATCTGAATTATCTTTTGAGTGTAAGCAAGCTCCCATGGAAACTCAGTTTCATTGTTACAGAAGTTAATGTTTCTTGATAATGAACTGTGAAATAAAAAGTGATTGGATACAATACATCAAGGAATAAAGACACTGTGCCTATACTGCTCTCCAGCTCCCTAGGAGGAATATCTCCGAAGACTAAGATAAGAAGTGCTTTCAGCAGTTCCAAGATAAATAGTCTTCCTAGTCTGTACTCAAGGTCAAAATTCCTGTGTTCCTAGTTTTCTTTTTTAACTCTCATTTTTAGTAATATTAAAATGTTTTGTTTTAATAATGAAATAATCTTGATACCTTTAAGGTAAATAAAATCTGTTTTTCAGAGTTGAGTGATTTTCTCCCTCTTTCAAGATGATTAGTGAAGTGCACAGTAGCTAGATGTGAAGTTACAGTCCAGTCACCAAGAATCTGTTCATTTTTTGTAAGCCAAGGAGTACTGAGTTGCCTAATTTTTGGTCTGAAAGTCATTCCTTCATTTCAGAAATATCAGCAGGCTCTAAGGGTGGGACTACAGAGCCATGAGTGAGAGAGACACTTCTGGGTTCATGAATAAAACATCCAAAAATAAAAAACCTCTAAGGGATAAGTGTCAGGGAGAGGAGCTTGCTGAAGGGCATGGTGGAATCTCTCAGAATTGGTTCAGGATACTGATGTAGGTCCGATTTTTTTTTTTGTTTGTTTTCTTTTTGCAGCTGGGTCTAGTTACTGACCTGCTGGTACATCCCTGCTTGCAAAACCAGTTTTTTATTAGTCACTTACTTGGCCCAGCAGTCATCCCCATCCTCTCCCCAGCTTGGATCTGGAGCATGGAGACTGACTGGGAGGGACCCCCATATGGAGTGAGGAGCTTCTTCTCACACCTGTACTCAACATTGAATGGAAACAAACAAGTTGTGTTTGCCATATGAGCGACCTAGAGGGAAGAGTTTTCTTCAGCCTTTATCACAAGACATGAACCAGAGAACATCAAATGAAATTACTAGAATATCTCTAACTAGGATAAAAAATTAAGTGTGTTTCCATTGAAAACAAAATATAACTACATAACTCATTGTCAGGAATGCTGTAAAATGTGCGAGATTCAAAACAATTTCTTAAGATCAGTCACTCTAAAGACATAACCTTATCTCAGGAAATCAGTCTGAAGATTAAGAAATTGTCAAGGGATTACCAGTGCTCGTTCTGCAGATTTCATTTCTTTCTAAAGCACCCACTTTTTTCTCATCAGAGACAGCATGTGGGATACAAGACTCTATCTAACTGCTTCTTATATTCTAGTCCTTACCACTGTGACTAATTAAGTGAAAAAACCCGACTCAAGGAAGTAAGAGAACTATATCTAAATATACTTGTCTTATAAGGTTTGATTGAGATAAAATTGGCAGTGTGCAATACTGACTTTTATCCTTAAATTCTTGTTGCGTACTTTCTGTCATGAGTTGTCCACTTCTAAAGTTGGGAAACCCAGCATTTCTTTTGTCTGACAGTCTAGAGCGGGTCACTGTGTTGCAGAACAAAAACCAAGCAGGGTTTCTAACAATTTTTGCAGTCAAATGTAAGCTTCTTTTTGTTGAAAATCTATTTTTAAAATAGAGATTCACTGGTGATAAGAACAAGTTTTTTCCTTTTGAAATGAGTTCTACTCCAAAATGCCTTGAGAGAATGAAGCCAGACAGGAAAGGTTAATATCTCTGCTGCTCAAAGGTTTGAAGATTGCTGCATTTCACAGGTACTTGGAACATCTTTAGCCAGAACAGTTTTGTCTATTGCATCTGTATCTCATTTCCTCTTTCTGTTTCTGCTACCTTTTCTTTCCTTTGTACAGAATCCTTCCCAAAAACAGTCTCTGGCAGGCTACAGAGCTGTGTCTTGTTGTGGTTTAATCCCAGCCAGCAACTAAGCCACACATAGACTCACACTCACTTCCTGCTCCAGTGGGATGTGAGAGAGAATCAGAAGGCTAAAAATGAGAAAGCTTGTGAGTTGGGTTAAATATAGCTTAATAAGTAAAGCAGAAGCCATTTGCATAAGGAAAGCCAACAAAGGAATTAACTCACCATGTCCCACGGGCAGACAAGGCTCCACTGGGTGTAATGGTGACTTAGCAAGGCAAATGCCATCCATCACTCCGTGCATTCCCCCCTTTCTTCTTATTCCTCCAGCTTTATGTGCTGAGCATGGCACCACACGTTATGGAATATCTCCTGGCTGAGTTAGGGTCAGCTGGACCAGTGTCACCTCCCAAATTCTTGTACATCCCCAACCTACTCCCTGGTGGGCTGATGTGAGAACCAGAAGGAGCCTTGGCTCTGTGTAAACACTGCTCAGCAATACTGAACATACCTCTGCATTACCAATGCTTTTTTCAGCACAAATCCAAAACATAACCCACGCCAGCTACTGTAAAGAATATTAACTCTACACCAACCAAAACCAGCACAGCTCTTCTGCTCTTCACTCAGATGTTCATGCTCTAACATAATAATTTTTAAGGTCTGGAGGTTCACAGTATAGCCAGTCATTAAAAGAAATAGTTGCCAAAGCAAAGGTACAGTATTAATCTCCACAATATTTCTGCTATCCTAAGACCTCATGTATTGCTTCCAAATAAAATCCAGAAAACTGGAACTTAACATATTAACTATAGAGGAGCATGTGTTCATTCTGTTTTCATTCTGTTCATTTTCTTTTCCCAGAGATTATAAATATTTTTTTGTTCACCTACTTGTTTTAATTTAGTTTAGGAACATCCTACTTTCCAGCCAATAAAAGTTGAGAAGCCCTCCAGCCTCTTGTTATCTGGGATTATGCAAAATAAGTGTAATACTGGGAATCTGTTTAACACTGGTTTGCTTGAGACATTTTCTGGTAATTTTTTATGGTAAAGATTCAAGTTATTTCAAATTTTAAAATTACAAAACTTTCCAAGGGATGAAGTAAGCTAGTCTCTGAGCTCTCCTATTGCCATTAGAAAAAGGTGAGGAATGTTGATAACGTGGATTTGATCCAGCACTGTCACAATCCTTATACAAATGCAAGGCTTATTTCAACAAAATGTTTGTTTGTTGTTGTTAAATAGCTAATTTTCCCCTTGCATTTAAACCCCTCATAGATCTTGATATCTCCCTGTGCTGCTGAGTTTATGGATCTATATTTGGCAGAGGTTTGATATTTTTACCCAGGCTGATATATTGATAATGACCTTTATTTGGATATAGTTATATAAAAGAGCAGTTATGCATATTGGTATACTAGAAAAATAATGGGTATGAGAGTAACAGTGATAAAAGCAGGATTTTTTTTTCTCTCAACAGTGTTTTTAACACTATAATATTTATGCTAATATTCATAAGTCCTTATATTTATGCATAAACTGAACTTGAACTGCATATAGTTTGATAAAATTTTCTCCTTTTTTTCCTAAAATTTGGTTTCCTGTATAGAGACTATAAAAGTCTTGGTCAAGGACCAATGTCTACTGTAATGTCTACTGTAAGACAACTACACTGTATCTTACCCTCTTTGTGTATCTTACCCTCAGCTCAACACCATGCTGCTACAACAAGACTGATGGAAAGGCAAGCCAAACAAAACTTCATTCACACATTCCACTTGGAGTTGGAGTTGTCATTTATAGTTTGTCCTAAAGATATAATCCTAAAGATTTTATTTCTAACAATTAATCTCCAGTGTCCTCATGTAAATTTGTGGACAAATTCAAAGTCTTTGTAAAGTTATGTCATGCTACTGTGCTGTGGGAGATTTTTAATATTATTCTGGGTTTACAGTGAGGGAGGGTATTTATCCTCCTGGTAATGATACCTAACATTATTTCTATATATTTCTATGTAGAATATACCTATATCTTTGTAGATAGATTGTCTCAAATTTTTCTTTCAGAATTTTGTCTGTTCAACATTGAACTGTAAGAAGCTTCTAAATTCTCTGTTCAAGTACTGATTTTGTTTGAGAAAGGGCATGGAAGGTGCATTATTCTCTTCTCCAGTACTTTTTGTGGAAGCTGTGAGAAAGGGAATATAAAAGCAACCACACCAGGCTGGAAGGTTGGACGAAAGCTATTTCTACACCAGTTTTCTGTCTGGTATGGTGAATGCAAGCAGATGCCCAGGAAAGACTACAGAAACAGAGCAAATACTTTAATATATTTTCTATATATTGTCCTAACCTCCAACCACTCAGAGATTGGGAATGTTGTCAGTGGGGGCTGGCTTCTTTTTACTGTCTCAGAGTAGTCACCTTAAGCAAAGTGAAAAAGGAACTAAAAACAAAATGAACCTTGGTCAAGTAGAGATTATAGAACTTGTTTTAGGGTGCTAAGAAATATATAATGAAAATGTTATCAAAATACTATTGGCTATCTTTGTTTCTCTTCCTTTTGTTTCTTGTGTCATTGGATCTATTATCAGCTTCACAGATCTTCTGGAGAAAAAGGACCTAATGCCCTATTCAGCAGCAGAAAATACTATAAACCCTGAATGTTTCCCTTCTATTCTTTAACTGTCTTAATGATTGCTTCACCACTTTTGTAACATGCTTAAGCACATTAACATAACAGTTTTATAATGAATAGAGGGAAACAATTGTAGGAAAAATAAAACCTTAGCAATACCTAATGTCATGTATTAAAGTTTAGAATCATACTATGTAAGACCACAAATGCAAATTTTTATTTCACAGACCTTCCATGGAATTTCCCTTTTAAAATGTTCTAATATCTCCTTTCTTGACTTGAAGGAGGTGAATGAGAATGTGTCTAAAAAGGGGAAAAAAAGTAAGTAAGATTAAAATCAACCTGTCTTCATTCCAAGGATCTGTTAAAAGGGCATTTCTTGCTTAATAAAAGAAGTGGAAATAAGACTTGCAAACATGTATAAAAATATATATGTGTTCAAAATGTCTAAATTTAAATAAAGCACTACTGTAAGGCTCTCAAATATTTAACTCAAAATAGAGCATCGTAGCTCAAAAGAATTGAAGATATTCATGTTACAAATGCATTAGAGAAAATTATGGAGGAAAATGCCGAAACTTGATGGGGTTTGTTCCTGGATAATTAGAAATTCCTGAATCACAGGAAGAAGCTCACTATTGTGGCGATTTCCAGAGTCCTTCAGAGTATCCATGTTGTGTTTCATCACCACAGCAACTTGATGTCTTTGCATTTTCTAAAACCAGAGCACTATTAATTATTCAATTATACCAAACTGTTCAATTACTTTACAGAATCACAGACTTATTTATGTTGCAAAACACTTCTGAGATCATTGAATTTGACCTTTGACTGCCACTTGTTAATTAGACCATTGCACTAATTTTGATGTCCAGTCATTTCTTGAACACCGCTATGATTGGGGATTCCACCACCTCCCTGGGAAGTTCATTCCAATGTTTAACAACACTGCATTAAGAAATTCCTCCTGACGTCCAACCTGAACCTCCCCCACACAGCATGAACTGCGTTGCCTCATTTTGTCACCAGTTGCCTGGGAGAAGAGACCACCTGGCTACAATCTCCTTTCAGGTGGCTGTAAAGAACAAGTAGGTCCTCTGAGCCTCTAGGTTAAACACCCCCAGCTCCCTCAGCTGCTCCTCACAAGACCTGTGCTCCAGACCTTTTTCCTGTTTCACTGCCCTTCTCTGGACATGCTCCAGCACCCCAATGTCTTTCTTGAAAGGAGGGGCCCAGGACCTGCCAAACCTCAGTGAACTTACTTGCAAAGTAAGGCAATGTTTAAACTGATAAAGTGCTTTTTCAACTCAAGTAGATTCTCAGTCATCCATTGAACTCTATATCTCACTAGATATTAATTATTCTTGCTCAGATGTAAATACCTACAATAGTTTGTTTCAAAGAGTGCCTTATACAGTGTCTATTATGGCTTTAAAGGACATAGAAGTGTTCCTCATTCTTTGTCCAGAGCTTGCCATGGGCTCCAAAGATAAGAAGGAAGGACTACTGAACTGACACAATTGCACCATTCATACTGCCTGCCAGCTTGAAGAGCTGGAGTACATTGTCAATGTTTGAACATTCCCAAAATATCTGATATCATCATCAGATGTCTCCTTTTCATCCTATCCCACCTCTACCTGGATAAATATGGTACAGTGGAGAAAAGGACACTACAGAATTTCATTTCTTTCTCAGCTCGGTCATTGAGTAAATGAGTAATATAAGTAAAACACATAGGGACTCATCACTCCAGCTCCCCATCTGTGAAACTGAGAAAATATTCTTCTTCCTAAAGTGATTTTTAATATGGTACACAGATGTAAACCCATCATATTCTGAGTGGTTTTTTTAACAATTCTGATTTGAAAATGTTCTAGAACACCACAGTAATTGATCCCTTAGAAATTTCCCAGGTATATTAAAGGAGCTTAAAACCTTAAGAAGTGTGTCAACTGCTCTGCCCTGACAATGAAGTTAGCAAGAGTATTTTGACTTTTACGTACCAAATGAAAGCAATTAGTTGATAAGACTGGAGCAGAGATAATCAGGAATCAAACCTCTCCTGTTAGATCCCCTCTGAGAAGTGTTGTTTCCTTCCTATATTAGATAATTTTCCTTATCCATCCCTATTGACCTTTGGGCCACACAACCAAATGTTCTGCCTTCAGGCTCTGCCTCCAGCCACTGTCCATTTATAAACTGTTGAACTTTCTGCTGCTGCTTTTTCCCAATATTCTCTACTCTATCCTCAAATACTAACTAAAGGTAAACAACAGATGGTAAAAGTTTCCCGCTCACCTTCTGTAGCGTTTATTTTTTATCCATGAGTTTTCACGCTGTTTCCATTTTATCTTATATTGTTATTGTTAAAAATGTTCAGTCTCTGCATCAACTCTCTTGGTACCTTTTTCTGGATCCAGTAAATGGAATAGTGAATACTAGGATCAAAATTAAATCTTGAATATTTAGGCCAGTTACAAAATTTAATTTAGTGCTGAGTAATAAATACATATTTGTGATGCACCAGAAATACTCTGAGACCACAATTATGGACAAATACTCTAAAATTTAATTTGCGTGAAAGGTAGAATGAAGAGAAAACAGTGTAAGAAACTCTCCTATAGCAAGATCAGTCACTTTGAATGTTTATTTTGTATCACCAGCGCTGGTCAAAAAGATGTGGCATAACATTGTTTAATATTTATTTGGTTTAATAATATTGAATTAAATCTAATTACAGAACAGATGCCCACCCATGACTCTGTAGTTTGATTCTGAGTTATAATTCATGATGCAACTAGAACAGATTTTCACTGTATTAAATATTTTATAGTTTTGTAGGATTCTGTTGGAAGTACTGCCAAAGAACCTGGTGTTTTTTTCTTAATGTGGGCAGTAGGTTCAGCTAGAGTTCCAGGAGCTGGATAAAGTTTATGTTTCCTTGCCTGTATTATGGATCTTGGGACATGTACAATTTGACTGCAACAATAACAAATGGAAAAGCATTAAAAAAAAATTGTGATGACAGGTAGAATGGTTTCAAATTATAAGTAATCACTCCTGAATTAAAAAATGTATAATATCTGTTTAAGACATTAGAATCCAATAAGCCTGTATTTTAGACCTGGTAAAGTTAAGTGACTGATCAGAATTTTTACATTCCACTAGCTATTGGAGGACTATCTACTTCTCTACTTCTTTCTAACATAGAAACAGATGATAAAATAAATCTAAATTGTCCCTTTTTGGCTGTCTCTGGAAAACAAATAACAACCTCCCCTCACCCCCCACCCCGTTGTTGCTTAGGGTTACTCTAATATTCAAAAAATAATTAAGTTATTTATTAGAATCAAGCTATAATGAGACATTACTTGCTCAATTCCATGACTTCAGAAAACTTTGTAAAACTCTGTGATTTTAACTCTGCTTATCAAAAAGCCATAAAGCTGATAATTTTCTAATGTACCTGAAACACTAAAGAAAAATTAATGGAAGACTTTTAAGCTGTCTAGTAATTCTGATATGTTATGAGTTTGGGTTCAAAATCATTAGAATATTTTACATTTAAAATATATTTCAGGAAGACAGTAAATTAAAAAAAAAGTAAACTTTTTCATTTCAAAATATTGAAATGTCAACACTTCGAAGCATCTGTCTTTTACCTTAAGCCCAATGTATTAATTTTATAATTAATGGTTCTTTTAAATAAACAATTTCTTTCCATACAGAAAGCTGGATCTGACCCTGTACACCAGTTTATGGAAAAGATCTATTTATGAAATACTGAACTTTGGAGCACAGTGAACAGTAACAAACTCTAACCCATGGCGTCTTTGGTCCTCCAGGGTTCACTGATGTTTGTTGCCTTCTCATTTACTATTCAGTATAAGATCCACCATCTGAGGAATATTTCCTGTATCAAATGCTCTGCTGTCATTTACATGTTTTGCTCAAATCTATTTGTATTCCCTCATAAAAATGCACTTGTACCCAATTAAAACTTTTTTCATCTTCATTATGCTTTGAGAAGTCTCTCTTATTGTCTGTGCCAGCTTATTGACTAACATGTCTAATCTTTCCCTTCTAAGCTTGATTTATTTTTCTTCTCTTTCCAGTTCTTCTCCTACAGTATTTCAATACTTTCTTCCTACAATGGTGCTTTTGAAATATTTTCAATCTTGAATTTCACTTATATAAAAGCAATTACATTTTCAAGATTTCTCTAGGAACTGAATATGCACTGCATTTATATTGCAGTATTACAAGATTTCAAAGGCATTACAGCTAGAAGAAAGTGCTGAGATGCTGTTAGTGCAGATATACCTATGGCAGTGTAATAGATAAGTGCCAAGAAATCCATTTTCCTTTATTTTTATTTTTAAAAAATATGTTTTCTCATAGTCACAGCAAAAGTGTACTCTGATTAAATGTTTCTATTTACCTGTGCTAAGAACATTAAATGTGTTCTGTATATAATGAAATGTCCAGTAGTTTAGGTGCATTTTTGCTTTCTCCTCTACTATGATCAGTATTTCGGTGAATGGAGAAAGAAGAGCATTTCACTGGTATTTTCTCCTAGGAACTGGCTTTTAAATAAAACATGCTGCTCCATGCACAGCCTGGTTTATTTCAAAAAACAAAACAAAACAAACAAACTAACAAGAAAACTACCTTCCCAAGGTGTTGCTTATGAATCCTGTACTTTAATCCTAATTTTGTTTTTAATGTATCACACACTGCAGTCAGCAGAACTAATCTCCTAACTCCTTGACCAAGATAGCAAGTGATTTTTTTTAAATTTTATGCCTATTTTTGTGAAGAACTCAAAAGACTTTTCTTGATGTTTCATCATCTCACTGTATTTTTTTAAGGAAGTGTAGACTAGACAAAAATTAATTGCTATCTTGAAAAATCTTAGCTAAAGCGAGAAACTGTATGACAGAGAGAGAACAAAGCTGTATGTGTAATTATTACACAGTTTGTTGTCCAGGTTTTCCAGAAAACACTGTTTGATAAAAATGCTCTGGCAAAGCAAAGAATTGCAAATCAAGTCAGGCAGATTTACAAAATGATGGGTATAGATAAACCAAGGAGTTTAAATAATGACCCATCCAAGATCTGCAAATAAAAGATAGGATTACTCATTCCCGGTGCAAAGTTGCAGAGGGATTAAAAGTTTCATATTAAGAGCAGTGAAGAACGTGTGTCTCATAATCACTGTGCCCAGCACATCACCCGCAGGTCCTGCCCTGTCCACAGCAAACAGGTTCAGCCTTTCCCAATTTTCTCACACACCAGCTGTGCCAGGAAGTTTTCTTCCACACGCTTCAGAGGCCTCCCAGCTGTTTTCCTCTCTGCTCTACTGCATTTCCAGTGGACATTTAGTAAGGTCTTCCTCCAACAGACCCCTACTCTTCAGAGATAATTCAAGCTACACTGTGAAGAGGAAGATCCTACAGTTCATTCCTTGGGCACACTCTCAAACATTTCATAGATTTTCCAGCGTTTCATTACCATCACCTTTTTTTTTACCAAAGTACAATGACTTTGATCATGCATCTAAATTCCATTAGTCTGACTCTTAATTTATTACAGCACGCTGCAATCAAAATTTGTGATCCTTCATTTATTATCTAGATTATCAAGAACTAATGCAATGTAGATTCGGTTTATGATGGATGAAATTAACATGCAAATCATGCATAAAATTAAATGTAAATAATTAAGAAAAACCTTTCATTTCAATCCTATTTCTCTAATACTACAAAGAAATAGCTACTTATGGTAGCTAGCAACATATGTTTCACAAATCTCAGTGGCACTATTCTTGCAGGATCATCAAGCAAAGTGTACAAATATAAAATAGATATTGTAGGAATTAACTGATTTTTTTGCATGAACTAGGAAAAGGCTGGACATTTATAGACCTCCTACTAAACTATCTGTGGATATTTCATGATTTTGAATTCAATAATTATAAAATATGCACTTTTAACTCCAAATTCTTTATTAAGATTACAGTATTTTTTTTTAAATGAAGAAAGCTATTCTTTTCATGTAAATTTTATAGTTAATGGTCAGGTGTTTCACTTATGATTTTAATCTCTGAAATTGGTAGCAAAAAGTAGGATTAAAAATTATGAAATCCAGAATCTTTATTTTACAATTTGAGACAAAAATAGAAATGCATTGTCATTTCTGTGATTCACTTCTGTAAGAATTTAAGACCACTGAAGAAAAAAATCAAGAGCTAGGACAAAGAAATTACAAGAGTTTATCTATTTTGCAAACATTATTGACATAACCAAGTGTTAAGATTTTATTTCTGCATTTATTTTACTTAGTATTATTTTTAAAAAATTCTGGTGTTAAATGACACATTTAAATCATTGATTTACAATAGAAAAAAAATGCAGTCTGTGTACTCCTTTACTTTGTGTTGGTACAACAAAGAATAATAAATGTTGACATTAGCAATATTTATTCTGATGTGGTTTTGTAAATGACAGAAAGGTTTTCTACAATACTTGCATGTTTCATTCAAAAAAAAAAAGTCTTCAGTTCTCCAAATCATGAAAGATCTATTTCAGGCTTCTATCACTGCCTGTCACTTTCTAAATGAAGATGTATTACTGTAAAATCCAAAAAGTGAAATGATCAAAGCTTAGCTGCTAGTAGAACAAATGCCAACTAACAAGACTATTAATACTTTTAAAAGTTCAGCTTTGACAGAAAGTTCCTCATCTGGCCATCACTGCTAGTATTTCACAATATTTAACTACTGCGAGTAGCTGCAAACCTAACTTGTGAGCTGTGAGCTGTGAAATCCTGTGCAGTTTAATTGTGTGATGCAGGATTCTCTACTCTCTTGTTAAAATACAACGACGCATTTTCTTTCTGGTTGCCAAATTCTTTGGCTTTCCAACCTGTGCTTATGTCTAGTCAAAGCTTTGACAGGTTGTTTTTCATCTGGGCATGTACCTGCTTTACATTTGGATGGCACATCTGTGGTGGCATTGCAAGACCCTAAGTTACACACACCAGCCATTCTGGGATCACATTAGGAAATCTTTCCTCTGGGAGACCCTTTATTAGAAAAATTTGCAGATCAAATACTGTATCTTTAAACACATACTTGCCCTTGGATGGAAAAAGCTTTATTCTTCTATGATTGCAGTCATAGGTAGAAATCTTCTATACCATTTGTTATCAATTTTTTGTTGAATGCTCTTTGACCAAGGTTTATCAGCCATTTCAATTCTATATTCCTGCGCACATGAAGGAAAACACTCTATTTTTAGTCGATTGCATGTTAATCAATACATAGCATTGTTAGGAAGAGGGAACCACCGACAGGTCAGATAACATGATAGACAGGAAGCTACTGAAATCTGCTTTAGCTAAGGATTGATGACACTACTTAATGCTTATGGAACTGCAAACATTAATTAACTCCATTAGCTCCAGCATGAGGCAATGCTTCTTTAGAATACATCATGTCCCTTTGATTAAGATACCTGCTTAAGAGGTACGAGGAATGATCACAAATTCACTTTCTTCCTACTTCAGGACAAAGATTTGAACTTTGATTCCATAACTCACAGGTGAAGCTTTCACACACCAGGGTCTCAAGGTTCATGCAGAAGAACTCTCTTTGCTGGAGCTGTTCCAGTATCTATAAAATACTTGAATAGTCCTCTACAAATGAAATGGCTCTATCCTTTCCTAGCATGTTTACTACAATGTCTAATCACTTTCTGGATGGCTCCATCTGGATGGCTGTCTACCTACTCCAGACCAATTCTGTCCTTCATCTGTAAAGTTCTCTATCAATTAAACTCATCTCCTGCCAGACCCAGGGGGTGTATAAACACCTAGCTACTCCAAAGGACATTAGGAAACGAGGAAACTGTTATCAATTTCTGCTCCAATAAGGGTGGAGAACTGTTTCCCAACACAAAGAAACCAGGTAGTCTTTTTGTGTGTGTGGTTTATTATTACTTTGGGGTTTTTTCTGTTTGTTTTTTTTGGTGTTTTTTGTTTGTTTCTTTTTGTTGTTGTTGTTGTTTGTTTTTTTAATTTTTGTTTTGTTTTGTTTTGTTTTTTTGGCTCCAGATTAGTGATGTTTAAAAAAGTTTCCAAACAGATTCACATACAGATATTTGTGGGGGGAAATTACTGTCCTACCCTAGTGAATATTATTAATGCTGTTTTTTCACAGACAAGGAGAGGAGGAAAGCTCAGTTTTTCTTGTCATGGAAAGACAAGACTTTGTCATCTTCAGCTTCCTGTTGACAATTGATATGAAGTAATTTCCTTCTTATGGAATAACATTTGTAGCTAAGAACTCTTTTATCCTCTCATTTCAGCAAATAAAAAACAAAAGAAAACCACCATTACACTTAAATGTTTTCCTTTACTGCTTTTTCAGATTCATATCTGTATTGAAAACCAACTGAAAATATATTTTTATTGTGACTATATCTTTGCCCCAGATGAAGTGGAAGTTAAACTATTTATTGTGAGAAAACTGATAACTTCCCCTTCAGTTTTAAGTAAAAAACATATTTGGGTCAGTCTTCTTACCTCATATATAATCTATTAGACAAAGACCTTTTCCTTTCCTTTGCTAATGGTAGAACTAAATATAGGTTTTATAAAACTTGGGCATCATTCAAAACTTTGTACTAAGCTCGTATTATAGATCTAATTGCACAGAAATAATGTTATGAACATAATTTCCATAAAAATCTATTTAGAAGCATATAATCTTAGTTCAGTTTACATATCTTATTTTCACAGTGCTCTGATTTATGTAGGTTCTTCCATAATTGGTTTTAAGCCTAGATATTATAATACATTTTTAAGGTCATTTCTACTAACACTCAGAACAAGTTGCTGAATCAAGTTTAATATCACTCTTATACTGTGTTTGCCATCTGGTTTTGTATTCTTTGTTTGCTTAATTGAAGAAAGTTCACAGTTCAGACTTCTAGAAAGTGAAAATTCATATCCCTGAATGTATTAAAACATAGACTGCTGCAGAGCATTTCAGGAACCCTTGTCTTTGGACATGGACTCATACTGCACTAGGCTTTCCATTTATTTTGAAATTATTGTTCGTATGAAAAGGAAATTATTAAAATGATTAGCAACTCAAGATCTACTTTTATTTCCTCCTATATATGTGTGGTTAGCAGTCCTTTAAATCAAAATCTCTTGCTCAAGCCTTCCACCAGTGGTCAATATGCACTATTGAAAACTTCTGTATTGCGAGAAATGCAGTTGCAATTATAATGGAAGATGCTTTTCAACTTCACTGTTGTAAACTTAGAGTAGTATCTTAATTCTTTTAGTGTAAATAAATGAGTTTGTTCATAAAATAATGACTATCTCCAGGAAAAAAATAATTCTGCACCACAGCTGCTTCAAACAATTCTATTTAGTACTATATTTTCAGTTATAGCATATCCCTGCCAAAGAAGTTAGCTGTATGCTATATATATAGTTATATGTTATAACTTGTATTTTTCACATAGCAGAAGGTGAAAAGTCTCTATTTCAACCACTCTTTTACCTTTCTCCTTTTCTACCCATCACCCAGTCAGCAAGGAATATTAAGTGTATGCTCCTTCCGTCACCTCATGCAACTAACTTTGGAGTCAGAGAGCTTTAAGACATCCAAGCAAAATCTGCTTAACTTTCCTTTGGAAGAGCATCAGTGAGAGTTATGATCAACTCCACAGGTTTGCCAGTTTTTCCAGGTTTTATTTAGATTTCTCTCTGTTACTTTAAATAGAAAATTCACAAAACATTTGGAAGCATATGGTTATTCAATAGTATGTTAAGGAAATACAACTAAGCATCATTATCGGGGTAGATATATGTGGAGAGTTTATGGACATCACAAGGAGTCTGACACATGAAATGGGACAAAGATAGATAGTAAATGTGGGAGTTGGGAGATAAGCTTGTATGGAACCCATAGTTTGCAGAAATGTGTTATATGGTAAGGTAATAAAAGTCTGGGTTCTTGTAACCTGGAAGCATTTCACATAGACTGTATGTGCCCTGTATTTGTTGCAGCAGATTCTGCCAAAGGGTATTATTTATTTTCAGTCATTCCAGCATTCTTAGACAAATCTTCATAACCACGCTATGTGATTGGATGGTGCTAATTTCATATAAGGGAAGAAATTTCTTGAGATCATTTGTGCAATTCTTCCTTATTCAGCTACAATTAAAAGCAACTGAATAAGTAATCTATACTAGTAGACTCAAGAACTAGACAGATGTCATTTTAATATGTAAAAGATGCTTAATCTTTTATCTTTATGTTTTTGTTTTGTCCTTGCAAGTAGTATTGACAAGGGCTGTTGGTATGCAACAAGGATATTCTAATAATAACTTCTTTTTACTGCCAAAGTTAAAAAAGCAGTAGGGTGGACTTATAAAAATCATTTTGCACTTCAACTAAAATAGGCTGCTGGGGTATTGCTCTACTCCATTTTCTAGACCCATTGAGAAGGACAAAGCTTTCCAAATTAATATACATGTAGGACACCGTATCTCAAAAAAATACCCACAAAAAAAACCAATCCCAAACAAAACAAACAAAAAATAAACAAACAAACAAAAAAAAACCCCAAAACAACCAAACAGAAAAAAGAATCAATGCTGTAAAAAAATAAAAAAAAAACCAATTTAACAGCAATTAATTCTTTTTTAAATTCCATATTCCTAAATAGAGGAAGACACTATCTGATGTATGAAAATAATGTTTTCAGGAGAACCAGAAGGAAATTTGATGGGACAGTGTAGCCAGGAACTTAAAAACTTGAAGATTTCATTGCATAGTATTCATGAAGAGCTTGGGCAGTCAAGTCCCAAATGGATTTCAGTGGCTGTTTCATTCCTTGCTCAGTGCCACAGTCCTTTGATCTGAATTGCCCAGCATTTGCAAGGCCTCTTCCTTGTTCAGCTGAAAAGCTCCCTAAACTTGAGGTGTGCCACAATTTTGAAGCAACTCATATTAGCACACACATTTCAGAAAATTACAGGTCTAGGTCTGATAGTAAAAGCATTTGTAGCTTTTTAGTTTTATAATATGAATGTATGGGAGAATGCTTCTCATTACTTTTTACATAACAAATCTCAGTATTTAGAGAACTCACTCAAGAAATGAGAAACGAGATCTTCCCATTTCTGACAGTCATTAAACCTTTCTAAACTTCTACTGCCAATTCCAATATGAAACATAGAGAAGAGGGAAAATGGGGTCTGTGGCATGTGAAGACCTCAACTAAGAAACCTGTATCTTGTTTTAGGCTCCTATGTCTACTGTAGTGTATTTCTTCCATAATCTGAATATTATATAACCGCTTTAGTGAATAATTAAAAGAATATTAACAAGTGTGCAGGAGAAGACTACAAGCTTCTGTGTCTTAACTGATGTTTACCTACAGTGATCTTTTTGCAGTGATTTTTTGTCCCATGTTCTCTTCAACAGACTTGACTTCAGAGGTTAATTCCAGCAGTGGGAATGAGGTCATGGTCATCCCAGACTCTTCCTGGGACTTCCTTCCAGGCAGTAGACTCTCTGACTTTCAGCCACAGCCAGAGGTGGAAATAGGAAAAATTGTCAGTGCTGATATTATACCCATATCCTTATGTTCATTCACTGACAGCAGCTGTCATGAGCACAAGCAAACTAAGCATCACTAGCAAAAGATCTGGTGCATTCCACCAAATTTTCTAATCTCCTTTTCTTCTTGACTGCCATAAAGTATGTTAATAGGTAAAGCACTTCTGGTGATAAGAAGTGAGAAAAGCATGAGGAGTATTTAAGGAGTCTTAAAATATCTCAGTATGGTGAAAAGCCTTGCTGAAGTTGGGGTACTTCTCTTTTCACTTTCAAATTCTCATTTCTGCAAAAAACTCATTTAATAGCTGAATGATTTACCAACATATTTACTCAGGAGTCTGCCCACTGCCCCCTGCAACATGTTGATAAAAAAACAAACTGCCTAGACTCTATGAAAACCTGCATTGTGCTTGTCTGATCAAAAAATTCTCCTTCTTTCATGAAAAACATTTTGCCTTTTCAATTGTGATGTTCCCTCAACAATAGAAAGATCCAAGATGGTTCTCCAGTCCCACCACAAAATTAAAAAAAAAATAAAATCTTTACTAATTATATGGTGCAGTCTGTTACAGGGAGATAAAAATGCAAAGCAAAGGGAAAACAAGCAAGGTTTTAATTTGATTTGAGAGTCTGAAAAAGTGGTGACATCCCTGTCAGATTGTGAAGGGAATTCTTCACTGAAAATGATAACTATTTGAATTAATAGCCATCCAGTATTGCCTGTTTAGACAACAGTAGTGAAAAAAAAAAATGAAAAAAAAGGGGGGATTAGCAGGAGATGATCCTTCATGAATAATTTAACTGGCATATGAGGAGAAATGTACAGATTCACAGTCCAGTCCTATATTGCTTGATTATTCAAATTTTTTACTTATTTCTGCCTAAGGATTGCAGAGATGAGTGGGGTTTTTTTTCCATTTTTTCATCTTTCCAGACTTCCACTTCCTTTAGACTACTGAAGATTGGTCCCTGTGGTTTCCACTTTTTCTATTTTTTTTTTCCCTTTTAGACTCAGGTTACCATTTTCTATTTCAAGACTCAATTAAGCTAAAACATGGGATGCGCTACAATTTTTTTCAGTAGTTCTGGGAATACTGTTGACAAAAATATTCACTCACCTGTCATTCAGTGTCAGAATGCAGTTTTTCTATTTAATTCCTTGAAAAGTGCCTTGGAATGTTACAGTGATTGTTTCACCTAAATATACTGGAGATGGAACAATCAGTTGGTCCTCAAGTCACCTTGCAGTGCCATTGCATTATTTTGACAGACAAACAGGAATGAGCAGCAAGAACCATTATCTAGCTCTGTGCTTTAAAATGCATCCTAAGAAGCTGGTGCAGTTTGTGGATTAACTTCCTGTGATAGCTGCTCTAAGGAAATAAGGATTTAGGGAATTATAGCAGCTAAAACCATGCCTAAAAAGGAAAGTAAATAAAAAGCAAACTTGGCCAACTTTTCCCACCTAATTAATTGGAGTTTCTGCAATTTTAAAGCTATCATCGTAAGAAAATAACTGAATTTTCAAGAAATGAAATAAGGCCAGGTAATGGCAGTAGATTTTAAGATTTAATAGAACATATTTGATTTAAAAGTAAGCATACTTTTAAAGGCAACTGGACATTTCAAGTCCTGAACACAAAATTTATGTTGCGAAATATAGCTATATATATTTTGAAACAAAATATTTTCCAAAGAAGGTAAGAAGGTTTCAGTTTAGGCTCTGCTTCTAGGTCACGGGCAGGATAGTTCACAATGTCTAAAGAGAATTTGTAAGGAAAAAAGGTAGCTGTACAAGTATGCTGCAGCACAAGTCATGTGCTTCATTTTGGCACATAATCTAACATTTATTGTGGAATTAACTCACTGTGGCACAAAACAGTCAGGGAACTTGGATTCTAAGGTAATGTGAGAGGAAAAAAGTTTGGTGTTTGTGTTTTTCATTCCATTTACCAGTAAAAATACCAGTCACAGCACTTCTCCATATGACCCCTGGTAGCAAACAAAATATTTTTTTGCCTTCACATAAGTGCAATGAAGGAGTGGAAGATGTTCTCTGTGCTTTTACAATAATTCAGCAGTAAATTAATGGCCTGCATTCTCACTCAGTATCTGCAGCAGGAACTTTAAAGGCCTTACTGAGAGACAGGAAATAACATGGTGAGAAAGGAGTACTGACACAGGTTTTGTAGAAAATGGGAAAGTAGGAGAGAAGAAAGATTTATTAATCAGCTTTTACAGGCAAATTAATTTAATATCCTCTTTTAATATAAAGACACAATCCTTGCATAACTTACCATTTGTTGTCTGGTTAAATTTTATTTATCCTTAAATGCTTTCACTTACAGCTTCAGCCTCCCTTGTGTCAATTCTTCTGCTTGGGATTTGTTTGATTGGGTTTTTGTTGGTTTTGGCAGCAGGGTGGGATTTATTTTTGTTTTGTTTGGGATTTTTTTTTTTTTTGGTAGAAGATATGCTTAATTTTGTTTTACTTTTTTTTCCTGTTTTTTTTTTTTTCCTTTCTTTTGTTTTGTTTTGATTATGATGTTTTCCTTACGGATGTGGGGTTTTTTCCCTAGTGTCACAGTCATTTGGCTAACAAAAGGAAATGGCAGTTCTTATTCCCAGCCTACAGTTTGAAGACTTCGCCTGATATAACTGTAGACCTAAAGGGGAAAAAAAAAAAGAATTAGAAACTGCATGTATAAAGTGTGTACCTTATTTACATACCTGTAACCTCAAATTCATCCTTTTCTCCTCAGCTCCACAGTGTATCCTCACAGCACCCCAAAACACACATGTCACTTTAGGGCCTCCTTCTGCTCTGGGCTCACACATGTCCATTAATCTCCTTTCCGATGATGCTTTCCTCATTCCTCATGGAGCTGTAGCCAAGCTGCCACTCCAACTCTGACTTTCCTTCCCAGGACTTCCTTCTTCCTCTGCTGAAATTGCCCATTTATCCAAATCATCTGATGTATATCCCCAAGGTTAGGCTTTATTGTTTCCAGTTCCATCAGGTCAGCCTCACTAACTCTCTTCACCTCACCTGTACTGCTGATTCTTTATCACTTGACACCAGTGGTCAAAATGGAGCTTCATTGCTCACAGGCAGGAATCACAGAGGAACAGCTCCCCCAAATGGTGCTGAAATCCTGGAGGATCCAACCTCACACACTCAGACATACATTCTTATCCCTCTGCAAACACAGGGACTAGAAATACGACGTCATCTTTCAAGGTCTAATATTTTCCACGGTTGTGGACTTGAATTAACAATTCATGTTCATCATGAAATGCAGAGCTCATAGTGCATGTTCTAAGTAAGAAAATTATCAGAGATGTTGAGTTTCCTGCTTTCTCAAACATGTTCGGATCGAGACAGGGGAGAGTACCAGAAATGCAAGCTGTATCTTTGATTAAAAATATGCAGGAACTTCTTGAGTGGGACAAAAAGTATTTCCCAGAGAAAAGACCTGCATTGCTGCTAATCTCAGTATTATATGGTGGTCAGAAGAACAGTTTTCTGCATAGACACCATAGAGCACATGTGAAATACCAGAACATCTAATAATGCCCCATGGAGGCATTGTGTAAGAAACAATGAAATACTTTGGACCTCCTTGTGAACTGCTTAGCTACCTCCTTATTTTAATAATGTAGTTACTAGATTTCTTCTTTCCTTAAAGGAATAAAATGGATTAAATCCTAATAGTAATGACAGTTTTACATCTTACAAAATTCACTTCTTGGAGGGAACTGTTTAATGTTGCATGAGAAAACTGATCTTGAGAAAAGCATGCATATGTGTGTTTCAACCATATATTACACTGTGATTTGTTCTCCTATCTATGTGGCTTGCATGTTTAAAAGATCAAGATATTTTGCTTTGAAGGCTTAACAAAGCTATTTTTCAAGGCTAATGATTGCATGTTTCATGACTCCTTGTTCTATTATTTCAAGCTTTCTTAGATTAAAGTAAAGCTGTTAGGCCAATAAACGTGGGAAGCCTGTTTGGACAGATATTGTGTTTCTTGCTTTGTTCTTTTGTTCATTGTCAGTAGAAGAAAATAGCTAATAGCCTTGAACTTTTCAACCTCTGAAGGATGAAACTATGATTCGTGTAACTCTTCAGCACCTGAGTCATTCTTCTTTTCTTTCCTACCAAGGGCAGTCATTACAGCTCCTCCCCATCTCTTTCTGTCTTTGCTGCATCTTTGTTAGACTGTCAAGGATGTTGGAAAGCAATACAGTTCTTCTTTCTTCTAACTTCAAAGTACGCCTGTAGATTGATAACAGACTTCTTATTGATCTCTTCTGCACCAACACAATTCTTGCTTCTTTGTAAATACAACACAAAGAATATACTGTACGGTGACAGACACTTAACCAATATATACTTCTTTCACCCTTTTAATCAGGACTGTGCAACAAAAGTTCGCTTTTAAAGTCAAAATTTTTAAGCAGAAGAATAGTATCTACATATCATTCATAGCATCATTCATATGTGTCAAGCATTCGAATCTTGTTTCCAGATGTCAAATGACACAGATGATTTGTCAGAGTTATGATAACTGCAGTATCTCTTTCCCTTCAGTTCCTCATGCTGTTGTAGGGGCCTAATCAAAAAGTCATTGAATTTTGTGGGTTTGAGGTAAGTTTAAGACATTAAGAGGAGTGATGTCTCCTGTGCCATCAGGTGATTCTGCCCCTCTGCTTTGCCCTTGTGAGACCTCACCGGGAGTGTTGTGTCCAGGTCTGGGGTCCTCAGCAGAAGAATACTGTGCACCAGCTAGGGCAGGTCCAAAGGAGGGCACAGAGATGTTCGCAGGGCTGGGGCACATCTCCCATGATGACAGACTGAGAGAGCTGGGCTTGTTTAGCCTGGCAAAGAAAACACTTTGGGAAGACCTTGCAGCCATCCAGTATCATAAGGGGACATATAAAAGGGAAAGGGACTTTTTATATGGGCAGATAGAGGCTTAACAATGGTTTTAATGTAAAAGGAGGGAGATTTATATTAGATATTAGAAGAAATTCTTTACCCAGAGCACTTTATTCCAGAGGCACTGGAATAGGTTGTACAGAGAAGTTGTGGATGCCCCACCCCTTCAAGTTTTTGAGGCCAGTTTGGATGGGGCCACAAGCAACCTGATCTAGTGAATGGTGTCCCTGCTCATGGCAGAGGGATTGGAACTAGATTATGTTTAAAGACCCTTCCAACCCAAATCATTTTATGATTCTTTATAAGGTAAAGCTATCTGAACAGGTGCTTGATTTTGGATGTAGAACCAAGATAGACAATTATATTAAAGATGGCATTACCATGCCCTACTTTTCAGCACTCATGTACAAGACAATAACTTAAGGGTGAAATGGAAGCACAAGTGATTTGCAAAACATGTCAGATAAATTAGTCACCTGAGAACAGAGCTCAAAAGATCAGTTAGATACACCAGGTAACAGTCATCCTCAAAGACAGCATCTGCAATGCACTGCTGGACTTCAGAGCTGGAGCCCTGCAGTTTTATCTGGTTTGGTCTCTACAGCTCTCTACAGTCCCTTCTGTTTTTGTCTGTGTCTCAAATTCCATTAATTTTGCACTTTCCACAAAAGGGACAACAAGAAGGATTAAAAGCATCCTGCCTTCCCCCCGCCCCCCGTCAATGTCGCTCTGCAAATAACTTAATAGATCACTTTTCTGATTCACCATCAGTCATGAGCCTTCTCAGCTCCTGAAGCTTGCTTCCTAAATTCTCCAAATGCTAGATTGTTGTAGAAAAGAACACCTCTTCCTGATATATATTTGTTGCTCATATTTACATTCATTGACCATTAAGGTTTACTCTTGACTGCCAGAACAGTCTGTATTACTCTGTTGTAGGATCACTAAGAGGTTGAGGTGACATCGTATTCCAATTAAGTGTTACTTTTAGAGGGATCAATTTCAGAGTTACTGCATTTCCAGGGTGATGTTGTTCTCTCCCTGTCTAGCCTTGATCAAGTGACAGTAGAGTTCATATGCTTTCTTCTCTTGCTTGAGTTTGCACAAATCATAGTTTTTACAAATACAAGCTTCTATGGATCATAATTTTGACATTTTTAAAATGCACTCTACGAGTATCATGGAGTATTATTTCCAAATAGATGACTTTTTAAAAAAAATACTTAATAAGGAAGTTCAAATACAGGCTGACACTATTTGTTTACTGTCTGGGCAGATGCAGACTCCATCTGCCTAAGCCAATGGACATTAGACATTCTGAAATTACTCACAAATAGTCCATAAACCTTTAGAGCCTTATTGTGAACTACTGTCCTGATAAACTTATTACTTCATTAAACCCTTGAGAGGAAAGACTAGCAGGTTTTAATCTAAATGTAATCCAGTAGGCATTATCTTCCAAGAAAATGCAGCAAATTCTGGAATTCTGGTGTCAAGAAGATCCTGCCTGTGTTCCAGTATTTCACACACATGGTATAAGGTAGTATAGATAAAGTTGCAGAATCAACATGGATCTATACTCCATGGCAAGTACTACAAAAAATATAAAAAGGCAGAAGCTATTATAAAAATCATGTCCATTGAAAACAAAAGTCATATAAAACATGCATGATAGTGAAATCACAATCAGAGGAAAAACCTTTAAGTGTTACCATGACAATGTAAAGCAATATCGTAATATCAAATGTGGTTATCAATGGCACAAATAAGTGTTCAATCACAGTACTTTAGTAAGTTATTTCTTTGCATAATTACAATTAATATATTCTATATTCATATAGAATTCACTTTTTTTTCATTTTTAGACAATATTTTTCATAAATGCAAAGTCCTGATGAAACAGCTTTGAAAAGGGAGGTGTTGTTTCTCAAATATTGAAGGTAACCTCAAAAAAGCATTATATTGAAGTTACTTCAGAATAAAAAAGTTAGTAAAAATTCTAAAACAAAAATTTTCTTTTTCTATGAGCAGTTACAAATGGCATCTTGGAGACCAAATAATTTTTATTATTAACTATTTATTATTTAATTGCTATGCTTTATTTATTTATTTATATGTGATTTTTGTAATGTAATAGTAATTTTTAAATGTAATTTAATTTGAAATTATAATTGTAATTTTAAATGCAATGTAATCATTGATGTAATTTTTGTATACATTTTAAATCTTAATACATTTATTATTTAAATTATTTTTTAAAAATTGTACCTAACTTTTTTATTATTTATTATACAGTCTCTATTTACAGCTCCTTCCCTCTTTGCATTTTCTCTTTGAAGTAAAATACTTCAGTTTTCAGATATTAGCTGTTTTCTGGATGTATCAGTTTCTTTTCCAGTGACAGAGTCTGGAAGATCAGGTTAGTAATGTTCCTACTCAACAGTTAATGTTGCCTCATGAAATTGTGACCTTTTTACTTCAGGACAATTTCCACAGGGCTCTATTCTATGTCTGTTTGCAAATGGCTGTGCCTAGTGACCAGTCCTTTTTACAAGTAATTTAGTCTCCTCAGCCATTGAAAATTCAGTCTTTAATACAAAAGAGACTCAAGTAGAGTCTAACTTTAAAGAGGATTTTTGAGTTTAAATATTTTTCTATTAAAATTTCATCTCTTAATGTCAAAAGAAGCTAGTACAGCATTTTATATAACCTAAAGCAAGTTCTTGCCAAATAATGGATTATGACAAAATATTTTTATTTGATTACTGTGTCTGATTTTTTTCCATATGGAAGAGGCTGACAGATTATTATTTCATGACAGATTTTTCCATATCCATAGTGCTTGCATGAACACATATCATCCTTCTTCTCTTGTTGTCCTTCTTTTAAATAGCAAGAACTTTTGGCTAGCTATGGAAGACCTTGAATACTTGTTAAACATTTACAAACAGACCTCTCTGGAACAGTTTTAGAAAGGTCCCAGAAAATAGCAGTCCTAGGTATGCTCAATAAAACTCACATTCCTCACTGTGATAGCATGACAAATGATTCAGTACTAAGAAAGGGGCTAGTCAAGGCCATAAAACATCAAAAAGGTAGAAAGCACTGAGATGGACGTGTATGAATTACACTGATTCATGAATGCTAAGTTACCCTTGGGCAGTGCTACCTCATGCAGCCAGCACTTATGCAGCTAATTAACTTTATGAAGGTAATTATTTTCAGAAGGATGAACTGTTCTTGAACAATTCCTCCAACACTGGATATGCAAGGCTTTTCTTCAGACCTTGACATAAAGCTCCTCATTTGCAATTTTTCAATTCTTTGATAAATAATTGTTTATATAGTTGCAATATAAAACATATGAGTTTTTGGTTTTGCTTTTTTAACTGGGAATAAGAATATTCTCATTCCATTCTGTTGTGCCTTCAGATTTAAATTAAGGATTTCAAAGTATTTCACAGCTTAGTTAAAGGACTTGGCAATAACAATATGTACACTGTATATAATAAGGTTTGAAATATCAGAACTAATAATAGCAATAATGCTAAAAACAATAACAATAATATCACATGGAGAGTCACATCCCAGACTGATCTAACTCACTAGCTTTTCCTAAGAAGCTAACACTAAGTATTTGAAGAGTTGAGAAATGAAGATCAAAAAAGTTCACATCCTTTTATATCTAAGAAATTGAAGCAGTCACAGCAGCAATGATTCAGTGCCCTAATCAGCAGATTAAAAAGACATATTCCAGTTTCCTCTCTTTTTTCACTACATTTTCATTTTTCTTTTGTCTTCTGTTCCCTTATTTTTTCCAACAAGTTACAATTCCTTATTGCACAATGGAGCAGTTTTAACAGGGGGAAGAAAAAGAGGTTAACCTGCCACAGAAGTTATTGTCTGGTGAGGACACTCTATGGTACACGTGTAAAGGAATTCCTTTGAGTGGAGAGGACACTTGAGTCAGTGCTCCTGATATCCCTCTTGTGCTATTGAGTGGTCTAGCCAAAAAGTGATTATTCGAAAGGAAAATCCACAAATGCCAAAGGAATCTCTGGGATGTTTGTAATAGGGCTGCTCTGAGGAAATTTATCGGAAAAATCCATGGAAGTTTTGGAAAATAATGCCTGACTTTTGATGATTTCTTTCTTTGGAATCACCATGTTCTGAGTGGTCCATTATCCTCAAGTTTGGGTCACTTTTTTGTGTAAACAGTTTTTAGCAAAGTTAAATATGGCAAATGCATGTTGAAAAATATTCCTGTCACCGTTGAGGCAGGAAGCCAAAGAGTCCACGAAAGGGTTCTTCACAGAAAATATGGAGATATGAAACTGGTAACCTGCTAGCAACCACCACACCAGTTTTGAAGAGGCATCTCACAGCATTTATTTTTTTTATACCTCTTTTACCACTGAAAAATTCATTCATCTTCTCCAATTAGAAATTAATTTCCAGAATCTCCTTGCAGCCTTCTCTGTTCTCATTGATTATTAATTAATCTGTGAAATTTCAGGCAAGTAAGAACAGTCTTTCTGCATAATATCATTAGTCAACATGCCTCAGCTATATTTTTTTGCACACTGTGTGAAATTCTGGAACATTGTTTTATGGTGATTCATAAATTTACCTAAGCAGCTACAGTTGGAAGCAATCAGTCCTGGGGCTTATCATGGCATGCAATAAAACCTGAACAACTTAAATCCTTTCTAGATTGGTAAACAAAAGCATAATTTTTTATAAACGTAAAAAAGAGGAAGTCCAGAAGCTCATCTAATCACTCTGGCTAATAGATTTAGTGTTTATAATTTTCAGTGTGCTGTAGAAACATCCTCATTCTTAGAAAGCTAACTACTGCTGAAGATTATTCTAGTAATAAAGATGGGCAGTAGTTTTCTGTAACCTGTCTCCAGCACACTGGTGCAGGAGAACTGGAAATGCACCACTAAGAAGCATCACTAAGGAGAAGATGAAAAAAACAAACTGCATAGCTATTTCAGCAGGGCTATAATTTTAAAGTCAGTGCATTCTTCACTAGAAATGCCTACTTGGAAATTTCCCATTAAACTTCTGCATAGTGACTCATTTCCAACCCACAGAAACCAGAATTACTCCAGAGTTTCCTAACTTTACCAGCAGCAGCAGCAGAGTGAAAAGAGAAATTTGGCAAGCAAGTAATCTCTATATTTATGCTCAGTGAACCACTGTTCTGTATGAAAAGGATGTAAACTGAATATCTATTCTGATCTTCACTCTCTCTCAACCAATTTCTCTGCTAACCAGTTATAGAATACTTCAGATCTTCTTGAACAGGAGATCTGTTAAAATTCTGTATGTGGTTTTACAGTACTTAAAGCCAAGTCTTGAAAGATTTGACTGTACAGCACACTACACAAATGTATCTGTTTCCATATTTCTGTTTTTAGTAAACACAATCTTTAATAAAGGTTCATGTAAGTACCTACAAAGAAACCACAAGAAAAAGAATTGAACATGCTTGACAACAAAGTGCAAAGAACATTCAGTCAATGAAGCTAATCATTTTAGTGAAATGCTAAAGAGATTCCCCATGAGGATATATCTACTCAACTTTTGTTTCCCCTAATATTCCTCAGGTAAATAGTACCAGATGAAAAATAGCATAAGAAAATTCTTGTCTCAAGTTTCAGACAGTCCTATTCACATCTGAATTTAAACACTCGGATTAAACACTGTCCGTCCATTTTTTACAAAACTGCTTGAGATTTTCCAACTCCATTTAGAACTTTTCTGTGTGTCCTGTGGTAGTGAACTTATCTTGTTTATATATAAGCCTGAGAGTGCTCATGTGAGCTCCAAAATTAATGTTTTTATCTTTGTGAATGATAGACACCCTGTGTGAACCAGAGAATGTTTATTAATTGATAGAATGAGAGAGGAAAAGTCAGTGTACAACATTTCTTAGAGTCTACAAATATATAGTAGTTTCTAATTTATTTTAAATTGAAATGTTAAAAAAATATTATCTTACCCTTTTTCATTGTCTTCTACATGTTGAATGCTCTAGCCACCATAAAGCTGATCGTGTCTTCTCAAAGTCTAATTGAAAAACGTAACAGTGTAAAGAGAATAGAGAAAAGAGGAAAGAAAAAAGTCACTCTTGGGGGGGGGAAGAGTAGTAAAGTCCTTCTTTTTTACAAGGCTCTCAAGACAAGAGATCTTCCAGTCTTTCTGACTGCAAAATGACACGTTAGAGTGTCCTGAGCAGCACAGATAAAAGAAAGACACTTTTAGTGCTTTGATTTACTCAGGGGTATCACTAGCTGACAATGTTGAAGTGTCATAGATCTCCATCTTCATGTGGATTGACACAAGAAATGTACATTTCAGAAACTGGCTGTTGTCTATGTTAGAAGAATGCTTAATTTCATAAGGTAGAGGTGCAGAAATCTCTCTTCCAAAATGTCAGCAGGACAACAGGATCCTTTTTGGTAGATTTTCATCCCTGTTTCTAGCGATGACACCCTGTTGCTTAGATTACCTTATCCCAAAGTATGTAATTAACAAGAAAGTTATTTGTGCATTAAAAATTAAAATGTTGATTTTTATTAAACAAATTACAGTGTCCTTTTTGCAGTAGTAGCTTAAATAAATTATTGTGAATGGGAATTTATTTTTTTCAGCAGGGCATCTTATGTCCTCTAAAAAAGGGAAAAACTAAGCTAAACAATAACATCAAAAGCTATGTAAAGGAATACCCAGTTAGATTATACTTAAATATGAGGAAATCCTTTGTGATTACAACACCTTACTGACTACCTTTTTCTTGGTAAAATTTCATATATGCTTGTGTACAAAGGGTTTTCTCTTGGGGGATTTCCTCAATAGAAAACTAGTCTGATATTATTCCCAGCAGTAGTTCCCTGAAGAAATAAGTGTGCAGTGAAGGTGGTAAATCAGTCCAAGTTCTCACAGTGTTACCTTCCTGCATAATTCTAGAGGATTTAAAAACGGCTCAGGTTTTACAGTCATAGGTATTGCAGGACAGGGAGGAAATGTTCAGAATTGCCTCAGGGAGTTATCCTTTCTTGTAAGAGAACATAGAAGCCTTTACTGAAGCAGGGTGGGTTTCTGATGGCTAAATCCAAGCTTGCTATCCTAATACCCCTGTGCTCAACAAGGTGTTGTTTTCATTTTTCTACTTTAGCTCAGAAATCAGGCTGCTCATACAGGACAGACGTCAGTCACAAAGGCCTAATGGAAATCTGTCCTAGACTTTAGTCCTATGAAGGGGTTTACTCTTCCTGCCCAGTTACTCCTGGCACCCCCATCCCTGACCACACAGCCAGGGCCCCTGCCAGCCCGGGCCATCAGCCTCAGTGATGCTGCAGGAACGCCTGGGTGCTGCTGCAGCTCCCTGAACTGGGCTCTGTACCTAGCTCTTCTCCTGCAGGGATCCTGGGACATGAATTCTAGCTTGCTCTGCCTGACCTACAGCCCTCTCCCTGGGACAGACCTTGGATGTACATTGCAGGCTGATCTCCAGCCTGACCAGTATCATCCTTGTCCTCTGTGTCCATAGCTGATGGAACTACACATATTGCTGAGGGCATGGCCAACCTCACCTCACTGTGCCTCGACAGAACGAAACCTAAATGTTGTTCTATGGCTTGTCCCCCCCCAAGAGCCATGTGCCTGGTTTTTTTCTTTGTGTGGATTTATCAATCTGCAGCCCAAGCTACTGAGACTACACCTCTGCAAAGTGAACTTAAGTTTCATCAGACCAAAGAATCTATGGGTGAGGAGATATCTGTGCTCCAACCTTTGCTCTAAAGATCGTTATTGTGTTTTATAAGAAATAGTCCTGAAAAAAATAGATTACCTATCTTTTATATGTATCTTGATATTGGCAACTTCCACTGTTTTGCAGGGAATGTGTAAGACACATATTCTCACTCTCTTATTTTCCCTTGTGTTTTGCTTTTCTTCTGTCCCAGATAATCTTTTCTACACAGAATCAACAAGACGAGAGACACTTCCTGCTGTTGAAAATAAACAGTCTTGTCGATTATTGCATTTGCCAAGGAGATAAGAGATGAGAGTTTGTATTCCCTGAGACAGAAACTGGCACTGACCCTAGGTTTCTCCTGTTCTGGGAAAATGAGTTAGCCAGTGAGGTATTTTATAAAAAGAAGAAGGTACGGCATCATCACTGACAGTGCTTTAAAGAAGGTCATCCTACTGTGTTTCTGTGAAACAATTAGTTCTAAAACCAAGAAAGACTGTGGATTTATTGCAGCTGATTGACTCCACAGTCTATGAAAATGCCATCTCTGAATCTTGTCCTTTGGCTGGGACATAATGCTCCAATATTAGAGCATAGTGAAAAAGTAAAGATAATAAAAATAAGCAGAGTTTAAGCTAAACTCTTTTTCCTCAATCATAACAATTTTAGAGCCTCTAGCCTTTTACCATCCAGTTTTTTAAAAGGTTGGAAAAGTTGGGAGGCGTGTTGGGAAGGCATGGTTGGCAAGGCACAGGCTAAATATGTATTAGTATATGGAAGAGTAAGGTACACATTCCTATATTTTTTCCTCTCTTTCTTACCAGGATGGGTCGAGTTTGTTCATTCTTCTTTGTTATCACTGTTCTTGATTTGTGAGACATCATTTGAACTTGTGCCTGGGCTTTGGCTGGGAAACAGTTCTCTTGTGGAAAATTTTTGCTAAGTTCTGTTGCAACAGACATAGTCATTAACCAGTGTGTAGCCCTTGCTCAGTTTAAGAGCTAGACATTGAGAGTACACATAAACAATACAATCTGTAAGAAAAAAAGATTAAAATAATAAATGTAATAATTAAATATATTTTAGACCTGGCAATATCTGCTTCTTAGAGAGACATATGGAATCCTATTGTAACAAAGCTCCTGATTTCCCTGAATAACACACAAGTTTGCCGATCAGAAGTGGGATTTAAGACATCACCTCATTTTTTACATTTCTCTCTTAATAGTTCCATAATGTTTTTTCCATTCAATATTATGTTGAGAGCAAAAAATGAATATAATTTGCATGTAGGTTCAAGAACCTCTTATCTTTATTTAAGCTTTAACAGCCTAACAGAAATACAGCAAATACTGATACTTCTAATCCAAAGCTTCTCATTTCAGGATATTTACAAAAAACTGACTTCCCTTTGTGCTGACACTTTTACTATCCCTCTGGGTGGTAAGGATGATGGAGCTAGTCTTCCAGAAAAATGAGAAGGAATGAGAAGGAGTTTCAGGGATGAGCCACCAGGTTCTCTTATACATTACCACAAATTCCCTGACACTGGTGGTGGAGATTTCTTCCACCAGTTCAGTCATGGATCTTCTTGGAGTTTTTTTTGTGTGTTCTTATAAAGACTTTTCTTTCTTTCTTTCTTTCTTTTCTTTCTTTCTTTTCTTTCTTTCTTTTCTTTCTTTCTTTTCTTCCTTTTCCTTCCTTCCTTCCTTCCTTCCTTCCTTCCTTCCTTCCTTCCTTCCTTCCTTCCTTCCTTCCTTCTCTTTGCAGGAATTCTTCACTTTTTTTAGACCTCTGTCATGTATAGTTAGACCATTACAGAATCAGCATTAAGCTACAGCAAAATAAGTCACTGCAGAAAAAGTGTAAAACTACAGGGAAAAGGCTTCTGGAGCCTTGCCTTGCACTTCTGTGCTTTGAAGTCACAGGTGAAACAAATCCACAACTCACATGACAATTATCAGTAAGTCCCAAGGCCAAAGTTAAATTATTGTGGAGCTTGTAGCCTATGGCTAAGAACATTAAATTGACTGAGAGAAGTGGCCTTTCACTAAGCAGATTAATAAAATTTTTAACTCCTTACTCACTACAAATAGTGAGAAGGAGTGTAACTCAGAATTGCTACCAGCAGAAATTGAGGAACTAAATATTGGGTATCCAATACTCACGTACAATTTTGTGTCTGCCTGTCACTTAAGGGTTTTAAAAGTTTACAATTTTACTCACATCTATAAATAAGTATACAATTTATCGATGGAAGAAGATACAGCGGATGTCACACTGGATTTTTTTCCCCCCTGTTCTTTGTTTGGAGGTTTTTTTGGAGCTTTTTTTAATTTGGATTTTTTTTTCCATCACAAGGCACAGCACTTAATGAAAAAAGTAACAAGAAAATAGCAATACACAGGGGCAAGTTTATGTTTCAGATGTGACTGAAATGAATGGTCCTGATTCTTTATCAAATTGCAGAGAGCCACACTAACTTCACTGAAACTTCTTTCTAAGAAATGAAAAATCATAGGATAATTTGTTTTATGGGAAAATTATTATTATTATTATAATTATTATGTATTCAGTGTTCCATGATGCAAATAAAATTTGCAGATAATGAATTATCATTTATTAACATCCTTGATCAATGTTTATGCTATTTTTGACTGCCTTTCCTAAATTCTCCTTAATATTGCACTGAGTATTGACTATGTACAGATTATATAGTTTAGTCCAAGGGTTTCAAAATATTTTAGCTGTTACAAACTGTGAGACAAAATAACAAAGCTGATGAAATAATGGTCTCATATGTCCACATTGACCTATTACCTACATCTAAATCAACACTATCAGTTCTGTGACTTCAGAGAACCAACTTATTGTCCTTTACTCCTTTGTTTGAAGCTGTTGAATAGTTTACTTGGTGTTTTGAAAGAAAAACCTCAAATTCAGTATTATCAGTATTATTATTTTTCAGTATATATGATGAATGCTTTCTCCACAGAGACAGTAAGTACTAATGAGTGGGGTAGAAGTGAGGTTTGAGTTTGGAATGCAATTGGAATGCAATTCTATAATACAGCCTCTTTACTAGAATGTGATACATACTAAATACTCCAAAAAGCCCTCCTGAAAATCCCGTGGTTTTTTTGTCATTGAGATTTTTTTTTTAAGGTTCACCAAAGTCTGAGATTTGAGCTACATGTGGTGTAAAAAAATCGTCAATGATTTTCACTGTATAATATTTGGCTGCAGGCCCAAATCAGTCAATATCATCCACAAACTACATACCTGGTGTTAATCTCTAAGGCCTTGCATCAAAACTTCATGAAAACTCTTTAACATTAAAAATTGAAGCTGTGTAATTTCCAATTACTCTTGCAGTTTTCCTTACAGTACAATAAGGCAGCATTTTTACAAGAGGACAGATGATATTGCTGCAAAGGAGGGCATTCAGACAGTCCAAATGAAAAGAGAGGATTGAATGAATGCAGGACAGAATATCCTGGCTGAAGAGGTAAAAACATAGTTCCTAAACTTTCATTAAAATTTAATGACAAGCAAAAACCCACTCCTCTATTTTGTAGTAATAATAGACAATAGTCTGTCAATATTTAAAAAACTGAAACTTATAATTTTTTCTTATTTATTCAAATAACTGAAAGGTACAGCTATGTGTATGGCTGCTATCACTTTATAAATATGTAAATTTGACCTTGATATACTCATTAAAATTGTAAAGTAAATATGGAAAACCTGAAAATACATGTTTTCTCATTTCCAGAAAAACCCAATCCCCACCTTTCTAACAGCCATACTTTTATAGCATCACAGATTTTCTTATCTGAACTTTTCATATGAATGTTATCTCTTTGATATACACTGTGTGATATAAAAACATGGAAAATTCGAAATAGATAATTTAATCAAAGTTCTTAATTTTAGCAGAGATTAAGTGTAAAAAGTATGATTGCTGGTTAAAAATGTGCAGATGATGAGTTTAATCAATGCTCATAGGTGAAAGCAATATGCCACTGGAGAGTAAAAATTCTGTAGAGCAGTAGCAACAGAAGGTGGCTCAGTGGTCACATTTGCACAGGTGGCTTTAAAATATGTTCTGTGTCAACTATATAAAACCTCAACCTGCATTCATTGAAGCTGATGGCAAAATTCCCATTGAATTCAGTGGGGGCAAGAACCAAGTTTTTATTGTGCATCCACAGAAATTAATCTCCTTTTCAATTCTCATGTAGCATACATATGCAGCCTACAGTTAGAAAATGTCATATAATTAGTGTTTAAGAAAAACTCTTGCAAGAAAATGGTGCAAGAAAAACACTTGCAAAAGTAGACACTAACTGAACATCTGATAAACTTAAAAATGTTTTCTTTGAGCTTTTATGTTTCACAAACTGTTATTGACTATGTGAGTCATATGAGTTTAGGAAGCATTTTTCAAATTGTTAAGATTATGCAAATCTATTTTATGATGAGTAATGTAACAAATTTTATTTGGGATTTCCAAGTCTATTAAAAGAGAAGACACACTATTAGACATAATTAGAGAAGCAGAATAAATTATACATTGGAAATTGAAAATTAATATTGTGTAAATATTTCCAGATCTCAGCCCTAACTCCCAGTTTGTCCAATCACAACAGTAAAAAACCCAATTTTAGCAACAAGTACCAAAATGTATTATATCTATAGTTACCTTAGTGTCATTTTTCTGCAGGATAATCCAATGGGATTTGAGGTAATTCCATTGCTTTATTGTAAGTACTATTAAATATTTATCTGTCACTTAATTAAGCATTCAGATAGTTGATATTGCACATTTGTGTGCTGTGCCATATCAGTTATATGGTTGATACCGAAGGGACTATCCTTCCTTTCTAAACCATTTTTTATAAAATACAGAACTTTAATACTGCATGTTTTTGTAGTTTTTGTTGTTAAACACTGCCAAGAGCAATGAGACAAAGCTATAAGTGAGTTGTAAGTATGTGTTCTTTGGTCATAATTGTGGTGCAGCAGGGTTTCAGGTCTCTGCACACCAGTACACATAAATAATTAATTATTTGGGTTGTCCAGGAACATTCCAGTCAGTCACCTGCATAAATTGAGTAATGGGCAGGCTTGAGACAATGGATCGACTTGAAACTTGATCAAACCTTCACAGCAACACATTTGACTAACAGTTACGGAAGCCGTTCAGATGGAAGCTTGGGACAGTTTGGCATCTCCTCTGTCTAGTTCAGTTTGGATACCTGTGTTGATTCACATTCTGTGTAGAGTCTTCAAAGGACTCACCTAGGTCACTCCTGCTACAGACATAACTGAATTGTGTGTGGGTGAGACACTTTTAGACAACAGAAACTCTTCCTGCAGAAATAGTTGCATAGGACAGCTTTTGTATCTAGGAGTTTAGGAGATATTTTGTGTGGATTTTAAAGGTATCAACAATGATGAATTGTGATGGTTAGTCAGAGAAGATGACTGGAGACCTGATGCTCTGTGCAAGTATTACATCACAATAAGATTCCAATAAATTAAGTTTTTCTTGCTTGATACCCAGCAGTGCGTATCAAAGTGCAAAAACACTATTAATGACTTAGCAACATAAATAACAAACACCTAATGCCATTAAGATTCTTGAAATTATTCTTCCTGGCCTGAATCTGCAGAAGACATAGTTTTCCTGCTTTTCTCTAGGTGCCATGACATACCTGTCTGTCTCATGTTGCCTCATGTCCCAAGGAGCACTGGTTGTATTTAAGCAACAGTATAGAGCTCCTAATGTTCTTTTTGCAGATCTGAATTGCTCTCTAGCTTCCACTGACTGTGTTGCCTACATGCAGAAATCAACGTTTAAACATATTGACTCCCATTTCTCATGTCCAGTCACTTGAATTACTCTTCTACATTCAACAAATGCTTGTTTTGATATCTTTCACTAGAGCAGGAGCTCATACACTACATTTAGACGCCTCAACATCTTGATTCCCATCCCCATTGTTTAGCATTAAGTGACTCCAAATCTGCATGGAAAAAGTGCTTGATATGTGCCAGGTGTTCAACATAATAATGGGAAATAAAGTTATGTTGGGAACCGGCTATTGAAAACTGGAAGGAAATAGGTACTAAAAATAATGCTACACTTAAACACTAGGGAAGCTATCTATTTAAAGACCTTATTCTGGCAGGTCTTTAATAAGAATCAAACATCTTTCTTGTAGAAAACAAATTCTCTTCAACTGTCTTGCTTAGAACAGTTGTGCTTTTTCTTCCTTCATATTTTTCTGACAAATCTAAGTTAATTAAGAATCTAAAACTTCTTGTTATTGTTATTTTGATGAGGTTCAGCAAATCTTTTTCTTATCAATTAAACAAAAGGGAAAATAGTACAGTTAATCTGTATAATGATTCTACATATTGATCAAACATATTCCTTATTAGATTTTTGAGACTTTTGAGACAGAAGACTGCAGTTTAATATCTAATGATTATGCTTATGTCAATCTGAGCAATGATAATTAGAGTGTGATTAACACTGTGATTGAGATCTGCGTCTATTTCTTTTCCTCAGGTGTTTTTGCCAAGTTATCTCTCTGGCTGAAATGCTGGTACAAATTGCTGGTACAGATTTATCACATCTTTAAAATCTTGTATTTAATGATTAAATGCCAGAATTTTTATACAGCAGTAAGTAATATGAACAAGAATATTCTTACTGTGGTTGACATTTTTAAAGGTTTTTCTTTTCTTTGGACCTGTCTAATCTTCCACATCTATTATCTTGTACTTTTAATAATACCCATGTATTGGGTCTTAACAATCCCTAGGTGTACTCAGTATCCATGAGCAGATTTTTCAGCATCCTTTGGGAGCACTGAATTCATTGCAATTCGTTCCATGAATGGAAGCTCCTGAAAAATACATGTTGGATGAGTGTTTTCTGTTATCAGGTTCTTTTCAATGATAAGGTCTGAAATGTTCTTAAGTACTTTAAAGCAGGACATTTGTATACTTCCTAGGTTAATGCTGCCCAGTATAGAACACTCTTTGCAACCATAAAACTTGAGACAGCTAAGAGTTCAGTATTGACAAGCTTTGGCCCGAAAAGAATTCTTAAATGTCTCCAATTAGTCATTAGGATACCTGTCCAGAATGATTTGGATGAGAAAAGGGTAGCACCTGCTCACTGCCTGTCTAGATCTACAACCTTTACAAAACAATATCCATCAGGGGAGCATTTTCTACATAACTTTAAAATGATAAGGACATTGTGTCTACCAAATTTCAAAATAATCTAGTTGGAGATGGAGGAAGAAAGTAGTGTGGATCACCTATTTGGTGATCTATATACTGTGCAGAAAATAATCAAGATCCAGGGTGTATGAAGGGGAAAAAAAATAGGGCACATAATCAACTGCCTTTTGATGGGTTCTAGGTTCTCAACTCTACTTCAGGAACGCTTATGTGTTTCATAAATTAAAGGCACCATTATGATTTCCTAAAATCTAATTCCATAAGAAAATCAGAATTGTAAAAGAAGAGGACAGCAAGGATTACTTATGAGACTTCCTTTTGTTTTCAACTATTTTTAAAGTCCTTAGACACTTTTACTTTTCTTTTAAATAATTTTTGTGAACATTCTTTTAAATACACCATGAAACTTCTGGCAGATGATGTATAAGGAGCACTTTTTTCTTTTTTTCTAGAGTAAAAATGTTTGAGAAAAGAAGGGCAAGATTATTTTTTCTTTCACTTTTGATGTACAGTAGCCATAGAGTACCTTTTTCAAATATTTACTGATCTGCCTTGCATTTCCCACTTTCTACTAGTGGATATATTGAGAGTCTGCTGCAGTCTTCTGGTTTTACAACCGCTTGTGACACTGTTAACACAAGACTTAAACTCAGGAGACCTTCTGGATTCTTCTCTTGGGTCAACCATTTTAGTTGCTTCATGTCCTTGGGCAATTGCCTTAATCACTGCAGCAGCAAATTTTCTCCCATAGCTAGTCATGTCATGACTTAGTATTTTACCAAGTAGGTGGGACAAATTTTGTAGCTGCTCAGTGTGAAGAAGGAAGGATTAATGGGAACTGGCCATTAATCACTGGTATAACTCAGGGAAGAGCAAAAGAGAGCTCTGAATGCACAAATCAGCAAAACCAGCCACAGCCTGAGGATCAGCTGAGCCTGTCCGGGGAGTGCAGGGGTAGCTGCCCCCAAAGAGAATTTAGCCAGCAGACAGATCACAGCACTATCAGTGGAACTGATTTTCATGTCAAAACAAAGATGCTGGCCACTGCTTTTGGGGGGATTTCTGAATTTCCAAAGTTTTTCAGCCTTTTGACAAGTTATGCTGTAAATATGAATGATGTGGATGCATTTCCGCCGTGAACCCCATGCATTTCATTGAAAAGCACTGTTGAAAAAATAATACATTGAAGATGGTTTTATTACTCCTTTGGGTAATGGGCTCATTTGAACAGATGTGCTCTCCCATGTATGCATGTGCTACCATGCTCATCATGCTGGAAGCCTCTAATCACTAATTTGTTACAATTCACTACCAGGATGAAAGCAAGAAATCAATCCAGACCAAAAAAAAAAAAAAAAAAGTTATCCGTTTCCTAAATCTGGACTTAATGGATCTTTTCCTACTCTCACCTACAATAACATCACTGGGTAGAGGTAAAGGACCTGAATCTGATCACATTGTCAGTTTAGGAAGCCATTATGTTCTGAAAGAGAAAAGTCCCGAACCTTTCCTCTCCATCAGGGCTTGAAATGCATCCTCTGAAACGAGAGGTAACAATGTCTTTTAGATACATTTCTACCCATCCCACAACTCATCAATGTCTCTGGAATCATAGATTAGAAATATGTATTTTTCAGCATGGCAAATAGTGCAAAATACTACTATTAACAACAAAAATGTTTAGAATATACCCCCATTATCCTTGGGGCTGTAGGCACTTTTCCACTCAAGAGAATTTTTCTAAAATATTGCAAATGGATGTAGATTCCCAACTGATGGTGTCAAGGAAGGGAAAAAGGAAAGTGGTATCTTGGCTTCAGACTAAGGCTTTGGGAGTTCAGATGAGTAAAATGGACCAGATCTAGGAGCATTTATTCACTTTGTTATACAGATAATGGCAAAAGCAGAAATAATGCAGGGATCTTTCCCCACAGTTCTCTACAAAATTAAAAAGTTATACAACTCCCTCTGTTAGCTGATTTCATTAGGGTGCCTTTAAATTAGAACAAAATTCATTTTGTTAGCCTTTAACAGATTGTCTAAGGACAGTTTGGTTTTGACTTGCAACAATGGATGATCTCTCTTGCCAGGGCATTCAATTTCTTCTCAAATTAATTTAAATCATCCCTTGTAATTTAAATTTTTTTATTTGTCATTGTCAAAGAAACATCAATTATTTCTGGCTCTGCCCTCAATTTGGCTGCAAGAATCAGTCTCTTGGTACTGTTTAAAAACTTGTTAGGAATTTTAGGAAGGGATACTGAGCAATCTAATGATAATTATTTTTGTTATTGTTAGCTTGAGTAATCATGTAGCCTTTGTAAGGAAGTTTGATAATGGCCCTATATTTTACAGGAATATGAGCTGTATAGACTAAAAACATAAAATGTGACTTGGTTGGGAGTTTCTAAATAAGTATAGCATATGAATTAACATAAGTGGAAACTCCGCTTTGTAGGCAGGAAAGTTAATTTTCATACCTTTGTTTTGTATCTCATGAACATCAGAAACTCTTTTTTTTTTCTTTTTTTTTTTCTTTTGCCGAGATTGAATTTTCACAATAATTTTCTTTCTTTATCAGAAGTTCTGATATCATAGTTCCATAACTATCTAGCAAGAAGTCTGATAAAGGCAATACTCACTTTTATGTCCTCTTCAAACTCCACATTGATGAGAACACACAGTCCTCTCAGATGTGTCACTCTTTCTGTCAGTAGCTTCTTTTGAATGTGGATATGACCATATGTGCTGACTTAATGCATTATGAGCAGTACACTTATAAGTCTTCAGAGAAGACAAGGACTGCAGGATGCAGGATGCCTGCAGGATAAAATTTGCCTTCATTAAAAAAATCTCAGACATATAACCAAATGCAAACTATCATTCATTTTCAGTGATACCCATAGTAAAGAAAAGTTCAGTGAGTTAATTCTTTCTCTAGTCAACCTACTTTTAATAAAAAAAAAAGTTGAAGCCAATGTATTCCTTTCCCACAAGCGCAGACAGTCTGTCAGCAAATGCATTTTTCCCGTGAGCACCACAAGTTGTCTGTGTTACAGGACACAGTCTCTGGTAAACAAGGTCACTAATTCTTACTAAACAGTTTCCACCCTCAAGGATTCTCATTTAACTAATGAATTTATAAGTTAATAATGTCTTTATTTCCTCTTTGCAAAAGAAAATATTTAGATAGAAATGAGAAGAAGGTCATAAAACAGTTACTGAAATTCTCTGTGTGTCATCAGGTGCAGATGGATTTGGAACTGATCAGAATTTCTCACGAGGTTTTTGTTTTAACCAGGAGAAGCCCAAAACTTCACCCTAAGAATTCAGGATCTATCCAGGCTGAAAACTTGAATAGTCATGCTCTTGTAGTACTGTTACATAAGAAGAAGCAGCATTTAAATTTTTAGTGAGAGAATTAAGTCTCAATCTCATCTTAATTTTGTTACCGATCTCTTCTTCCAGTGTGCTTGGAAGGTAACCATATAAGAATTTGCTTTTGTTTTCTCACTTTTTTCATTTAGTTTTGTAATTTTATAGAAGAAATATTTGGTCCTCATGTGTCTATATAAACAACTCAAAGGAGAAAAGATAAACTTCATGACAGGAATGAGTGACAAGAGCAGGAACAGGAGTTCACAGTCTCTGGGGCTGGCCACTTTGCTCTGGATTTGGCAAAAATCCAACACAATTTACATTCCCTGTGCATATGTTTCATTTACACAGAAGTGCTGCTAACTCAACAGGGTGCTCCTCTTCAATCAGTGTTGAGCTGACTGGGGCTATGGTTTAGGCACACTGATAATTGTCTGCCTGGAAAGAAGCTAAAGAGAGTATTACAATTTTCATTTGAACACTTAAATGCTTGAGAACAAGCAAGTGTTTTACCCCAAAGTTCACCCTTTCAGAACTTGGAGGCAGATTTGTCTCCAAGATGAACTGCAGTCAGAAAATGAACTTGATAAAAACCTTTGTGCAAGGATGAAGCTATTTAGATAAAAGTTAATTCTTCATGCAGTCATTCATGCACCTCAGACACAGTTCGAAGGGAAAGAGATACTATTAGTATTCAGAAAACAAATTGTGTAGGCTAAGAGTGTATATAAGGTATTTAAGAGATCAAAAAAAAAAAAAAACTTGACAGACAGGTTGAAGGCAAGGACATCACCAATAATGTATCAGGAATATTTTCTGAGAGCAGCAATCCTTGGCAGTTATAAATGTAGCCCTGTAGCCCAGTAAATGTAGTGTTGCCATCACTTTTAACAGGTCATAAGATCAGGGATGAGGTTTCCCAGGCTTTATCTAAATTTGCTCTGGCCTACAAGGGATTTTGTTTCAACTTCTTTAGATATAAAGACTATTTTATAATGACGGTCTGATCAGTTATATTTCTCATTATATAATTTTGAGGTACAATCATGTGTTTATATCTTTACAAGAAAATAACTCTGCACAGAATGATATATTCAGCACAGAATTTAATACTTGTAACTCTAGAATAATGATGTAGTACAGAATGCAGGAATGGTATTTCAGCAAAGGCCTTGAAAGTGAGGATGCAGAATGCAGTTCTGAAGAGTAGAACTTCAAGAAGATAGGTGAGACATAGATGACACTAGAAACCACTGAGAGGTAAGCACCAGAGGAAAATATCGAGGTAGAGGATGATGTAAAATTGGTTTTGAGAATGAAGAACGAGCATCTGACATAATTAAGACAGGGTATATCTAGCAAATATAGATGTAACATGGAGGTGTGGAACAATGAAGAAAGAGAAACAGTAAGTATGAGAGAAAAAGTCTTAAAACAGCTATAATGTATAAAAACTACCCGTATTTAAAAGAAAGGAAGAAAATGTCAATATCATGATCGTCCCTATGAGATGCTTGGGAAATGGTCAGCTTGGTGTAAGCCTTTCTGTAAGCCTTTTCCACATGTCCAGCATGAAACCACAGAAACACTAGAAGTGTGACAGTAAAAGTTTTTTAAAAAAGGAGTACATACTAAGAACAGTGTGTGTAACAATTGTAATTGTATTATCACACAATGCTACATTTTTTTTTCAGTAATAGCAAAATGTGGACTTAGACTGTTAAGATTTCAATGTCACTAAAAACGTATGTGACTTAGATTTACATTAGATGAGTTTCCTCTTTGTTTCAAAAGAGGGTTTGAGTAAATGCTAGTACCTGGGACTAATCATAACAGCTGGTTAAAATACTTGACATATTAGTGAGATTTTGGTTCTCTAAAGTTACTAATGTGAATGATTAAAAAAAGGGTTTTCTTCTTCCTTTTCTTCTTCATCTTCTTCCTTTTCTATGTCCTTTATATTTTTTTCCTCTATCTTCTTTATCTTCATTTTCTTCTTTTTCTATTCTTTTCTTCTATATCTCTCATCTCAATACAGGGGATTTTATTAATAAATCATCCAATCAGTTAAAAAATATGATTCTGAAACATTTTTCTTACACCTATCAGAGTTCAATTCTAAAGTACAAAAGTAGTGTCAGTCCTTACACATAATTTATGCATATAATTCTATCTATTCACATACATGGTTCTATCTGTTTTATCTAGAAATGCAAGCACTGATCTGCTGTGTTTTTGTTATGTCTGGATTGAAGTTACTGAACTTTAAACTAGATTTTAGGGCTTTTTATTCTCTTAAGGCACTTAGAGTATATTCCTACTTGCTTAAAACTAGAACTTACATTTACACCTCTTGTCTGTGTTCTTTTCTCTTTCTGTGAGACTCAGAGAGGCTTCTATTTTCTATTTTTATACACTCCAACAGTTATTTATGAGTATATGTTATGTTTTTCAAGGGAAACTCCAGGACTACAGTAATATGTCATATTATAAGATTTTTCAGAATGCCTAAACAATGTATTATCTGTTCTGATCAATTAATTCCACAACAGTGAACGTTTAATTACCCTGTTTTGAGCAGTTGCATACTATAATAGCAATTTAGAACCCATTATCCTCAACATTAGCTCTAGTTCACTGTTACTTCTCCATTTTCACACAAAAAAACCAGCAGGTAAGTTGGAGCAATACCATGAGCAAGATCTGCATTCTTGATGTATGAAAAAGCATATGAAGAGCCAAATACTATGAGGAACAGAGGTAAAAAATACCACAGAAAATCACTGTAGAAATATAAACCTGCTTGAAAGCAAGCAAACTCTTATAGCCTGTAGTTTAAAAACATGAAACACAGTCCATCATGATGTTCTTCAGGATCACTTTTAAAGATTGAAAGGAAATAGGTTGATGAAGATGGAAAAACAAAGATTTGACTGTGTCTGAAATTCTCTTTGCTTCTGTATTTCACTATGTATCTGCCTGTTGTTTTTCTCAGGTGACAGACTTCAGGTCAAAGATAGTCCTGAGGTGTGCAGTGTTCACATGCAGCTCACATTAGATGTCCATGGAGCAGGGCTACAGCTGCTGTCCACCACAAGACTTTTCTGGAAATCTTACATGGTTAAGTCTCAAAACAATCTTTAGAGGTAACTGGAAGAGTACCACCCACCTGAATGATGTGTACTATGTGATGACTACTAAGAAGCATCCTATTCAGTCAGTCTTTACTGTGAACAATTTATCTTGATTAACATTTTCCTATATTTAAATTTCCTGCTGTTTTCTCTTTCTCACAGCTTCATACTATAGGGAACATAATTAGATATAAATTGAAGTAATTAAAATATGATTGACCAAGGCAAAAATCTACTGGGGGATATTTTTGTTCCTTAAGAAGTTGTTAGTCTACATTTTGCTGAGGGTTTAATATCTATTTCTTAGGTTTATAACTTGTTTCTAAAGTCTATATCTTTAATTAATCTGTTTATGTTTCTGTGAAGGGTTTCATCTATTCATGTGAAATTTTATTAAAATTAAGATTCTCTCATAATCTTTCCAATCATCATATGCACCTTCATTTTAACACAGATTTAAGATCCCAAAGAAATTAACTGACTAAGACAAAATGCCTGTAGTTTTCCTGCCAACCACAATAAGGTGGACACGTCAGCCCTCGAGGTAGGAAAGAAGTGAAGAATGCTGTGACTAATGAAATTTAATAGATTTAGATCTGGCCTCAGCCTTTGTTTTCTCTGTCATCTTGTCTTCCCCTGTGTCTTCATGTCAGAGACGCTGCTTGCTGCTGCATCTGCCACAGTGGGATCCCTGGCCCCTTCGTAGTGGCTGTCACTGAAAGGACACACTCGAAAGTGTTGAGGGAGATTTAATCTCTGTTGTACAGCTCAGTGATTTAGTAGCTTCAGCAATGTGACACACTGAATCAGGTCTGCCACTGATGTTAGGAGTCTCTGACTACTTGGTGATTATGTGTGGTTTTGTTGAACAGGTTATGCTACATAAAAGGAAAATGTGGGTAGTCAAGTAGTGTAGAACTACTTACAGTGAAGTGTTGTGAAAATTCCAAACAGCCTTCATGCATTTCGGTAAACATTTTCCTCAAGCTGCATACAGGGATTCTTCTAGAAAACCTTCCTTACAGAAGCTAAACTCTTTTGTTAGGATCTAGATACATAAAATAATTTGTCCAGGTAGTGTTAAATAATGAGGATGGTTGCCTTGTCATTTTGGACAGAAGCATAAATAGAAAAAAAAAGCATGACACCTGTTACTGCAGATTCACTCGGCTGGAAGTAAAAATCAGGCTAATTATTTTGTAGATGTCTGACCTCATAGTACAAGTTATGCAGTAATAGCACTTGGAAACAAAACAACTTGATTTTTATGACCATGGGACCCTCTACAAGGACTGAAGAATTCTAAGAAGGGCAAAATCATCCTTGCCAGCTGGCTTCCAAGCCAGGTCAGGAGAGCTTTAAACTGAAAATTGCAGTGAAGGGAGGTGTCAGCCTTCACTGGAATGAGTAAACAGTGAGCCAGGTTGAGAAGCAAATGATGCAGGGTGATGTGGGCAAGCCAGGCTTAACAATCAGCAAAATAAAAGAGAAAAGGGCAAATCCCAGTGTAGTCACACAAATAAGGGAGAACCAAGAGGATGGCACGATGGGAGAAACTTTCACACTTTTTCTGGGAAATTGACATGAACAAGTGCCCTTCTCACATGTCTGTGCAATAATGCATGCAGCATGGGAAACAAAAAGAGGAATTACAGTTCTGCACGCTGTTGCAACACAGATGTGGTGGGATGTCACAGAACTGGAGCACAGTGACTGATGTGTACAGGCTCAATAAGAAGGATCTGCTAGAAAGGGAAGAGGGAGATTCCCTTTGTGTGAGAGAGAAAAGGGAGTAAAAAAAGATATATCTAGGAACAGAAGAGGAAATAACTCCAGCACTGGTAGCTGCTAATTTTTGGTTCGGCTCAAAGACTTCCATCTCGCAGTGGTCAGATAGATTAGAGGGGTAAGAAAGTGCAGCAAAAGGAGCCTATCTGGAAGGTCAGTGGCTGCTTTTCTGTTAAGGTCTGGCTGCCCACCAAAGCCAACACATCACAATTACCTCCTGGTTTCTTTTAATACACAAATGTAATTCCAAATACTATCCTTCACTTATGACATTTATTTGTGAGATAATTGCAAAGCATTGAAAAGGACCTTCACTAGATATGGATAACCTCAGCCATCTATAGATAGTTTTATTTTTGCGACAAGCATGATATTTTTGAAATTTTTTTATTTAATGACCAAAAAAAAAAAAGAAGAAGAAAAAGCCTAAACCCTCTCAACTCTCTCTCCTATTCTAATTCCAAATCAGAATAGTTATTTTACCTTTTTGTTGCCAAACTGATTTGAATCAGATGTAGAAATTTCTTGTAGATCACAGAGCTGTCTCTACATGTGAATATGTAGAATGTACATGATTGTACATCTCATGTGACCCTTCTTGCAGTGAGAGAAGTGCATGGGTCAAGATAAAGACAGGGAGATAATTATCATAATGGCAAAAAAAAAAAGACATTAATAGGGACTAGAGGAAAATTAATTTACTGTTAGTTAAAATAGATTTGGATAGTGACAAACACTAAAATGCCTGCGCGCCCACACACACACATTCCCAATCTCAACTTCAATCCTTTCTCACCTCTTCTGCCTCTTCCCTGTCCCTGAGCTAAGCGAAACTGATGGGAAAAGAGGGATCATGGTCAGACCATAACTGAAAGGGTATTTGAAAGAGTATTTTGCCTTTCCTTAACTGTTTTCCTGGAGCACTTCCATCCTGGCTGAGGGGCCCAGCCAAGCCCTGCAGAGAGTGCTTGGAGCCCTCTGGATCCAGCTGTGTCCAGCCCAGAGCAGCCCCTGTCCCTCCTCACAGAGATGTCCTTCAGCCCCTGTGGCCAGCGCCTGGGCGCAGGTGCAGAGTACAATAACACAACATAATTAGGATAAAATGGGAGAGGAGTATTTCCGTATTATTATGAAACTGTACTCGCTAGTGTACTTTCTTTTATGTGTTATCATATCATACTTTGAAAAATATGTACTCACATGAGAGCTGTGTGATACTCATAGATCAGTAACTGAGGGCCAAGACCTCCAAAGTCAGGGGTGATTCCTACAGCAGCTACATTCTTCTCAAGTCAGCTTGATACATTCAATGATTAAAACATTGTGCTGTCTCTCTGTGCCACTTAAAAAAAAGAATAAGTAAAACTTTTTAACGAAGGTAATAGCAAAATATTGGAAAGTGTGTGATCCACAGTCAGAACACATTCACTCTGTTGACTTTGACTCTTGTTGGTCTCTGGAGACGCATATGATCACCAGCAAATTGAAGGTTGCAGGGTTTTTAATTGCTTGTTGTCAGTGCATAGAGGTTGTGGTTTATGTCATGAATTTTAAATTTTACATCCTTCCTTTGTTTCCTAATTGCATGCATATGCACAAGAAAGGTACAGAGTCAAATCAAGTTATGAAGTTCCAGTAACACCTCATGAAATGCATGTCATAAATTTATCTCTGTTCTAGCATTTTTCTACATAGAATTGTAGGAAGAGGATCCCAACTGTTGTCTTACAGGTTCAGTCCAGATTTCTTTTGGCATATGTTCAGTGTAGTGCTTTCTGCCATAAATATATTTAACCTGAAGAATGAGTAGAAATATCCTAAAATAGTGAACCTTTTAATTTGTGGAACTGCAAGTAGGGAGATATCCAACTGATGCACTGGAAGTCAAGTGGTGTATATATATATATATATATATATATTTAAAAAACCCACAAGGAACTCTTATTTGAATAATTTAAAAAAAACCCAACATGTGAGATACAAATGGAAGCAATATTTAAACCACTAGATTTTCAAAGACATTATGCAGATGTCTAGGAATAGGTATCAATCTCTATGCTGCATCTATCTTTCCTGTAGTTCAAAGCTCAGATCTGTTGGCTCTCCCTGCAAAATGGTTTGTCTTACCACTGAGGAAGGCTTCCTAACCTCTGAGACCAAAAAATAAAAAATGCAGAGGAGAAATCCTATCCCCAGTAAAGTCCTATCCGAACTCTGAAAAGCATAGTTTGGAAAGCAGTTTTTCAAATACAACATCCAGTGTTTTTAAGCCAGTGCATTCTTGTTCAAGTAACACTGAAGTGAGCCCTCTGCAGAAATCTAAATAATGAAGGTTCTTAAGAATCAGTCATATAAAACCTAAAATGTAACTGACATTTATTACATAACTTCTAAATACTTCTATTTACATTGAGCCTACTTTTACACAAACCTGAAAAATAATGGGAGATTTAAATTAGGTGTAATACTGGGAATCAAAATTCTCTGCTTTTTTCTTGGAAAACTTTGGTCGAATTCTTATTTGAAGAATTACATTCCCAGAACATGCTAGTTCAGAATAATTACAAACAACAGAAATCAAATAATGGAAAAAAACATTATTAAATTTGACCAAATAAAGGTAACAAGATTTATAACTTAATCACATTTGTCAAAATTGAATGCTGAGTGCTATTTGAGTTGTTTAAAAGCTGGCTGACTCATACAAAAATATTCTACTAAGAAGTAGTTTGATAAATACTTTATTGATAGGATTGGTACTAATGTAAATAAAAACAGGCAGTAGGTATGGCACAGACAAAAAAAAACAATAAAATTGTGGAATTATTGTCTAAAATCTTTGAGAAAGACTAAAGATTCACGTCCATAAACATTTTCTTTTCAGCAAAAAACGTTATTTCATTTGTTCTGCAGGTCCTGCTAGACCCAGGATCAGAGTAGCTCCAAGTAGGCCTTTCTTTATTTCAACAGCTATACAGAGAAATTCAAGTCTGTCATTGCCATCATCATTTGCAGTCTCTTTCACACCTCATTTTTTATTGCAAGTACAGTACTAATACAGAAATTATTATATTCAAAACCAGTGTATGAGAAATTATTGTTTCACTGAGAATGATAATGGAATAATCTGTACTGTAGGCATTAAAATCCAGACTATTACACTAGCCCAAAAATGAAAACTTCACAAAGAGTCTTTTAGGATAGATTGTTACTTTCTACACTTTCATTGTAGTAATTCTCCAACGATCAGCATGATAATCCTTCATGATTATTATCATTTCAATTCATATGGTAAATCTGGGGGGTGGGTTTCCAATTTCAGTATATTTTTCTTTAAGAAAATCATGTTAATTTTTTTTTATCTATTTACTGCATTTATGTTTGCAACAATATTTAAAACACAAAACATTCTTGTTTTTCTTGCTGTGAAAGAAATTATTCTCAATTAATAGACAGACTCCAAATTGCTCAAAAAGATTAATAACAAAAATATTAAACAACATCAGTGTTGGAAAAAAGAATCTAACACAAATAACGATATATTATTTGTGAGTGTCTATATGTTCCAGTAGATTATTTGACCCATTCCTCTTAAAATCAGTCCTCCAATCAAGATGTTACTTGCTGATACAAATTTTGGAAACTGACATTGAAGTGCTGTGTTTTCAGTAATTATAACAACACAAGAGAAAATAGACGTGTCAGTAAATTATTCTTACATTCCACTGTGCACTCAAGACTCTGTTATTCAAGCAAAATCTCCACTTGATTTTCATTATGGAATGAAAACTGTCTATTTTTAGCAGCAACTATCTGAGAAATGAGAATATATTATAGATCGAATCCTATGGGTTCAGCTTTCCAAGTTATATTTTTTTTCTTTAGCTAAAATAGATTCATGTTAATTGTTCATAGTTTAACTATTCATTCTAAAGAACAAAGAATAAGAGAAGAAAAGCCTATAGTGAGACATTTGAATAGCAATGTTTTAAGTACTTGCAACATTTTTATTTCAGATATATTTTACTTTAGTGAAACAGTCAGTGGACATAAATGAAAATTCATTCACTATGATGAATAGGGTATCTGATTTTACATCAAATGCTGTGTATTCCTTGTGGGATATGGCTGATTGTGCATAGAAATATTGGTCTGCATTCCAGAATGTTGTATTTCTCAAGAATACAGCTTAGAGGCAAGTCAACAACCACACTATTTGATTTGTTGCTTGCCTAGACATAGAGTCTGTATTACTTCACATACAATATTTTTATTTGCCCTTTCTGTAACTTCTTGAGTTTTACCTAAAAATTCTGCCTAACAGGTATAATTTTTTACCTGAATTTTCTGCTGACCAGAAACAAGAAATTTTATGCAATTTCTCTATGACAAGTGAACTACCATATATATTTAGTTTTACTGTTAGTTCCCTACTAAATGCCCCACTTCAATAATACCTCAGGAGAGTTTTCTGAAAAAAACAAAAATCACTTTCTACAGAAGGCTAAGAGTATTTAATGATTATGTGTGTGCTGAAAACTGTTATTATAAAATTATAGTTGATTTCGATAAGTTATTGTTCCTCATTCCTTTTTTCTTTGACTAGCTGTGTACAAGACTTAACTTAAAAATCCCTTTTGTCATCTGCTACTCCTCTTTTACTTTCATAGTACAAATATATGTACATACCCTTTATATATGCACACATTGCTTGCTTCCAGGGCACATTTCTCTGTTGACAAGTTACAGCACAAATAATTTATAGATACAATTTATTGCAAGATAGAACTATGTTGATACAAAACAGAGAGATCCACCTTCTTTCTATTCAGGGAAAAGCAATATAGTATCCAGTGTTGTAATAAACTGCATATTTTGTTAAGAAAGATATTTTATTGATTTATTTTCCACTTGTGCATTGCAGATTTTCTATAACTCAAGTACTGATTTTTTTTTTTTTAATATCATAGCTTAAGTTACCAGAAGAGGAAAATAATTTTTCCCACTGAGTGGTGTGAGCTGTCCTTAGATGTGAGTGAAATGGCTGTACTTAACTGTGTAATAATCCACCATTCATGCTGAGTTAGCAGAGGGAATCAGAGCATCTCTTCAGACATCAGTGTGCTGGATGGCCTTCTCAGAAGGGAAATAAAAAATCACCTCACCTCAAAATCACCTGCTTGAGACTGCCCTCCACATGCTGAATCCCCCTGCAGTAAGATCTTAACAGCCATTTATCTCTGACACAGCCCTGGTGCCAACTTTTCCCTGAGGCCAGAGAGAAACAGCAATATAAGATGTTCTTTCCTTAATAATTAGCAATCCCTCAGCAGACTGGTTCAGCTTTCTTCTTCAGACACCTCGGACCTGGTGACCTACTGCCAGTCTCAGCAATTTCTACCCCTGGAGGTACCTGGTCTAATGACTGCCCTTCAGGTACCTGCATCCCTGCCTGACAATCAGTACCATGTTGATGATTTGGCAAGGATGCAGCTCTCAATAGCATTTCTCACCTCTTGAAAGACATCCTTTGTCCATTATGGTTACTAAAACATGTTATTAATAACCATGAGTAATTAAACCACTGCTTTCCCCTGTGAAATGACAGCTAAGAAATATAGCAAGTGTGCTATCTGACATATCAAAGATTCTGAAAATATAAAAATACTAAAATTGCATAGTTAAACTGAGTTTAAAGATGTCAAGATATCTAAGAAGTCATTACCCTAGAAAGGATTAGCCTTTGTATAGAAATAATTGATTTTGCTGAAACAGGATTACTTCAATGCAGATTTTAAAGTGTATTAGATCTACTATGTCTGTTATGTTTTGCTAATTTGACTCAATATCCTTCAGAAACAAAGGAACTAGTCACACAATAATATTTTTTTCAGTGTTTAAGTGAAAAGAAATAAACCAGACATGGGATGGAAATCATATTGTTTTTGCAGGCATTGCAAAAAAAAACCCAAACAAAAACATTTACAAAGAAACACCTTCAGATAATGAAAGGTAAGCATTCAATTGCTGATCAGGGAAATTTAAGTCAAAGATAAATTGCAAAAGGTGAGACATAATACTAGAGAGAAGACAATTATATTCTGCCTTGCAGGTGAATGTGTTATAGAGATAGAGGACTATTCTATTACTCAGAAACTAAATTCTGTCATCACCAAGGTAAGTAGCACTGAGGTTTCAGTACATTTCTTTTAATTTCACATAGTCCAGTGGTCACAACACACTTAGAAAAGGCAAACCCCATTTTTAAATTCTTCTTTCTGGTCCAACAGGTTGCAGGGCCTTGGCATTTGTGTGAATCAACATGTGCAGGTAACCAGGGTGACCACAGAATCACATGTGAAATGCCAAGAGCAAATTTATTTCATTCCCTCTCTGACTGAACGTCCCCAGACCACACTGGGCTGCAGACACAGACAGGAGCAGGGTTTGGGTGCCCTGGTGGGCCCTGCTGCCATCCCTCCCAGGGCCTCACACACACCACAGTCTGTCACCACACTCTGATCTCTGAGCTCTTCTTCTCTCTCCAAAGTGGCTCAAGCATTTGGGTGAGAGCACGCTCTCTCTACACAGGAATTCTCCTTCTCAAAACAGACAGAGGATGAACAGCATTAGGCACAATGAATGGAGTTTTCCCACACTGATATTCTCCAGGCTTTAACATTCCCAGCTGCAAAGGGCACTCGAGTGAATTTGCCATCCTCTGCCATTCTTCCCCTTTCCTCCGAACAGTTTTTATTACCAATACAGGATATAAAATACCAGTCTACAAGCAGGAGCTCTTATGGCTGCCCCTTCCACAAGTTCATTAACAACTTGGATGTGGGACTCAAAGGGACACTAAGCAAGTTTGCAGATGATACAAAACTAGGAAGAGCTGTTGACTCCCATGGATGCAGGAAGGTTCTTAGAGAGACCTTAAAAAATTAAAGGACTGGGCAATCACGAACCATATGAAGTTCAACAAAGGAAAGTGACGGATTCTGCACCTGGGATGGGGCAACCTTGGATGTATGGTCTGACTGGGGAATGAGAGGTTGGAAAGTAGCACCATGGAAAGGAACCTGGGAGTCCTGGTTGATGGAAAGTTGAACGTGAGTCAGCAGTGCCCTGGCAGCCAGGAGGGCCACCCGTGTCCTGGGGGCATCAGGCACAGCGTCCCCAGCCAGGCAAGGGAGGGCATTGTCCCCTCTGCTCTGCTCTGCACTGGGGCAGCCTCACCTTGAATTTTGGTTACTGCAGCATAAGAAAAATCCTGTGATTTTGTGACTTGATTTTGTGACTCTATGCACAGGAATAGAGATTTCACATACTTCTGCTAGGTGTGCAGAGTATAAGGAAAGAGCTTTAAACAGTCACTCAAGAATTTTGCTTCTCCATCTCTGTGTTCATATCACTTTTGGTTTTCAAGAAACATGGGTTTCGTTGCTGTAAGGGTATTGGTTGAAATTTTTTTCTGCAGAATCTTTTGTGTCTTTGAAAGGAAATGATGCAGTTCCAACCAGTTCTTTGCTATTCTTCCTCATCTCAGCACTGTGTCTTGTATCATCATAAGTTAAATTATGTTGGAAACACAAGTCCCTGCAGCTGTCAAGAGGAGTACAATATAGGGGTCTGCAGGAGACAGACTTTCTTAGAGTCTTCATATGGTTTTCAAATTTCAGCTCTCTTTATAAATTTGCATGATATTTCACTCTTTAAGAGTATGAGCTTGTTCTTTTAGTCATAAATATCCACAATTGTCTAAAATGTTTAATATGTTCTCATGCATGTGGGCTTTTTTCGTCTAATTTAAAAGTTACTCCGACGTAGATTTTTTCAGAGCCTAGAACTCTCCTAGGCTTCTCAGGTTTCAATGCTCAGCTGTCAATGGAGCAATTGAAAAAGGGTATTTTTTAAGGAGATGAGTTTCAAGGCCTATTTTACCTTCTCTTCTTCCTGCACTATTCAGCCTTATTCTGAGGTGAGCATATTGACACACCAGACAGGCAAATGGTCTAAACAGAAAATTAGGAGTGCCTATGGAAAAATTTAAATTCCAGGAATAACTTTGATTCACACCATTACCTAATATGTGGAAGCTCTGAAATATCTATTTTAAGTGGTAGGGTGCCATACAACTGTGTATCAGGCAGCTGCAAACACCATTTATACATAAAAATATGCAGTATGTACAATATCAATCAGAAAAGTACTCATTGTCTTAATTAAGTTTGTTAGTACTGGCTTAATTTGGCTGCTGTATGCAAATGTATTATAATACAGAACTAAACTGTGGAATGTAAACTGCAATTTTCACAGAACTCCCCCTACATTCAGTCCATAGAATATCTGATCTCTTAATGAGGAAATAGTTAATGTTTTGTTTTCTCCTCTTTGCTCGCTTTGGTTTCATGGCTCATTTACTTGCACTGTCCAAATTCCTCTGACTTCAGTACTATGTTTGGGTTCAGAAAAAGCCTTTTCCTGGATTTCTTTTTAATCTTTTTTTTTTTTTCAGAAATAGTATTTCATCTCTGTACCATTCTTAATAACATAAGGAATAGTATATTGAGAAGGAAGTTTGGTGCCAGTGACATTTGACACAGCTATATGATGAAACCTTTCTTTCAATCTCCTGCAAGCCTGTGCATTCCTATAAATATATATATGTGTATATATATATATATTCCAACCTCTGAAAACAAAAATTGTATGGATTCTACAGAGTAAGGGCATTACTGCTGCAAAGTCAATCCTGCCACAGGCTCATGGAAGAGATGGTTCAGGAATTTCACAGAAGTGGCTTGAGTGGATATGTAAAATAGTTGCCACAAAATACACTGTAACAAGATATGAAAATCCATGACTGAAAGGGACAATATCTAAATTCTGGGGGCATCTTTGCTGGGCAATGAATGCATACTAATACTAAAGAGAACATCCATTTTCCTTCTGTTTTAAAGAAAAAAATCTTTAGAAAAAGGGAATGCCATCACAATGCATCATTGTTTTCATTTAACACCAGCATTCAAGTACCACACGGCTGCTTGCTCACTGCCCCACCAGCAGGAGAGGATTGGAATGGTAAAAGGTAGGAAATTTGTGGGTTGAGATAAAGGCAGTTTAACAGGGAAAGCAAAAGTCATGCACAGATGCAAAGCAAAACAAGAAATTGACTCACTGCTTCCCACGGGAAGGCAGGTGTCCAGTAATCCCCAGGAGATCAGGGCTCCATCACATGGCCAATACACCATCACTCCAAACATCACGCCCTTCCTCATTCTTCCCCTCAGCTTCATACTCTGAGCATGATGGTACATGGTCTGGAATACCCCTCTGGTCAGTCTGGGTCACCTATCCTGGCCCATGTCTCCTCCCAGCCTCCCATGCATCCCCAACTCCCTTGGCAGTGTGGAAGCACAAAAAAAATCAGGAAAGGTGCTGCTTCAGTGCAAGCCCTGCTCAGCAATATTATCAACAATCAATATTATCAACAATTAATATTATCAATATTATCTGTATTATCAACCCTGTGCTCAGCACAAATCCAAAACACAGCCCCCGGGAAGAAAATTCACCCTACCCTAGCCAAAACTTGCATAATCACGTATATAATTTGCCCACACCTATACTGAAAAATTTTAACTCTTTGGCTTCTTCTGCTTCAGGTAATTGTCATAAAAGCCACTGACAATAGTAGGTTATTGACACTAGTGTGCTGCAATGTATAAAGAAATAGGAGTGTTTCAGCCATTTGCTAACAGCTGAAGAGCAGTTAGTTACTGACATTTGGGCTCTGGAGGCACACAAACCTCAAGGACATTACCTTGCCAACCTTCTTCTCACCTGGGCTTCCTCTGTAAATCTGCAACCAGTTCTAGACTTGATTATTTGGTATAAACTCCAGGTTTTTCTTCCAGGTTCTTTAGGTTCTTTCCAGTTTTAGTTACCATTCCTCACTCAAATGTTCTCTAATCGGACTTTAGAGAAATGAAGCACAAAATTCAAAATTTATTTCAACATCTTTTGAAAAAAAACTTCGGTGAATTAAGTCTTGGTGTTAACAAAATGAGGAAAATTCGTTTTAGCAAAACATTTTTGTTCAACTGTTTTATTTCTGCTTCCAGATGGATGTTTATTCAGCTGTGAGACCACAAGTTACTTGCACCATGTGGAAGCATGTGTAACCTTGGGCAGTACAAACAAGAGGTCTGTGTAGTCCTCTGGCAAGTCTATCACTGCTTAATCCAAGTGAATGCCAGGAATTACAGCTTTTCATATTTTCAACTAAATTGCTATGATAGCAATTAGTATTTGTTATGATGTCAGGTATTAGTACAACACAGAAACATATGTTCACTGAAAAATGAGGGTTCAAATAGTGGGTTGATGCATCACAATTTCAAAATCAAGGTAGATCTTCAGTGTCAAAGTGAAATCTTCGAACTGTGAGTAAAATCCAGTTTATGACATCTAATGCTACACTATTTAATCATGATATGGGACATGAAGACCTAAATGCAGATGTGCAGCAAGGAAGGTAGACATATGCAGATGCCCCAGATCTTGGATGAATACTCTGTTTCATTTCACTTTTGCAAAAAATGGCAGTTTGAAGTTTCATTCAGCCTCACTTCTACCATTCTTCTGCTTTCCTACACTGCTTCCTCCCTGCATCTCTGAGAAAGCATCTCCCTGCCTGTTTGGCCATCCAGACTGTCTGCCCACTGCAGCGCTTTCAAGTATAATTTCTGCTGTGGAGCCTGTAAGAAGAATAAATTCAGATAGCCATAATAAAAGGAGAAGGTGGGAATACCTGTAAAGAGGAACAGTCATTGTATCTGGAACAGCACTAAACAGAAAATAACAGTGACTAATGCTGCCTTTTGTGAATATTAGGAGGCTTACAGAACTGTCATCTTGAACACTTTCCTTCTCTGATCACTAATAAAAGAGTCCCTATTGGGAGAGAACTTCCTCCTAGGATACCAAAAGGTCATTTGCCCTCAGCTAAGGTGCCTGTGGATCTGCATCTACTGCTGGTGCTCTTGTTTCAAACCCTCAGAGGGAAATTTTGGTCCCTTTTAAACTGCTGTCTCAGTTTCATCATTAAAGAAACTTGTTCCTCATTCCCTGCCAGCTGCTGCCATAATTTAGTTAGACCTTTGCTCATGAGATGCAGTAAAAGAGGGGAAGGGAGCATGGTAAGACATAGACCTGATTGATTTTAAATTGGCACATGCTGTTATCCAGTAACTCAGCAGTCTGTTAAAGGTGTTGCTGTGCTCTGTGGGACTGAATACTATGATGGAAAAACAAAGTAGCAGAAACTAAAGCAGCAGGGAAATAAGTAGGAATTTTCTCTCAAAACTCATGTATTGGCTTTCACTTGCTTAAAATCTTACCATGGATATCACATGAAGTACACACATTCACACATATACGTGAATCCTGTATTCTGGTTTCAAGGATATAGAGCAGTTGAATGTCAAGTTCCCTAAAACATGTCTGAAAATGTATGCTTCAGCAAGATAATACAAAACCACCCAATGTTAAACAGTTATTCCTTGTGTATTCCTTAGCCTGTGACTGTAGTCCTTCAAACACTCTATAAGTAAAACCACACCTGGAATTGGAAAAAAATGTCTTAAGGGTTAGCCCAGGTGATTTAACTTGTAGAAAATTAATGTTTGTGTGGATCACTGAACAAGCAGAAAGTACAAACAAGACAAAGATTAAGTGGAGATGTCCTTTCATTTACAGAGATGAAAATACTTTACATTGCACAGTTCTTTGACGTTTTGATTTGTATTGAAATGTAGAGGTATTATGCTGCTTCACTGCTAAATAAAAGGTTAGAAGAACATCTCAGATCTTCCCATAAATTACTAATTCACACTTTGAGGACCAAATAAACCTTTTCAATATTTGCAAATAAGCTGCAAGTTCTTAAATTAAGACAAACTTAAAACTGAAATCTCAAAACAGAACCTCTGTGCCATCTGCCTGTCAGTTTTCTGATTGACATTACATATGAATTAATAAAATCTGTGGAGCTTTCTACAGAGCTCAAATTGTTATGATTCTTTTAATAAATAACGTCCCTAGAAAGAAGGTTGCAATAAAGGCAACAATTGGCATTATATTGAATGTCTATGAACCTAGAAAAACATTTAAAAACAAGAGCATGAATAATTCTGAAGTAGTTACCTTTGTGTTGTGACATAAAATTAATGCAATCAACTGACCTTGAGGATTTCCTTGCATATAGATTACTTGCTAAGTAGTCTGCATGTACAAAATGTTCTGTTGCTTTTAATGATGTGAAAGAAATTAGTCCTGTATGCTGAAAAAATTTATTACTGGACACCTAAAAGGATAGTATTTTAAAGTGTTTGTATCTACAGACAAGTTTGGGAAACATCATCACAGGACTGCAGTTCTAAACAAAACCACTGCTGGGGAAATTAAGCAGTACAGACTTTATTATAAGGGAATAATACATGCTTTTAAACATAAAAATAATAGTACATGAGAAGGTACTGTAGTGTCTGTGCTGTTTTTATTTTGTTACTCCCTAAGAAACCAGAGCTAAGGAGAAGTCAGAGTCACGATTGTACGTATCTTTCTTAAAATGTTGAGGTATTCCTTAAAACATAAACCATTGATTTCTTAGGCTTAAAGACTCCTTTCCCAGTTATTGTAACTTGCATGAAAATGTTTTGACATTGAGGTGTTAAATCCTGCCCTTATCCTCAGCTCCATTTGAAACCATTTTATTTTGCTCTTCCTCAGTATTTTGCTCTGAAACTTAACCACAACAGTGAATAGTTCAATGCCATCAGTAATGTCTGTACGATGTTCCTCTGAGTTTGATCAAAGTATTGTGAATTTTTGAGGTGGGACTACAACTCACAGTGGAGATTTTCTTCCCCCCATTTATTGTGGTTTTGTTTACACAGAAGTTTATATGACAACTGTCCAATCTTGCATAAGGAGCTCAGAAATTTAGTGCTGGTGTTATCAGTATAAAAGGCTAAAAACCTCAAGTTATGCAACAGGACTGACAGAACAGTGTTTAAAGATGCCAGTGTGCTAGCATTTTCAGACTTTGTGGACATTTATTTTGCTCAAGTGGAAGGTCACATATGGGTGCTTTGTGTGGATGACACTTTCTTCCGTTGGAGGGAAGAACAAAAACTTGGAAGCAGTACCTCTCTGAAAAGTAGCAATCCACACCTAAACTCAAATTTTCAACTAAAATTGGAAGGTTTTGAGGAGGAAAGGTCATTGGGTCATTGCTGTGAAAATATGAAAAAATATGTTGTGCAAAGCACATCCAGGGTTTTACTGAAACGGGTTTTAGGGTCAATGGAACCGGTGGTATGTGAGTGCAGGTGTGTTTGCAAATGCACAAACTTTTGTGGCTCTGCAATCCCCAAAAATTCATTTTCCTTGGCAAAAACCAAAACTTTTACACAGACTAAATTTATATAGATAATGGTACCAGCCAGTATCTTCAGTATTGCCTGTGTTCTACTTCATCATTAGCCATTCATAAGAACAGTGGGGTATAAAAAAGCAAACCTGAGTGATTTTCAAAGACAGCAAAATTTTGTTTGGAAAAAGGTGCAATGCATTATTCAAGGATAATACCAATTAATTTTTTACAGACTCTTCATTTTGTGAAAATAGACTAAGTACATTATAGTTAAGATGTCCTGCAACACTTGGAATTTTAAAAAATAATTCTGAAATTTGCACAACTGAGTTCTTTAACACAAACATGGTAGAAATTTTGCCATACATAATCAAGGAACAAGTAATTTACTTGTTCAGAATTTGTGTGGTTTTTGTAATAAGATACAGTATCTTTTCTGCTTGTGTATTTCCTTGAAAACGCCAAAACCTTTTAACTGTCTTCTAAAAAATCATTAAATGTAAACCCCTTTTTTAAGAATACAAATGGATGGAAATCCATTGCAGATATGCAAATGGATAGGCCTATTATTCAAAGGACAAATCTAAGCAGTGTTGCATTTAATATATTTCATAAGCACATCATTTACAAAAAAAAAAAAAAGAATACTAATAACTTGTTTTGAAATGGTGAATGTTTTTATCAGTCCTTAAAATGGAATAGATCCTTTATACTTTCAGAAACTTAACCGATATATTTAAAAGAAACATTTTC